>NC_064830.1:944166-1255555 GCF_024166365.1 Elephas maximus indicus | reverse complement strand
AGGCAACCTCATGCTTGTCTTAGACCCTCTGCAGAGACTCTTCTGTCTGTCTGGTAGGCTCTCCCCTAGATGTCAGGATAATCCTTCACACAACTCCTTCAGGTCTCTACTCAAACGTCACATTAACATGGAGGCCTTCTCTGACCATGATCACCCCTTTCTATCCCTCTCCCTGGTTCCTTCTCTCTCTGTAACGGTCATGGTCATCACCATCTGACACACTGTGTACCTCACCATATTTGTCTGTTCCTCCCCACTTGGAAGGGAACACAAGATGTTGTCTTTTCTGTTCACTGCACAACTCCCTGTGCCCGGAAGAGTGCCCAGCTCATGGTGGCTCTTAACAAATATTTTTTTGCGAGAATGCCTGAAGTTGCATTCTATACATCTTAACTTGGTAAAAAACAAACACTACATTTTAATTTCCTTTTACCCTACTGTTGCTTAAACCTGTTACCGTTGAGTCGACTCTACCTCGTGGTGATAATCCACATGCGTCAGTGCAGAAATGTGCTCCATAAGGTTTTCAATGGCTGCATTTTTGGAAGCAGATTTCCAAACTTTTTTTTCTGAAGCACCTCTGGGTTGACTTGAACCTCCAACCTTTCAATTAGCAACTGAGCACATTACCATTTGCACCACCTAGGGACTCCCTAACTTGCTTGGTGATGTACTTTTTAGATTCTTCCTTACACAGTTTAAGTAAAAAGTTTATTAGTATATATATGTTTAAATGATTTTTAAATATAAAGATAGAAAGAGAAAGTTTCTGTGTCTTATCCAATTTTTAATGTACCCATGATGTTGCATCTCCTAAAATGAGCACTGTCTGCTCCCTGGCTCAATGTCTTCCTTCTAAAAAAACAAGGAGCACAGTGGTGAAATAAAGTTTTCTTCCCACAATTTCTTTTCTTTCTCCAGATGTTTCTTTGCAAAAACTTCTTTTTGCTCTATGATCTCTTTTGATCCCCTTTATTTTCCCTACCGCTCACCCTCCAGATGCCTATTTTACCATTTTCTCCAATAGTAAGAGCAATTCACCTTTCACTTAGTAGAACAGAAATTCTCCTGATTGATGAAGAGGCATACAGAATTAAACCTCCCACATTAGAATTTCAGTGCTTGGAAAGAAACACACTACTGCAATAACGAATAGGAAGTGACAATTTCAAACCTGCTCATTCATTTAGTCATTCGTTTGTTCAAATACATACAACCTGGCAAGCTCTGGGCTGTTAAAATGAACAGTACAAAGCACCTGCCATCAAGAAGTCCACAGTCCAGTCAACTTGTCTCCAAGGAAGACAAAACATTTATGATTGTGGCAATATTTGGAGAAGGAAAAACAAAGTGAGCAAGCATGAGCCTCATTCTGTCCACAGTTGTGAGAATTCTTTTCCCAGATGTGTTATCAATTTAAGCAATAAAACAAAATTATTAAAAGTCTAAAAAGAAAAAAAAAGTTTTAGTTTCATCCAACAGAGACTATTTTTTTTTTTTTTAGGAATGGTAATTTTTGTCTTTGAATATTTGTATTTAACAGCCACCTGTGTTTCCTCGGGAGTCCCTAGGTGGTACAAATGGTTAACTTGCTTGATTGCTACCCAAAAGTCTGGAGGTCCACATTCACAAGAGGTGCCTCAGAAAAAAGGCCCAGTGTTCTACTCCTGAAAAATGAGCCAATGAAAATCCTACGGAGCACAGATGTACTCTTCCCCACACATCGCTGCCATGAGGTCGAATCAACTCACTGTGAACTTTATACGCATGTGTGTGTGTGCGTATAAAATATGTTTCCCGAGACTTCATAAACTAAGAGTCATATTAACAATTTTAAGTTGTATTTGATTCTTCTCTCCATCTACTGTTGCTGCATGGCCAGCACTTTCCGGAGTTACAGAACCATTTTGGACAGGAGGTCCTAGGTGTATTTTATATTCATAAACAGATCTCCTCTTATGTGTTGTCTTACAATACGGTTCTTACCTATCTTCCTGAAGAATTTGGCCTGTTCTACAAGCCAGAAGAGTTTTCATATTATTGTTGGAAATTATCCAAAAATATTAATCTTCATACTATGGCTGATACCCATGAATGAAATAAAGGTTTTTGGGGATTAAACTTCCATTAGTGCTCCCTCCTTTAGCTTCCTGGGTGTGCCACAACCACTGCGGACCGCTACAGCCACCGGCATTGTCCCTGCACCGCACTCGTGCAGCTGGATGAGCAGGGTTTTACCTGAGTCCTCCAGGAAACAGAGCAGCTTGGATCAGTTCAATTACACTGGCAAAGGCCATAGGTCTCTTTGGGAGTGCGGGGATATTTAACATATAAACTTGCAGTGGTATTTCAGAGTCCTTCCTCGAAAGAATCTGGGACTCCTTTCAGTCAATAGGCTCTGCTTCTGTGAACTGATGAATCTTGGAACCAGTGAACAACCACAATTTTCCAATTTGGTGTTTTGGTGGTTGACATCAGCCTTTGCTGCTTATACATATTTTTTTTTTCTTTATTAGTTAAGAAACACCCTGTCATTAGGTGTTCATCTCTCTTTCTTCTAGAAAACACCATGATCTACTAACCATTGCCACAAATCCCTGCAGGTCAAGGCATCTGTGTTGCCACTTCAGCATTACTGACCATTACAGTAATCGGATTCACATTTTTCCTAACGGTTACGTGCTTCCATTGGCCTCTGTCATTCAGGAATCCCATAAACCCTCATTGATATTAAGGAATTCCACTTCCTTGCACCATCTACCACTATCAATCATGGCCTACATCACCACAAAATTGGCGCCTGCTCTCCAGCCAGTGCATTTCCTATCACCTTAATGAATGGATTGCAATTTGGGCTCTTTGGGGAAATTCAGTCAGAAGTGGGTTCTCAGATTTTATTTAGTATATCTAATCTAATTTTACTTCCCTGAGCCTTCTGACTTTTTCTTCAATTCTATTCTGAAGAAGTACTTATATTTTCACCTCATTTAATGAAAAACAAATTTATATTCAACCATCAATCATACCCACAAATTATTAGGGCCAGCCAGCCCCAGGCGTCCTTGTGTTACCTTGAGTGAATTGCTCCCATGTCAATAAATTCTCCCCTATTCTGCCTTATATCCTTCTCCCAATCAAATACCATCAGTATCCATTCCCAAATATGTCCCCTCAGTTCCTGCTGGTGTACATTAGCCAGATCCTGTGATTCATTTGATGTTTAAGGCATTTCCCCCCCCAGAAAAAGGAATATATTTCTCTACTCACACTATGATGAGGCCTGAACCTGTATACTGGCCTGGAGTTGGGAGAGAAGGGAAGCTCATAAGGATAAGTATCATTTTGCAATATACCTGCCTCAGCTGAGCTCTTTAAAAGGTCTTCAGCCAAGAAGAAACTTGGAAATGCATAATGGTGATAGCTGAACAACATGATAAACGTAATTAATGTCACTGAATTGTGTATGTGAAGAATGCTGCAATGTCAAAAGTTCTATTTTTTTTTTTTTTTTAGGCAATCCTGACTCATAGCTACCCTACGTACAACAGAACAAAACACTGCCCAGTCCTGCACCATCTTCAAAATCATTGCTATGTTTGAGCCCACTGTTGCAGCCACTGTGTCAATCCATCTCACTGAGAGTCTTCCTCTCTTTCACTGACCCTCTACTTTACCAAGAATCATGTCCTTCTCCAGGGACTGGTCCCTCCTGATAACAGGTTCAAAGTATGTGAGAGGAAGTCTCACCATCCTAGCTTCCAAGGACCACTCTGGCTGTACTCTTCCAAGACAAGCTGTTTGTTCTTTTGTCAGTCTATGGTATATTGAATATTCTTCACCGAAGCCATAATTAAAAGGCATCACTTCTTCCTCGGCCTTATTTATTCATTGTCCAGATTTCAAATGCATATGAGACAATTCAAAATACCATGGCTTGGGTCAGGTAGGTATCTTGATTTTTAATACTTGAAAGAAGTCTTTTGCAGCAGATTTGCCCAATGCATCATTTGATTTCCTGACAACTACTTCCATGGACAGTGATTGTGGATTCAAGTAAAATGAAATCCTTGACAACTTCAATCTTTTCTCCATTTATCATGATGTGGCTTATTGGTCCAGTTGTGAGGATTTTTGTTTTCTTTATGTTAAGGTGTAATGCATACTGAAGACTGTAGCTTTTGACCTTCATCAGTAAGTGCTTCAAGTCCTCTTCACTTTCAGCAAGCAAGGTAGTGTCATCTTCATAACACAGGTTGTTAATGAGTCTGCCTCCAAACCAGATACCCTGTTCTTCTTCATACAGTCCAGCTTCTTGGATTATTTGCTCAGCATACAGACTGAATAAACCAAAACCAAACCTGTTGCTGTCGAGTCGATTTGAACTCATAGTGACCCTATAGGACAGTGTAGATCTGCCCCATAGAGTTTCCAGTGAGCACCTGGTGAACTCGAACTGCCTACCTTTTCGTTAGCAGCCGTAGCATTTAATCACTACAGCACCAGGGTTTCCACAGATTGAATAAGTATGGTGAAAGGATACAACCCTAATACACACCTTTTCTGACTTTAAACCACACAGCATCCCCTTGTTCTGTTTGAACTACTGCCTCTCGGTCTATGCACAGGTTCCTCATGAGCACAGTTAAGTGTTCTGGAATTACCATTCTTCGCAATGTTATCCATAATTTGTTAAGATACACACAGTCGAATGCCTCTGCATAGTCAATAAAACACAGGTAAACGTCTTTCTGGTATTCTCTGCTCTCAGCCAAGATCCACCGGACATCAGCAATGATATCCCTCATTCCAATCGTCTTCTGAATCCAGCTTGAATTTCTGGCAGTTCCCTGTCAAGGTAATGCTGCAACTGTTTTTGAATTATGTTCAGCAAAATTTTACTTGCATATGATATTGTTCGATAATGTCCACATTCTGTTAGATCACCTTTCTTGGGGTAGGCACTAATACGGATCTCTTCCAGTTGGTTGGCCAGGTTGCTGTCTTCCAAATTTCTTGGCATAGATGAATGAGCACTTCCAGCATTGCATCTATTTGTTTAAATATCTCAACTGGTATTCCATCAGTTCCTGAAGCCTTGTTTTCTGCCAGTGCCTTCAGTGCAGCTTGGATTTCTTCCTTCAATACCATCAGCTCTACAGTATAAAGGAGGAGGAGGAGAGATTGCTTTCCTATAGCAATGGGCAAAGAGCTGCATATGGCACTGTGGAGGGTTCAGAAGAAACTAGGTACCAAAGTTCTCCAGGTCATCCATGTATCTATCTCCACCTAAGCTCTAGGGTGCCACTTGTCACACTGGGGCCATGACTTTGATATACGGTGCTTGTTGGGGATGTGCATCCAGTCACCTTTGCAGATTTGCCACCCTTGCAAGTAAATTCTGTATGTGATTTTCAGCAGGACGTGAAGTTTCCACACAGCTGTCATAGAAACACTCTAGTATCTACATAATGCTTTGAGTGACAAATTGGCTGCCTGTCATGGATTGTGTCCCCACCCAAAAAATATCTGTCAACTTGGCTAGGTCGTGATTCCCTTGTATGATTGTATGATAGTCTACCATTTTCTCTTCTGATGTGATTTCCCTAAATGTTGTAAATCCTACCATTATGATGTAATAAAATGGATTAGCAGCAGTTATGCTGACAAGGTCTACAAGATTAGGTAGAGTCTTAAGCCAATCTCTTTTGAGATATAAAAAAGAGAAGCGAGCAGAGAGACATGGGGAGCTCATACCACCAAGAAAGCAGTGCTGGGAGCAGAGCGCGTCCTTTGGACCTGAGGTTCCCACACTGAGAGGCTCCCAGACCAAGGGAGACTGAAGCATCACGATGACCTTCCTCCAGAGCCAAGAGAAAAAGCCGTCCCCTGGGGCTGGCACCCAATTTGGATTTCTAGCCTACTGGACTGTGAGAGATTAAACTTCTCTTTGTTAAAGCCATCCACTTGTGGTATTTCTGTTATAGCAGCATTAGATGATGAAGACACTGCCCTAGGCTCTGATTTCTCTCTCTCTCTCTCTCTCTATATATAGTCATCTTTTTTTTTTCTTCCTTTCAAAGTTTCCAATGCAGTTAAAGAAACCAGCCCATGACCACAATCATTAGAAGCAGCATTGGTTATACTGTCCAATCCCCATAGCCACCTCATGTCCCAGAAACTTACCTTATTTCTGGACCTCATTCTATGTAACCATATGTAAAACTATCAGTAATTGTGATGTTGTTGCACGCCAAGGATTAACACCATCACCACACTTACAACCAGCAATGGGGATCTAACTGACATCATACCAGTGAGTACCCTGGCTCCAAAATTGTATCCTGAAGACATGTTTTCTATGATCACTGCTTGTCTTAGATTGGATACTCTAGAAAACAGACCCCAAAGCAGTGTTTTATTAGGAAACAGAATTCTAGGGAACAGGAATGAGGGACAAGGGGAGTTAAGCATGATAAAAGGGGGATGGAATACAAGGATATATTATCTAGATGACTGCGGATAAATACAACTTGTCGCTCAATACTAGGGTGCACCTTTGAGAACATCCAGAAATACATTTTATGACCATAAATTGAGTGAGAGAAAAGAAGAATTCACGCACCAACATCCACCTCCCTTTGGTCAAAGATTGGCTTTATTGGGCTTTAACTCCCTGACCTCTAGGTTGTACATGGTGAATGTGGGCACTTAACACACACTAAGGCTGAGTCAACAGAAAAGTCCTGGGCAGGATAAAAAGGTGTGTTCTGCGGTTGAAAAGCAATGACCATTAGGTTGCGTGAAAAAAAAAAAGAAGAAGAAGCTGGCCTAAACTCGGGGAAAACTTTCAGCTATGGTAACATCTGGAGCAAGAAACAGGTCACTTACACAAGGCTTACCAAAGAGGTGTCTGATACAAGCAGGCATGCCTAAGATGTCAAAATTTCACTCTCTTGTAACTGAAGTTAAAAAGAAAGAGTTGCATCTTACCTTAGTATAATAATCTGCTGATATCAAAGTAATGATACTTTAAAAAATTTTTTGCTAATAACAAGTCCTTATATAAATTTATCATTACACAATGTTTAATCCACAAAGGATTCGAACATGAATCAGTAGCATCACCAGGGAGGCACAGGGGCGCAGACCACCGGGTCACACTGTCAGAAGAGGTAACACCAAAATGACGCTCTATAAAATCTTTGTGCGGTGTTTCAGCAGAAATTTATTATTTTTATTAAAATATTTCTGTAGTTAGTTATAACAACAAAAAAAGTTTCCATAAGCCCGGCTTACATGTATCAATATACCTACAAGGCTAAAACCTATACTAATTTACTTTTGTTGGTCACATCATTTACAATTTTTTTTTTAATTTTTATTGTGCTGTAAGTGGAAGTTCACAAATCGTCAGTCTCATACAAAAATTAATACACCCCTTGCTATATATTCCTAATTGCGCTCCCCCCAATAAGACAGCACACCCCTTCCCTCAACTCTCTATTTTCGTGTCCATTCAGCCAGCCTCTGATCCCCTCCACTCCCTCATCCCCCCTCCAGACAGGAGATGCCAACATAGTCTCATGTGTCCACCTGATCCAAGAAGCCCACTCCTCACCAGTATCACTCTCTATCCCATAGTCCAGTCCAATCCCCATCTGAAGAGTTGGCTTCACTAATTTACTTTTTGAACTTTCTAATCCACTCCGTCAGAGCTGTCATTATTACCCAATTACAATGACACTTGATATCAAGCGGTTTTGTCTGCATGAGCTACAAGCATGCACTGTGGTTTTTGTTGCTGCCGGTATTTTTTCAGGTGATTTTCTCAAAATTTCTGGTGTTTCAGCTATAATACCGTGGTAATTAGCATGGGTGTGTGACAACGTAAGTTACCACACTGAGCGACACCAACCTCAGCGACGCCACTAACATGAATTATTTATGGTCGGATCAGGGGACAACCCTTAGTGAGTGAGTCCATACTGTGAACAGAAGCACTTCCTTTCTCTCATCTACTGCGACTCCATCATTGAACTAAGCTTTACCGCCTGAATCTGATCAGTTTTTCCCTCCTCAGCCCTCAGGGTACTCCTCAATCTCTCTTAGAAATACACCCCAGCAGTTCTACTTTCTAAGTCTGGAAATGTGGCAGATGTGGTGGGCTGGCCATTTGAAAGGCAGGCACAGTAACTTTCTCCATTGACTCCCTGTGCCATAGGGGAAAGAAGGCTAAAATATTTGTCTCCCTGGGGCCATGTGATATCCAATAAGATCTAAAGAAACCTACTGGAAACAGTTGTCTTTCCTTAAGTAAAAGGCCAAAGCTTAGTGAGAAGGCTTTTGGCCCTTGATTCTTCTTCCTGTATAGAACACACAAGTCTTGTCTGGAGAAACAATATCTATCTTGTGACCCTGAAAATCAAAAGTTACACGGAAGAAAGGGAGGGCGTAAGGGCACCATGAGCTTGGGACTATGACACATTATTAAGCCCCCTTAAGCCACTGATTTCCCACCCCAAGAATGACTTCAGGGTTCAGTGCAAAGTCCTAGAGTTCAAGCTGACCCACAACTGCATTCTGGTGATGGACACAGCTTAAACTTAAACTGGGGTCCCTTGCTACGTAGGTAGCTTGTTTTTTAGATCAACCTCAGCTGGATACTAAAGTCACCTACAGACTTCAGACTACCGATGTCTGATTACCACCCTCAACCTTGATCTCTGGGTGTAGGGTCTGGTATTGGAGAACAACTGCAGTAGAGTTAAAAAGAGAAAGAAGACATGAGCAGTGCCTTAAAGGAGTTACACACACACATACATATATAGATAGATAGGTAAATGTTATCGTAAAAATAATCACAAAGTGTTTTGTGAGGGTTCAGAGAAGGGAAAAATGAATTGCCTACAGGAGTTGAGGAATGCTTCTCAGAGTTGATGACACTGAAATTTGTCTTGAAGGTTCAACATACTATTGCCAGGCAAAGGGAATATGCCTGTTTGCAGACACACAAATAGGAAAGAGTTTGGTATTTGGAGAAAAGTCAAAATTTTAAGGATGTTTTTAGCCTTGCATCATAATTTTTTCCCTCCATTTCCATCACCCACTGCCACACTGGTCAAGCAGTAACTTAGATTTTAAGCTTCTTTAGGGTAGAAGGATTTTCTTTGATTTATCTGCACCATCCTCCCCTGCTGTCTCCCAGGCCCCAGTAAAGGTGTTTTGGCATGAATCGAGTTAATGCTGCTGACTGACAGAAGAGGCTTATTTAATAAACCAGCCCCCGTAGCTCCAGAAGTAATTCCTCTTCACTGAGCTCTGTAGGAACAACCTGTGCTGAGCAGCATGTTAATTTGCTCCAATATTTTGTGCAGCCTGCTTATTCTCTCTTTGACGACAATATCTCAACAATCATCCCCTGTGCTCCAGGCAGGTAATTAGCTCATTCTCTGTCACCACGAGATCCATGAGCAAGGCGAGGCTCAACACCTGCCTGGAGACCACGGAAATGGATTCAGGAAAGAGAAAAATACTTAGGTATTCACGGATATGAACCAACCAGCCTTCAAAAAAAAACAGGTGGAAGGAAACCAAAGAAACACACTGAAAGTTACTCGTGCAATTGTTAAGCAAATACTTACTGTCTACTATGCGCTGGGTGCTGTGCTAAGTGAGAGACATAGCAGCCAGCAAAACATCCAAAACTCCTCACCCGTATGAAGAGTATCTTCTTATGATTAAAGCCAGACAATAAACAATAAAGCAAACAGTATCGTGTGAAGTGGACAGGAGCGCTATGGTGAAAAGTAGAGCATGGAGCCCAGAGATAAAAAAGGAAGGAGGGAAGGAGTCACACGAGTATCAGAGGAGGAGCTAGGCAGTCCAGGCAGAATGGACAGCAAGCAGAAGGCTCTGAGATGGGAGTTGACTTGGCGTGCTCAAGGAACACGAAGGAGACCAGTGTGTTTGGAGCCAAGTGAGCCAGCAGTGAGAGGCGCTGTATCACGAAGGGCCTGGTCGCCCATTGTAGGGCTTTGCCTTTTACTCCGAGTGTAAATAGAGGTCACTGAAGAGTTTCGAGCAGCTATGTGCTCTTTGTTGCTAGTTGCCACGGAAGCAGTTCCAACTCACGGCAAACTCATGTGTAACAGAACAAAACATTGCCTCACTCTACACCATCTTCATGATCACTGGTGTGCCCCAATCCACGGCTGCAGTCACTGGGTATTTTGAGTGCCTTTCAGTCCAGGAGGCTCATCTCCCAACACTATATTGAAGAGCATTCTGGGGTGATTCATGCCTTCTTTGGCTGATTTTTGGAAGTAGCTCACCAGACCTTTCTTCCTAGTCTTAGTCTGGAAGCTCCGCTGAAACCTGTTGACCATGGATGACCCTGTTGGTGTTTGAAGTATCAGTGGAATAGCTTCCACAATCACAGCAGCATGCAAGCCGACAGGCAGGTAGTGGTATATACTTTTACCTTTAAAGGATTACTTTAAGCAGAAAAAACATTTCAAAGAGAAGGGAGTATTTGGTTTTGTCAAATGTGCTGATGGGTAAGATCAATTCTGAGACTAGATTATTACATTTAACAACATGGAGATCTTTGGTGACCGACAAGGTCAGTTTTAATAAACGTGGTAGTGAATGACTGCTCAGAGTAGGTTCAGAGGAGAATGGGAAGAGGAGAATTAGACTTTGCAGATTCCTGTAAGGAAATGCAAGAAAAGTTTCTATACAGAGACATGGAGAAAACGAATGGTAACTGGAAACGATGCAGATTAAAATACATGTTTTTAATGATAGAAGAACTTTCGGAATTTTGTATGTGATTGTCACTCATAATTTCTGAACAATTTCTGATGTGTAAGATACAAGCACCCAACAGTCAGTATGCCTCTCAGAAGACATACATCCATACTCTAATACCAATAAATTGGACAAACCCATATACAAAAGACTTTTATCCCAGGTAGGTCATGGTTTCTTAACAGTCCCATTCCATATTTCATACCAGCTCAGAGGATTATTTTATACTGCTATATTATTACACTGATTCACAGAGAGCATTTTTCACCCTAGTAATCATTTAACTGCTCATAATAATTTGCCAGGGTCTTTTTTTTTACTGCCTGTGTTGGACTAGGCTTTCAAAGGGCAGGATCTGTGACAGCTTCATTCACACACCACCTCCAGTGACTAGCATATTGTTCATTTTATAGTACATTCAGACCCCTGACTAACTGACCAATACATCTGCCACTGCCCAGGAATCAGTGTGTCTGTATATCAGATCACATTTTACTCTACCGAAATAAATGACCAAGTGCACTCCTCAAAGTTCTTTGTACTGTAAAGATTTTCCTTCCCTTTTGTCCTTCAATGCCACCCTTAAACTGAGCATATAACATGCTGGCAGTGCATCTGAGGCTAGTATATCATGGCAACTGTCAATGATCCAGGCCCAAGACCTTTTCTCCTCTCACAGTTGGTCACAGTCCAAAAGTCAGTCAGGCCTACAAAGCTCTGTGCCTGTTCCTGAGTAGCATAATGTGTGAGGTGAAACCACAGTTTACATTTTAGGCAACACACTAGCATGCCCCAGCACACTAGGCTGCTAAAAACTTTTCCAATACAGCTGGACCCCGAATCTTCATGAGGGTTATCTTCCACTCTCTGACGTGTGTGTGTCTTACCAGGGAATTTATGATACTTCCCACCTTCTGTTCACCATGTCCAATTAACATGATGTCACCAATATAGTGGACTAGCAAGATGTTCTACATAATGGGAAGGTGATCAGGTTCTCTGCGGACTCTATCACAGAGTTGTACAGATATCCTCGCATGCAGAGACGAAGTGTTTTTTATTATCCCTATCCAATGGCACAAAGAAGAATTCTCCAGTTCAACTGCGGCATACCAAACTCAGAGGCTATGCTTTTCTGCTTCAGTAAATATATCACATCTGACATTCAGCAAAGCAGCTACAATTTGTGTTATCACCTGGTTAAGTTTAGGGTAATCCACCAGCATCTACCCAGGATAATTTTTGTTTTTTTTTCAGAGACCAGAGAGGTCAATAGAATAAAGATAGATGGGGACCAACATTACTCAATCCTTCAAGTGTTTTACGGTGGTGCTTTCATCTTCTATTCACCTGAGAATATAACATTGCTTCTGATGTATTTTCTTATGTGTGCAGGGAAGAGAAGCATTTTTAGGCTTTTCAACTTTCCCTTCCTTGATGCTCCAAATTCCACAGGTCAGGAAACTAAGATAAAGGTTCTTCCAGCTACTAATTATATCTATCCCAATTTTACATTTTGGGCAGAGAAATCACAACAGGGTAGGCCTACGGTATCACTGAATCCATTGAAAAAGGAAAAATTCAACCTTCCATTTGGCTTCTGTAAACCCCAGTCTATCTGGAGGATGACCATGGTGTTTAGATCCCCTGAGTTTAGAGGCAGCTCAGACGTCGTAACTAATAATCCTCAAAATCTGAGTATTCTCCCTTCCTCAGTGTATAGTTTCCCTGGCAGATGGACAGACCTGAAGAATAATTACTGTGGAGTCTACAGGGCCGTTATGAGTTGGAATCAACTCGGCAACAATGGGTTTGATTTGGATTTAGTCTTTTGAATTAAGGTTTCTAGATGGCGCAAACAGTTCGTGCCTGATAGCTTACCTAACAGCGCTCCAAACATACCCAACAGAAGAAAAAGTCTGGAGATCTGCTTCCACTAAGATTCAAAAAAAAAAAAAACAAAACCCCATTGCTGTCCAGTCAAATTCAGTCTCATAGTGACCCACAGGACAGAGCAGAACTTCCCCTTAAGGTTTCCAAGGCTTTAAATCTTTTCAGAAGCGGACTGCCACATCTTTCTCCCGAGGAGTGGCTGGTGGATTCGAACCGTCAACCTTTCAGTTAGCAGCTGAGTGCTTAACAACTGTGCCAAGTCTTAAAGTAACAACTAATTGGCATAATTCCATTATTTTCTTTTTGTAATGCTTCTAATGCCATCACAAAAAAAGAGCCCCCCCCACAAGTCTATAATTATCATTGCCCACATGCTTAATAAGTGCCACAATTACTTGCTCTCCCAAGATATCCCCCATCTACACATTATCCCAATTAACCACAGGAAAAAGTTTAGTAATTGTGATGCCACGGCATGTCAACAGTTGCTACCATACCACTTACCACTAGCACTGCTTTCAGGCATTGGGCAATGGGTCTAAAAAAATTCTACCTTGAGGGACTTCTTTCTAGAATGCTTATGCAAAACTCCCTAGAAAAGAGTACCTGAGGCAAAGCTTAAAAGCTAATGAATTTTTGGGAGAACATTCTCTCAAAGAGTAAGAGTTAGAGGAAAAAGAAGTGATGCAAGGAGGGTGAGAAGAACATACTTTGCCAGCCTGCCTTGTGCTTCTGAAGAAACACTGCTAAGCTACTTGGCCCCGCGGGATGTTTACAGACCACAACCCAGAACCAAACCCATTGCCATAGAGTCTTTTCCAACTCATAGCAGCCAGCTCTACTAAACACTATCCCTGGGAACAGTTTGTGGGAGAGATGAAAGTAAAGAAAATTTATCTGCTGTTTTCTATCTCTCTTTATCCCATTGGTCAAATTTAGCTCTTGGCAAGTTGCCTCCTCCCTACACATTCATGTTGTATCACCTGAGCAATTCAGCAGCTGCTGAGAGTCAAATTTCTTACCCTGTGCACGCTAACCAAAAGGTTGTTTATCAGAGACAAGAAATGAGAAGAGAAGCTAGGGCTTCAGGAGATGGATCAACACTTGTCCAGTGGATTTAGTCTCCATGGTAAAGGCTGGAGGGGACCAAGTATCTAAAGGCTCAGGAAGGACATGAGACCATCAGAGTCTGAGACAGTGTCCCACAGAGCCCCTCTGACAGCTGTAGAAGGATTGATATTTTAAAGTACAGAGATATCTAATATTTAATACTTTATTTTCTGACATTATGATGTGATGCTCCTTCTCCCCCATCACCCAGGAATCTCAGTAAAGGTCTATCATGGAAAAAACACTGCACTGAGAGGGTGTGAGGCAGAAGGATAAGAAGATCCCCCACAGAGAGGACGTAAGTAAGGCTGAGAATTTGGTGGTAAAGAAATCAGGATGAGAAGTTTTCACAAAAATATAAACCCTTGAAAATTCAGGGAATTCTTGGAAAAGTTTTGTATTTACTAGATAGTAAAGGGTGGAGGATTCAATCTAATTCTATTTAAACCTTAAAGGGCACATGACACCAGTTGACAGATTTCGTATGGTTGCCACTTACTGATTTGGTTAGTCACTAGACAAAGACTTAGTAAACTTGGTATATTTTGTGTCTTTATGGTTATCTGGGAAACTCGATTCTTAGTTTATTCCAAACACACTGTGAGGAAATTGACTTTGATGTTATTCAATCATTCCAGTTATGTCTGTTTATCTACTTATGATCAAGTGAGATTCTGACAATCACCTTTAAATAAAAAACAAAGAAAATGAAAAATACTTCAAGTAAATTTACTATTTGGGCCCAATCACACTTCTCCAAATCTTAGCTTCTTATCATGTTTGGTGGTAATATAACATCTTCCACAGCATGCCACACTGTGGGTATTTGGATTTAAATCAACTGATTCTGCTCAAAGAATGGATCATTACTCTTTCGGTTTCATTAGTCTAAATTACATGAGGTTTTAAATTATTCTATGGGAGCTGCTATACGAATACAAAAACAAATTTGATCAAAATTCAATCTAACAAAAAAAAAACATATAACACTGAACAATTTCTCTTAAAGTGTCAGAAACTCTGTGTAAGAAGAGACATTTTTAATGAACTTCATGAATATGCTGACCTCATTTCTGATAAAACCCATATAATTTCATTGGGAAAAGACTTCTAGGTTTTGAGAGTTGCAATTAAGGTAAATGTGTCTTGAGTTAGGAAGCCCTCTTTGTTCAGATCCACTAGCTTGATATTGATAGCTTTCATTTGTATTAGCACCAGGTACCACCCCCCAATTAATGCAAAAATGTTTCAATGCCTAACATGGTTCCCCCAACATATATGGCTTATTTAAATGTGTAAAATGTTTGAGAACGTTCTGGGTTAACTCTTTCATTACCATTGAATTAACTGTATACCATCTATTCTTTATGCTTACTGGAGCTCAGAGGTAAGGCCTTATTCCAGTTCTACTGCATTTAGCACCAAGGTGGGTCCCTTTGGAAGCACATGAAGCTCAAAGGACCAGAGTTGGAGCCTCACTGTTGTGTAGGTTGAGCATTCTACTAGGTGATGCTTCCTGGATGTGTTAGTTCTGTAAGCTTTGGCCTTTTCTCCCTTAATAAAGGGATAAGGCTTGTAAGACCCTGGTGGCATAGTGGTTAAGAGCTCCAGCTGCGAACCAAAAGGCTGGCAGTTCAACTCCAAGAGGCACTTCTTGTAAACTCTATGGGTGCTATTCTACTGGGTCCTATAAGGTCGCTATGAATCGGAAATTACTCGACAGCAATGAGTTTGGTTTTGTTTTTTAATGGGTTTGTTTTGGTTTTCCTGTGTCATATTTGTAAAACCAGAGATTCCCCATGTAACCCAGTGAAAGATGCCGGCAATAAATTATTTATATAGCTCTCATTGGTATACTGAGACCTGGTGGTGCGGTGGTTAAGAGCTTGGCTGCTAACCAAAAACTTGACAGTTCAAATGCACCAGTCTCTCCTTAGGGAAACCTATGGGGCAGTTCTACTCGGTTCTACAGAGTCACTGTGAGTCAGAATCAAGTCAAGGCAATGGGTTTTTGGGGGGGGGTGGGTCACTGGTATATTGTCATACCACATAATAGCTGGCACCACAGTGCTACTCCCTTCATTTGTGGCTTGTATTACCAGAGCATATTTCTCAAAATCTATATTACCCACCAAAAATTTAAACACACTCAGTAAGTATGCACTCCAATACTGAAAACATGTAACAACAACAACAAAAAAAAACCATTGCCGTTCAGTCAATTCCAACTCATAGTGACCCTATAGGACAGAGTAGAATTGCCCCATAGTTTCCAAGGAGCACCTGGTGGATTCGAACTGCTGACCTTTTGGTTAGCAGCTGTAGCACTTATCTACCTCACCACCATTAAAAAAAAATTTTAAGGAGATAAATACATAGTAACAAGTAATTACTTCCCTTGCATTATGGTCCACTTTTAAATAACAGAGCAGTGTGGTCAAAATTTAACTATGACATTCACATGGCTTCCCCTCGGTGGTTATTATGTGTAATCACTAAGGCAGACTTGTATTCTTTGTCTAAATTCATGGGAAATGTTTAAAAATTTTAATTAACCTTCATGGTTTTTATATTTTACATTCCTCCTCTTATTAAATGGAAGGAGGTGATTTGGGGTGGATTTTTGTTTGTGTAAAGTAATGTGGAATAGCTTTCTCTTTTAGGTTTTAGAGAACTTGACGGGATGATAAAAGAGGTCTAAGGAAGATCAGCTGTGACCTCTTGTTTCACTAGTCCATAGTTTCTCCTTTCTGCTAGGCTTTGCTGTCTTAAAGCAACAACATTTCTGTAGTGCACTGGAGAACTTTCATCTGAGCCTTATTCTATTGTTTAAGTGCCTGCAACACTTTAGATTCAAAGCATAAAACAGCATTGCTATGAATTTTCTTGTAAAGCAAGGAAAGTCCCAAGAAAGGTGCAGACTTAGTAACCTGAACACAAGTTCAGTCAACTCTTAAAATGGTGGTGGATGTAGCAGTCACACACACACACACACACACACTCACTCACTAACTCAACTCACGTGGTCAGAATTTCTTCTATGCTAAGTAGGGCTTTTCTGGCTACTTGCAAATGTGTACTTCTCTGAAAATAAGTGATTACATTTTAATGTTACCTGCAAAATTTTAAATTCAGGATTTCAAATTTCATTGGACGCTTCTATGCTTTGTCAATTTTTCTATAAACTTGAATGTAATGTTAAATTATAGAAAAAAAAATCCATTTTTAATCAGCCAGTTGTAGGGTCTACTATGCCGGGAATGACAACTTCAGGAGAAACAGAGTTGCATTCGTTGTCAAGAAGAACATTTCAAGATCTATCCTGAAGTACAACGCTGTAAGTGATAATATTCATACGCCTACAAGGAAGACCAGTTAATATGACTATTATTCAGATTTATGTACCAATCACTAAGGCCAAAGATAAAGAAAATGAAGATTTTTTACTAACTTCTGCAGTCTGAAATTGATCGAACATGCAATCAAGATGCATTGGTAATTACTGGTGATTGGAATGCGAAAGTTGGAAACAAAGAAGAAGGGCCGGTAATTGGAAAATATGGCCTTAGTGAGTGACAGAAATGATGCCGGGTATCACACAATTGAATTTTGCAAGACCAACGACTTCTTCAATGCAAATACCTTTTTTTCATCAACATAAAAGGTGACTATACACATGGACCTCACCAGACAGAACACACAGGAATCAAACCAACTACATCTGTGGAAAGAGATGATGAAAAAGTTCAGTATCATCAGTCAGAATAAGACCAGGGACCAATTGGGGAACAGACTATCAATTGCTCATATGCAAGTTCAAGTTGAAACTGAAGAAAATTAGAACAAGTCCATGAGAACCAAAGTATGACCCTGAGTATATCCCACCTGAATCTAGAGACCATCTGAAGAATAGATTTGATGCACTGAACACTAGTGACCGAAGAACAGACAAGCTGTGGAATGACATCATGGACATCACACAAGAAGAAAGCAAGAGGTCATTAAAAAGACAGGAAAGAAAGACAAAAATGGATGTCAGGAGAGACTCTTAAACTTGCTCTTGAATGTCGAGCAGCTAAAACAAAAGGAAGACACGATGAAGTAAAAGAAGTGAACAGAAGATTTCAAAGGGTGGCTCCAGAAAACAAAGTATTATAATGACATGTGAAAAGAACTAAAGATAGAAAGCCAAAAGGGAAGAACATGCTTGACATTTCTCAAGCTGAAAGAACTAAAGAAAATATTCAGGCCTCAAGTTACAATACTGAAAGATTCCATGGGGAAAATATTAAATGGCAGAGGAAGCATAAAAAGAAGATGGAAGGAATACACAGAGTCAGTACACCAAAAAGACTTGGTTGACATTCAACCACTTCAAGAAGTAGCATATGATCAGGAACTGATGGTACTGAAGGAAGAAGTCCAAGCTGCACTGAAGGCACTGGTGAAAAACAAGGCTCCAGGAACTGATGGAATATCAGTTGAGATGTTTCAACAAACTGATGCAGTGCTGGAAGTGCTCACTCATCTATGTCAAGAAATTTGGAGGACAGCTACTGGAAGAGATCCATATTTATGCCTATTCCCAAGAAAGGTGATCCAACCAAATGCAGAAATTATTGAACAACATCATTAATATCACATACAAGCAATATTTTGATGAAGAAAATTCAAAAGCGGCTGCAGCATTGTATGGACAGGGAACTGCCAGAAATTCAGGCCAAATTCAGAGGAGGACGAGGACATGGAACAAGGGTTATCATTGCTGATGTCAGATGGACCCTGGGTGAAAGCAAAGAATACCAGAAAGGTGCTTACCTGTGTTTTACTGATTACCCAAAGGCATTTGACCGTATGGATCATAACAAGTTATGGATAACACTGCAAATCACGGGAATTCCAGAACACTTAATTGTGCTCATGAGGAATCTGTATATAGATCAAAAAGCAGTTGTTCAGACAGAACAAGGAGATACTGAGTGGTTTAAAGTCAGGAAGATGTGCATCAGGGTTGGATCCTTTCACCGTAACTATTCAATCTGTAACCTGAGCAAACAATCTGAGAAGCTGGACTATATGAAGAACAACGGTGCACCAAGATTGGAGGAAGACTCATTAACCTGAGTCATGCACATGACAACCCTGCTTGCTGAATGTGAAAAGGACTTGAAGCACTTACTGATGAAGACCAAAGACCACAGCTTTCAGTGTGGCTTACACCTCAACATAAAGAAAACAAAAATCCTCACAATGGGACCAACAAGCAACATGATGATAAATGGAGAAAAGTCTGAGGTTGTCAAGGATTTCATTTTACTTGGATCTACAATCAAAACTCATGGAAGCAGCAGTCAAGAAATCAAAAGATGCACTGCATTGGCCAAACTGATGCAAAGGACCCCTTTAAAGTGTTGAAAAGCAAAGATGTCACCTTGAAGACTAAGGTGTGCCTGACCCAAGCCATGGTATTTTCAATCACACCATATGCATGTGAAAGCTGGACAATGAATAAGGAAGACCAAAGAAGAACTGATGCCTTTGAATTGTGGTGTTGGCAATGAATACGGACGATACCATGGACTGCCAAAAGAATGAACAAATCTGTCTTGGAAGAAGTACAGTAAGAATGTTGCTTAGAAGCAAAGATAGCGAGACTGCGCCTTACATACTTTGGACATGTCATCAGGAGGGTTCAGTCCCTGAAGAAGGACATTGTGCTTGGTAAAGAAGAGGGTCAGCGTAAGAGGGAAAAACCCTCAACAAGATGGACTGACACTGTGGCTGCAAGAATGGGCTCAAGCATAACAATGATTGTGAACATGGAGCAGGACCGGGCAGTGTTTCGTTCTGTGGTACACAGGGTCACTATGAGTCTTAACCGACTTGACAGCACCTAACAACAACAACAACATCCCTCCAGTTGTTTAAATGTCCATTATTTATCCCTATCTGGATCACAGCAAAAGCAAAATATGAGAAAAGAAAAACTTCTGAATAATGAGAACTGATACTGAAAAAAAATCTAGGTACTAAAATTCATATTGGTTATTAATTGGGAAAGTTATCATTTATAGTCTCTGATCTGATACCCTAGAAGGTAGAATATTCAAAAGATAAGACCTAAATTTCTACCTCCGTTAACAAGTTTTTTGAGGCAGTTGATCTCATGGAATTTTATGAGGGGAAATTTACCCCACAATTTTCTTCATAAGAGTATCTGAAACTTGTAAAAAGCACCATTACAAAAAAGCTAAGACAAGGTTAATTATACAGCAGGCCCTAAGCTTCTATATCACACACATACAACAGCAAGCATACATGATATTTCTAGGATCTGGGAATTTACTGTATATACCACTGCTTTATTCATTTTCTGGGTAGGCATGTGTTCCAGTTACTACTGCTCCATTAAAAAAAAAAAAAATTAATGATGAAAACAACAATTTTATTCGCTCATAGATTCTGTGGTTTGGAAATTTGCAAAGGGCACAGAATGAAGGCTTCTGTCGGTTCCGCAGGCTCAGCTGGGAACACTCCAAGCCTGAGGGTGATCGGCGCCTGGTGGCTGGAGTTATTTTGAAGACTTGTTTGGTCACATGGTGTTCAGAGAGCCTATGCTGGCCTATACAATTTACAGGAAGGAAGTTTGCCTCTGGATGGGGCAGTGGCACGTTGTAAAAAAAGCATGTGATTTAGAGATATTGCTGTGGTCATCTATTGAAAATATAATTTGCCACAGCATGTGAAACCTTGGGTGGACTTGCACCCTTGATCAATCTTCCAGTTTTCCAGAGTACAGAAAACTCTGTGTGCTAAGATACATCCGTACCCCTAGGCCCAAAGCAATAATTATGCATTGAGCACATCTTTGCTAGAGGAAGGAGTTAAGTCACTCCTTTCCCAAGGCAATCTGGGTAGTTAATGCACACAGAAGCCCAGGAGAAAACTCTGACATACATTATTTAAACGGCTAGCTTAACTATCTACATGATACTGGGCAAGTTACTTGTCCGTGACTCAGTTTTCTTACCTGTTACTTATTTTTACTTATAGGGTTGTGGTGGAGATTACAAAAAGTTCCTTCGAAAAATTCCTGGCACTTATTAGACATTCAAGGTGTTTTACTTATAAGTATTAATATCATTGATACATTATATTATTACTGTTAATTCTCCATTCACTTCCAAAATTGCTATGTCAGTCTTCCTAAATTCTGAAGATCTCTAATGATAACAATTTCTGAGGTGTTATGGAATGAACTGTGTCCCCCAAAAATGTGTGTCAACTTGGCTAGGCCAAGATGCCCAGTATTGTGTCATTGTCCAGCATTTTGTCATCTGATATGATTTTCCCATGTGTTATAAATCCTACTTCTACGATATTAATGAGGCAGGATTATAAGCAGTTATTGTAATAGGGCAGGACTCTATCAACAAGATTATGTTGTATCTTGATTCACTCTCTTTTGAGATATAAAAGAGAGAAGTGAGCAGAGAGTCAGGGGGACCGCATGCCACCAAGAATGAAGAATCAGGAGAGAAGCATGTCCTTTGGACTTGGGGTCTCTGTGCTGAGAAGCTCCCAGACCAGGGGAAAACTGAGGACAGGACCTTCCCCCAGAGCTGACAGACAGAGAAAGCCTTCCGCTGGAGCTGGCACCCTAAGTTCAGACTTCTAGCCTCCTAGACTGAGAGAATAAATTTGCCTTTGTTAAAGCTATCCACTTATGGCATTACGGCTATAGCAGCACTAGATAACTAATACATGAGATATATCTTTATTACAAAATAAACACACTGAGCTAGAAAAGGGAAGAGATCTGGTAAAGAAGGCTTCCACATTCAACAACATGAATAACTAATAGTCCAGTAAATACTTTTTGCTACAACCTACATTCATTAGATAAAACTTATTTTTCAAAAACCCTTTTTATGTCTGTCTGACCTAGGGGAAAAAATAAGTGATTTTATCAGAGGGCAGAAACCAAAAAGCATAAATCTGTAGGGATACGAAAGCACTGCAGCCAGAGCTTGCCCTGGATGTATCTGATGATTTCTGGTAGCCCAAAGTCTAAGTTGAAATGACATGTATGAACTAGGAAAAGAAGAAATACCTGAAGCCTCGGCAAGATAAGAAGTGAAGACACATAAAGACAGAACACTGAATGGTGATATCTTCAGTAGGAAAAAAAAAAAAACAGAAGAGCAAGTTTTTTCTTTACTTCGCAGAATAGCAGGTATATGTGGTTTTCTCAGACTTATCTCTGGATAAAATTAATTATATAACCCTTGATAACTCCTACACATGCGCCGATACTCAATATGTTGCCCACTCACTTTTTAAAAAAGGGAAAAGTCATAGTTTAATGTGATACCAAAGTGATACACTATCAGATACCTAAAAAAATCAGTTAGCATGGAGTCAATTCTGACTGATGGTGACCCCATATGTGTCAGAGTAGAACTGTGCTCTACAGGGTTTAAACGGCTGATTTTTCAGAAGCAGACCCCTCCAAGTGGACTCGAACCACCAACCATTCATTCAGCATCAGAGCACGCTAACCATTTGTACCACCCAGGAACACTATCAGGTACCTATCAGGTGCCTAGCCAGGTACCCATCAGGTGCCTAGCAGAAGTAAACCTTTTCTGGACAAATTCACTGTAAAACTAGGTCACAGAGAATTCCACTTTTTATATGGAGAGGAGCAATCTCAACCAAATGACCTAAGTGCCAACACCAATGGAAGCAGCCGTCAAGAAATCAAACAACACGCTGCATTGCGCGAATCTGCTGTGAAAGACCTCTTTACAGTGTTAAAAAGCAAAGATGTCACCTTGAAGACTCAGGTGCGTCTGACCCAACCCATGGTATTTTTAACTGCCTCACATGCATGGGAAAGCTGGACAATGTATAAGGAAGATCAAAGAATTAACACCTTTGAATTACAATGTTGGTGACGAATACTGCATATGCCCATTGACTGCTAGGAGAACGAACAAATCTCTCTGGGAAGAAATACAGCCAGAGTGCTCCTTAGAAGCAAGGATATCAAGACTATGTTTCACATACTTTGGACATGTTATCAGGAAGGATCAGTGCCTGGAGAAGGACACCATGTTTGATAAAGTAGAGGGTCAGCGAAAAAGAGAAAGACCTTCAACAAGACGGACTGACACAGTGGCTGCACAATGGACTCACGCATAACAATAACTGTGAGGATGGCGTAGGACCAGGCAGTGTTTTGTTCCATTGTCCACAGGGTCACTATGAGTAGGAACCAACTCGACGGCACCTAACAACAACAACAACAAACTTAATTTCAGAATAAACAATATTAGCAAGTGCACATGGTATATTTATAAAGTAGACCCATCTATATGGACCATAGAAAGTCTCAATAAAATTTAACAAGTTGAAATTTTACATAGTATGTGCTCAGACAGTAACAGAATTAAAATGAAATTCAATAATAGCAAGATATATAAGAAAATCTCAAATCTTTGGAAATGGAACAATATATTCCTATACCAAAGAAATTAGAAAACATTTTAAATTGAATTATAATGAAAATATTAGCATTTACATTAACATTTGGGTGACACAACTAAAGCAGTACTTAAAATATGTATAGTTTTAAACACTTATATTAGAAAATTAAAACAATATTGTAGGATTTTACTTCAAAAAGATTGGGGAAAAAAAGGAAAGTAAGTAATATGTAAACATAATAAAGAACATAAGGAGAAGACTAGAAATCAATGGAATAAAAAACAAAGGAAAGAGAAAATGAACAAAAGTCATTTCGTAATAAATTTAAAAGTATTCAAGTCAAACATTCTCTAAATATGATGGAATTAAATCAGAAATGAATAACAGAGATATATGGAAAATACATAAATATATGGGATCTAAATTACACACTTCTAAATAACCCATGAGTTAAATAAGAAATCATAAGAGAGATCAGAAAGTATTTTTCAGTGAAGGAAAATGAAAGCACAACATATCAAAATTTGTGAGATGCCACTGAAGCAGTACTTAAGGAGAGATCTATAGCACTAAATGGCTGTATTAGAAAAGAAGGCCTCAATCTCATGACCTCTGCTTCCAGCTTAAGTAACCAGAAAAAGAACAAATGAAACCAATAGTAAGCAGAATGGAAATAATAATGATCAAATTGATACTATATTAAAAGGCAAACAAAAATAAATAAATGAAAACAAAAGTTGGCTCTTTAAGAAAAATAATAAAACTTCTAGTTAGGCTTATGAGAAAGAAAAGGAACAATAAAATTTCCAACAGGAAAGTGAGGGATGGAATTACAATAGATCCTGCAGCTGTAAAAATGACAATAAGGAAATATAATGAACAACTTTATGCCAGTAAATTTGATGACATAGGTGGTGTGATGGTTAAAATTGTATGTCAACTTGGCTGAGCCATGATTCTCAGTGTTTCAGCAGTGATCACTCCCTGTTGAGATCTGATACGTGATCACCCCCATGACGGGACCTGCTGAGTGGTACCAGTGTGAGCAGCACCCGTGGCAGCTCACCACCCCCCCAGCCGTCATGTCTCTGCACCAGTGGGGGCAGCACCCGTGGCAGCTCACCACCCCACCAGCCGTCATGTCTCTGCCCTCCACCACCTAGTCCTTCCAGGTCACCTTGCCAGAGCTTTTGCTTGTTCTAGATCCTTCAGGTGGCTCCTGTTCATCCGATCTCTGGTTCTTGGGACTTGAGCTAGCGGCTTGCTTGCTGATCTTAAGATTCGTCAATCTTCACAGCCTGCAACAGCCCCACTCTCCAGCCTGCTAATCTTGGGTTTGTCAGCCCCTGCAGCTACATGAATCAGGAGAAATCTTTTTCCTGCCCCACGGACTTGGGAAGTTACAGCCTCTCAAAACCACGTGAGCCATTTCCTTCATATAAATCTCTCTCTCTCTCTCACCTAGCCTAAGACAGATGGAATGGACTATGTTGAAAAATCACCACCTGAAAGACACAAACTTACAAAACTCACTCAAGAAGAAATATATACCATGTATTGTCCTGTATCTATTAAAGAAATAGAATTTTTAGTTAAAGCAATTCCAACATAGAAAACTACAGATTAGCGCATTCTACCAAACATTTGATTAAGAAATAATACTAATTCTACACAAAAATCTGTAAGAACTAATAAATATGTGATCTTGCAGAATACAAGATCAATATATAAAATAAATACATAAAAGTAATTACTAAAAAAAATTTTTTTTATAATTACTATAAACAAGAAATTATAAATCTAAATTTAAAAATTAATACAATTTACAACAGCATCAAAAATAAAATACTGGAGGTGGAGAAAGATGGTAGCATAAGCAGTCTCATACCCCAAACCCTCACAACTATTATAGAAGAAAATAAGTAAATATTGAAAAAAGAAATCGTCTCAGAACTCCAGATACCAGATAAATGATTAGAGGACTAAAAGGGATACTGAATCAAATAAAATGTAACACACTGACCAAGGGAGAGCAGAGGTTCACAGAGCATTCTCACCACATTTTCCTCATAGTGCAGTTATCTTGGGTGGTGGCAACCAGCGCAGAGAGCAGTGAGGCACAGTGGTTTCAAACAGCCAGGCCCCAGTGAAGTCACTGCAGGCAGATAAACCTGAGAATACAGACCAAAGACAGGGCTCCTTGCCTCGCTGGAAGCCTCAGGCCTCGTGAGCTCCAGGAGGGAGCATTGCATGAAGTGCAGTGAGACCTGGACTTTGAAAATAGCCAGGTCCCAGTGAAGGCACTGTGGGCAAAGAAGCATCTGCATGTAGATCTGAGAATGGGCACCTTGGTGCACAGCAAACCCAGGGCTGTGTCTGTCTTGGGAAGGAGCAACATGTGGAGCCCAACGAGCCCTAGACTTAAAATGGTCATGCCCTGGTGAAGGCACTGCAGGCGAAGAAGCCTGAGCATGTAGACCTAAGAAATGTCACCTTGATATGTTGCTCCCCAAGATAGCTATGTGAGCAGAACACAGCACAATTCCACCATAAATGTAAAAATTCCACCATACAGAAAAAAATAAATAACTGAAAAACAGCACTGTCACAAAGATATAAATGCAAATGTAGAACCCTGAAAACCAATCCCAAAGTTAAAGCAACAAGCTATGTACTGAAGGAGAAACTAAGCAGCCAACAAGAAAAGCCCACACTGAAAGCAATTTTAGGAAAAGAGAACAATCTGAAATCCAGAATTACCTCAACAAAGTATTCAAATGCCTCAGGTTCAACAAAAAGCTGTAAGGCATAACAGAAATCAAGAAAAGATGGCCCAATTAATAGAGCAGCAGGAGGAAGCAGAAATCACTCCCATGGAACTGAGGATAACAACAAAAAATAGATTTTTAAACAACAAATTTAAATATCTTAAAGAATTCAAGGATGACACAAATGAAAAATTAATGGAGATCACAAAACGATGTGAGAATCTTAATAAGGAGATAGGAAACATAACAGAGAAACAAACAGAAATACTGGAATTGAATAACAAAATAACTAAACTGGAAAATGCCAGAGAGGGATAAAACAGTACACTTGGGTAGGAAGAAAAAACAGTAAGTGAAATACAGGATAAAATAGCTAAATTTGCCTAAGCGCAAGAGAAAAAAAGGAAAAAAAATTCAACAAAGCCAAATGAAACTATGGGATACTGTCAAGAGAACCAAGGTACATACATGGGAATTCCAGAAGGGGAGTGTCTTAGGCTGGGAGTGTCTTAGGCTGGGTCTACAGAGAAGCAGAACTAATGACGCGTGTGTGTATGTACATACATAAATACATACGCACACATACATACATATATATATATATATATATATATATATATATAGGAGAGAGAAAGTTGTGGGAACTTGTTACCACCAGACCTGCCTTGCAAGAACTGTTAAAGGGTGGCCTTCAAGTGGAAAGGAAAAAACACTGAACAACTATCCGATCCAGTACATGGGGAAGACGACTAAAAAATAATGGGAAGATTTCCAATGGTACGGGAAAACAAAAAAGCTTGTTGCAGGATATTTTCAGTGGGTAAATTTAGTTTTTATGTACTACAAGCATCATGTCATCAAATGTACAAGAAATAAATACCAATTTATCCTAACAGACGTAGAATGCCTAATTATGTGAAAAATGATTCAATAACAGAGTCAGGGGAGGGAAGAGAGAATTAGAATTAAATTATGTTAATATTGTATGTCACTATTTGTACATTAATTGCCGTTCGTTTGTTAAACTGCTGTTTGTTTGCACATATCAGAAATATATATGCACCCAACATGAATGCACCAAAATACATAAAGAAAATACTGACAGAACTGAAAGAAGCAATAGAAAACTCTACAATAACTGTAGGAGACTTTAACTCACCACTGTCAACGCCGGACAGAATTTTCAGGAAGATCAGTAAGGAGATAGAAACCAAAAAACAACAACAAAAAAAAAACAAATAGAGGACTTGAAAAATACCATAATAACAAATTAAATCTAATAGACATATACAGGACTGTCTACCAACATCAGAACAATACACATTTTCTCTACTGTACATGGAACATTCTCCAGAACAGACCCTATGCTGGGTCGAGAAACAATGAAATGATACAAAGTATCTTCTCTGAACACAAAAGAATAATTCCAGAAATTAATACACGGAAAAACAGAAAATACATAAATATGTGGAAACTAAATAACAAACTATTAAACAACCAATGGGTCAAAGAAGAAATCAAGAATGAAATTAAAAAATATTTAGAGTTAAATGAAAATGCAAACACAACATAAACCAAAACCAAAACCACAACTGGAAGAGCAGTCATCAAAGGGAAATTTACAGCAATAAATGCCTACACCAAAAGAGAAAAAAGATCTCAAGACAACAGAAGAATAATAGGGAAAATCAACAAAACCAAAAGCCTCTCTTTTTATGATCAGCATAAACAATATGACCAGAAAATTCCTCCAATTTCCATTAGCCTGGATATAGGTTACATTTAGAAGGATCAGCTCAAGGAAAAAAAGTGTAGTTGAAGGACAGAGGGAGGAAAGAGAGAAAGAGAAACTGAAAGAGACAGAGACCACAGTCAGAAGGAAAATCGGGATTATGCTAAATGCTAGGAAAGAGCAAAAATAAATTTTAGGGCATATTAGGGCTGTGATTTAATGGTATCAGTGGACTTTGCTGAACAAGTTGAAAAAATAAAGGAGAGAGAGAAGACAGGAAGAAAAGAGAAAAAAAATAAAGCATTTCTTGCTCAAAGTTCCCAGTTAGAAACCAGGCACTTTCACACACTTAATAAGCACTGTGCATAATTACAAAATATTTGATACATCCCATCAGTAAGGGATTAACTAAAAAAACAAAAACAAGCGACAGAAAGGAATACCACACACTTAAAAAAAGGATGAAGAAAATCTTTATGTAATGACATGGAAACTGAAAAAAACAAGGCCAGAAACAGTATATAGTACGGTCTCTTGTACGTATGAAATGGGGAAGTAAGAATATACCTTGATTATCGTTTTGATTTTTGAAACATATGAATGTGCCATGTATTCAAAACATCACACACACATACACACACCCCTGGTTCCTAGTTGAAAGGTGAACCTTCCTGATCGTTGCAACGTGCTTCGTATATGCCACTTTTTTCATATTTCAACATGAACTGTCTATGTATACAGGAAAATATTTTGGTTTTAAGGTCATACCTCTAGCAAGGCTCAGAGAACAGTAAGAAGAAATAACAGCGAACGTTTCCTGCTTGCATTTGTGTGAGGTGTATTGGATTTATCAGTCTGCAAATACAAAATAGAAAAACAGAATTAAGAAAGTCTGGACCCTCCTCCTTCCCTGGTCTACCACAGAGAGGTTGTCTTTGCTGGTTTGTGTAAAAAATTGGCACAAAAAATACAGATGAAAAACCGGTGACACCTATAGGTCAAATTGATTTCCTCTGCAAAGGATATAGAGTTTCTGAAGGAAGGGAAATGATTCATCTGGAAGTTGAGGGGCCAGTGAAAAGGAAAGGAGTGAACATAATCAGGGTTTGAAAAAAAAAAGAGGGGGGGCGGTTTGTGTAGAGGAAAGAGACTTATTTGAGAGATTGCTGCCAGAAATGTTTTTCCTCTTCTTTATTTTTTGGTTTTAAGATTGGTGTTTTATTTTTTTCTTCTTCTTTTGAACGTGTTATTGGTTATTGACAAAAAAAAAAAAATAAGCCTTAAGAAATATATACATATATCTGCTTACAAAGTATTTTGCATGTTTCCCATTTGATCATTGTAGCAAACTTTTAAGAAAATAATGATTTAAAAATAAGCAAGCAGAATCGAAGTAGTTAAGTACCTTGTTCAATATATAGCTAATATTGGGCAAAGACAAATTCAGTCATTTAATAAATATATCCAAAGAGTTTATCACAGACCAAGTACTTTCGTTTGCTCTGGGAAGACAAAGGTAAATAATAATGGTCTCTGCCTTCAAAGAGCTCACGCGCCAGTAGAGGAAGACAAAAGCCAAGCAAGTGCTCTGGGAAACACATAAATGGGAAGAAGGGAAGCACAAACGTTACCTGATGGGCAGGGCAGGACCTAGTGGACAAGATCACGGGGCACCGAGCCCGGAAGGCTGTGTAGCTATTCCCCAGGTAGATGGGGCAGACAGAAAGAGCAGCTCCAGCAGAGGAGTTCTCAGTATAAAACAACAGATGTTTTAGATGAATATTACACAGCCTGTCAAGTACGGGGTACGATAAGGGGAGTCAATTCACAAAAATCCCTTCTCTGTCTTCAAATCGATCTCTTTCCACGATGCCAACAGTTTTCATACTTTACGTGCATATCATCTGTGATGCCCATGAAAAATTCATAGGGAACTTCTAGGGATACTGATTTTGATGCCACATGCCAAAAAACTGAAGCAAAACATCAAAAACCCTTGGGTTAAGAAGAGACTCTGCACGGCGCACAGAACCGCAGGCAGTGGAGCACCAGAGGCGCGTCTGCTGGTCCTGGCTTGGCCGCGTGAAGTTCCTTCATGTCTTTGGGCCTGTGTTTAAACAACTGTAAAGTGACGGTGTTGTACCAGAAAAAGTAGTTTCCAAAAACTTGATTTCTTTTTAATTTTATTTATTTTGTTGTTGTTGTTGAGAATATACGCAGCAAAATGCACACCAGTTTAACAGTTTCTACATGTACAATTCAGTGACAGTAATTGCATTCTTGAGTTGTACAACCATTCTCATCCTCATCCTCTTTTTCTGAGTTGTTCCTCCCCATTAACATAAACTCACTGCCCCCTAAGATTCCTATCTAATCCTGCAAGTTGCTTTTGTCAATTTGATACCATATAGGTAGTTATTAAAGAGGCATAATGCTCAAGGCAGACACTTTTTTTTTTTTTTTTACTAGTTAAGTTAAACTATTGTTTGGTTTTAACAAGAACTTCAGGGGATATTTTTGATTTAGGGTTTAAAGATTATCACAACGCAATAGTTTCAGGGGTTTATCCAGCCTCCATGGCTCCAGAAAGCCTAGAGTCCATGAGAATTTGAAATTCAGTTCTATACTCCCCCCCATTGATCAGGATTCTTCTACATATTCTTTGAACCAAGTGTGCAGTAATGGTAACCAGGCATCAACTGGTTGTGGTCTCACAGCAAAGGAGGCAGCTGTTCATCGAGGCAATTAGCCACGCATTCCATATCCTCCTCCTATTTCTGACTCCTTCCTCTGTTGCTCCAGGCAAATAGAGACCAATCCTTGTGTCTTGGATAGCTACTTGCAAGCCTTTAAGACCCCAGGCACCACACAACAAACTAGGAGGTAGAACAGAAGCACTAAACACGTTACTAGGCCAATTAACTGGAATGTCCCATGAAACCATGACTCTAAATCTCCAAACCAAAAAACCAAACCCCATGAGGTATTTGGTTGCACGTAAACAGCCTCAGCAGCTACTCTTTTTTTTTTTCTGTAAATATATCACACTTTTGCTACATGGACTTTTTACAGGTGTACAACTTATCGGCAACACTTAAAATAATTGGCTGTTCAACTCTACCCTTAATCAAAGAGATTCCTCCATCACCATAAACTGAAACTCAGTACTCCATAAACAATAACCACCCCCTTTCTCCCTCCCTCCCTCCCTCCCATCTCGGGTAACCACTAATAAACTTTGGTCCCTCTACATTTGCCCTTTTTGTCTTTTTATGTAAGTGAGGTCATACAATCTTTGTCCTTTTGTGAGTAGTGCTTGTCAGTCTTGATGATTTTCAGAAACTTTTTACATGAAACGGGACTACATAAATAGCTAATAGTTGTATTATTCTGATACGAGTGGGAGAGAGAAATCTGGAACCCATGGAGCTTTTGCTTCTGTCTTTGAGGCGACACCTAAGGAACCACTGAATGTTCTAACACCCTACTAAACACGTCTAACGTCACCTTCACGCATAACACACTACGGTCCTAGTGTAAGACACGTCTACTGCTAATTTCTCAGCAGCTGAGACACAAACAGGTTTAAGAATAGGTCAAATAACATACAACCAAAAACCAAACCCATTGCCGTCAAGTGGATTCCGACTCATAGCGACCCTGTAGGACAGAGTAGAACTGCCTCACAGTGTTTCCAAGGAATGGCCGGTAGATTCAAACTGCCAACCTTTTGGTTAGCAGCCAAGCTCTTAATCTCTATGCCACCAGGGTTTCCAAATAACATAAATGCACTAAAAATTGACCATGGTTAAAAATTTCTCTACAAAATGATGGAATACTATTCAGAATATAGTTGATGATGCCTGAAAGGGTAAATACAATTTTTATTTTGCCAGGATAACACATCTAGCCTTAAAACTGAAAATTAAGTCATTCACTTACAGACAGAAATCTCTTGATGGTCAAAGACCATTATTATTCTGCTCAACATGAGAGTGCTCAGCACTCTAGCTCCTTAGTGAATATCTTTTGAATGACAAGATGTGATAAAGAAGGAAATAAAGAGCAAATATGTCAAACTAAAACATATGAAAGAGAAGCAGAACGAAGGAAAGTTCGAGTTCATTATATTATACAATTTGCCTTCTTATTTGGGAAGAAACCAGTCTCAGAAGAAAAAAAATGAGAGGCAAAAAAAGAAAAAAGGCTTTCTACCCCAGCGTCTAACAGGTTTTCTAAGAGCCTGGGGTGATGTTAGATTAGACCGCACTTTACAAAATTTATGTGAAAATATTCCAAGGAAAGACTAGAAGAAAAACAGGAATAACATGTGCCCATCTCATTCACATGCATCTGTACGTGAAAGTGCTGATAAGTGATGGAGTCTATGTATGGCCTGCTTTATACTTTCTCACTGAAAATGATAAATTAGAAAATACAAGAAGCTGAGACATGGCTGGAATTACATGGCACCGCAGCTATATATTTTAGACTTGATACTTACTTTGAACTACAAGGGCAGCAGTGACCGGTTTCACTCATTAACACATCTCCTTTGGGGGCCCAGAAAGAGATCCTAACTTTCTGGAGACAATAAGAAAAATTTAGCTCTCCCTAAAAAATACAATGATCTTGTTAACAAAAAAGAAGACATGACTTACAACACCAGCAGAAGAAGACTTGATATCATAAAGGGGTTAAGTGATATATTGGTAGAGAAAATGGTATTGATTCAGAAGGCAAGTGTTACAGATTGAATTGTGTCCATCAAAAATGTGGTCAACTTGGCTAGGCCATGATTCTCAGTATTGTCCTCCATTTTGTGATCTGATGTGATTATCCTATGTGTTATGAATTCTAACCTTTATGATGTTAATGAGGCAGTTATGTTAGTGAGGCAGGACTCAGTCTACAGGATTAGGCTGTATCATGAATCAATGTCATATGTAAAATAAAGAATCAAGCAGAGAGGAGAGGGACGTAATGCCAAGAAAGATGAGCTGGGAGTGGAGTGTGTCCTTTGGAGCCGGGGTCACTGCGCTTAGAAGCTCCTAGTCCAGGGAAAGATTGAAGACAAGGACCTTCCCCTAGAACTGACAGAGAGAGAAAGCTCTCTGGGAGCTAGCTCCCTAAATTTGGGCTTCTAGCCTCCTAGACTGTGAGAGAATAAATTTGTTTGTTAAAGCCATCCATTTGTGGTATTTCTGTTACAGTGGTACTAGATAACTAAGACAGCAAGTTCCCTTAGTAACTAATGTGATTCGTTTTCTGCCATGTGTACAACTTAGGAAACTGCCACCGTGGCAAAAGTGTATTGGTTAGAAACGAGAAGATGTTAACTGAAAATTGGGATAAAGCTCACAAATCAGTCAGTTTTGACTTCTTCCTAAATATGTAATGTCCAAATGAGAAGAATTTATGATTTGTTTTATACAATAATGATTAATGGTACACTGTAGGCCACATAACTCTGACATGCTCATACTATACTGTCAGTAGTTATCATACCAAAAAAAAAATCCCATTGCCATCGAATCAATTCCAATTCAAACTGCCCCACAGCGTTTCCAAGAAGCAGCTGGTGGATTTGAACTGCCAACATTTTGGTTAGCAGCTGAGCTCTTAAACACCGTGCCACCAGGGCTCTAGTTATCATGCAGCCAGCACTTTTGGTGCTTAATATATATTGATGATTAAATTAATAAATATGAATGATCTAAACTGAAAACTATTGAAATATAAGAAGAAATATTGGAATTAACTGTGACATAAGTGCTATCTAGAGTTATCATCTATAAACTATTGATCGATGTTAATCTAACTCTAGATTAATTTTTTTGTCAGCTTCAGAGCTTAAAATCAATTGTAACTTGATCTACTTTCTGTCCATAGCCCTATGGCCTAAGAGAATGCATTAAGCCACTTCAGTCACTTGGCTTTTTTAAAGACAAGCTTATCTGCCTATCGTTCATTCAATAATCACCCATCCACTCACTCATTAACTCACACACGTACACAACTTTGATACGTTTGCCTCTCTCTCTCCCTCTCTGTACCTATACACCTCCCTCACCTTCCTGACTTCTCTCGGCACGTGGGAATTTGGCTGCTGCTTCCTCTTATTGAGCATTCAACGTAGAAAACTCCTTAATACAGAGGACTGATGGTGCTGTTTTCCCCTCAAATCGAGATTTTTCCTGAAAGTTAGCCTGATGAAGTACTCGGCGGCTGATCTCAGAACTGACCCTTGGCTGGCCCTCTTCTTAACCCTTCATCTTCCTATAAGGATCAAATCTTTTGTTAGAAGAGATTTTGAGATTACCTCTGTTTCCATGGTCCATTTTAATATTAAAACGTTGATGAAAATATAGGCAAATTCATAACCACAGAATAACAGGAGACAAGGAGCCCACATCGAATCTGGAAAAATAAAAAAGGATGCTGATTCAAATAAATAAGTCAGAATCATTAGCAAGCAATAGGGAAAATGAAATCAGCTTTCCTTCTTTTACATTTATATACTGTCTAAAACCCAGTGCTGTCAAGTCGAAGAAAAATAAAATAAGTAGCTGTTAGTGCTAATATGAAATACGTAATACTTATGGCAATATCCTCCCTAATTTTAATGATAATATTATATGACTGTCTTCTGCCAAAAGGACTTTTCTCTCCTCCCTTTACTGTTCTTCGCTTTAACCATTAAACCAGCACATGGTTCATGAGTGCTTCTCTGGGTTCTGGTATCTGCACCCAGGTAGGGTTTGCAACAAAACGTCATCGTTCCCTGCAGAAATCTCTCACTGCACTAATCCCACCTGCATTCACAGGAAGAGGATCTCTCATTTCTAAAGTGACTGTTCCCTGATTTAAAAAAAAAGTAGCAAAAGAGTCTTCACTTTTAATTGTTTTAATTTTGTTAAATTTTTGTTTTGTCTCTCTGTTACTTCAGGGATATCAAGAATGCATTACGTTAGAAGCTTTTTAGTTCTTGTAGTTTACGTTAAGATTTGTGCCTCATTAACTCCTCGGAAGCATAGAATGTTCTTTTGCCAGGTCATCCAGTTCCACTTTCCAGGTGCTTCATTACACAATAAAATCAAACAGATCCGAGAAACATGCCTGACCTCAAATGTAAAAGCATTGATTTAACCTGATTTCATGGACTTTCTCACAGTCATTTCTTTCAAAATACTAAAAGCTGTTTAGGTACCTGACACGAACTATGCTGACAAAGAAGCGAAAAAGGTAAGACGTGTTGTCTGTCCCTGAATACCTTACATTTACTTAAGTGAGATAAGGTCCATATGCCAATCACTCATTCCCCGGAAGCATGTAACGAGCGGTAGAGTAATAACACAGAAGTACAAAGTGTTATGTCAAACCGACAATAACCCAGCAATTCTTCACACTGGGAGATTACATCCGCGTGTGCCTTGAATTGTAGGTAAAATTTTTACAGCTAAAGATAGTGGAGAAAAGTATCCAGGGAGAATTTGCTTTACGGAAAATGATAACTGTATGACCACACCACCGACGTTTTGAGAAGCAGGGAGGGATGTGGCCGGGGAAGCAAGTTAGGGCCCATGAATTGCTCTTGCTGTTGTTAGGTGCCCTGGAGCCAGTTCTGACTCAGCAACCTTACAGGACAGAGCAGAACTGTCCCATAGGATTTCCAAGGAGCGGTCAGTGGCTTTGAACTGCCGACCTTTTGGTTAGCAGCTGAACTCTTAACCACTACACCACCAGAGCCCATGAATAAAAAAAAAATAAATGCCAGAATAATTAGTTTTGACTTTATTGACTGGTCACTGAGAATTTCTAAGCAAAGAAGTAACAATCATAGTTGTGTTATAGGAAGACTTTGGAAGCAGAGTGCTTCTGTAGATGTGGGATGAGTTTAAATTATGTTTTAATTATTGATGTGCATAATTCATAAAGATTTGTGGGATAAAACTGCATTACTAGAGGACTATTCATAACTATTAATACCTTATATTTGCAGAGTGTTTCACAGTTAAAAATATTTGTATGTCTATTATCTCACTGGATCTTCACAATAACATCATGAAGTAGGTACCATTATCCCCATATAAATGGAGAGGAAGCTGAGGTTCATGTATCACCGTTAGAAGAGCTCGGACCAGGACCTGGAGGTTCTGAAACCAAGATCTCTTTCGACATCAATAACTATATGAATTAGATGTAAATAGGTAAAATGAATATAACACAGGAAATATCAGTAAATAAAAAATGAAAATTTAAAGAACACAGGTGCCAATTTGGGAATAGTTCATTGCTTCAACTCCGCTCCACTCAAACATGTAATTTTACCTTAAAAGAATACAAGTCGATTTAGCAGAATATAGGAGGAAGACCAACAGGAGAGAGCAACCCCAACACCTTGATGAAATTCAGAATCTCTCTCCCTGAAGTTTAGCATGAGATCTGGACTTCTAGATTATCTAGTTTTATATTATTCACTTCATTATCAGACTCTACTGGAGTCTTGTTTAAAGACCTTGTTTATACTGTAAGTACCTACAACTTTTGGGGAATGGACCCTGGTTCAAAAGTCACAGCAACAGTCTTCATCAGAGCCACTGTACTTACTTGACTAATAAATTCATAGAATTCAGAATCAGAGCAAATTTTAGAAGAACCTCTTTGTGGTAGGCACAATTCCAAGACGGCCTCTCAAGATTCCCAGTCCCTGGTATACACACACCAGCCCTTGGTTGTTCAAATGCTAACCTAGGTACTGTTGTGAAGGGGTTCTGCAGGTGTAATTAAGGTCCCAAATCACTTGACTTTAACATAGGAAGATTATCAGGCTAGTCCTGACATGATCACTTGAATCCTTTAAAAGCAGGGCATTTTCTCCAGCTGGTAACAGAAATGAAAAGTCAGAAAGAGGCACTCTGGCTTATCAGAAGACAGCAAGCATCCAAGCTGTGCACAGCCTATGAAGGTCACGTGACAGGGTCTGTGGTGGCCTCTAATTAAGAGCAGTCCCTGGCCAGCAGCTAGAAGGAAAATGGGTACCTTAGTCAAACAAGGGAAGGAAATTAATTAAACCAACAACCAATGAGAACCACAGTCCCAGTCAACAGCTTGGTTTCAGCTCAGCTCAGGATGACCCTAAGCAATCCATGTTGTGCCAGGACCTCTGTCCTACAGAAACTGTGAGATAATAGATTTTTGTTTTTTTAAGCCACCAAGTTTGCCGTAATGTTCTACACAGCAATACAAAGTGAATATACCCTTTATTTTGTAAAAAACAAAACAGACCAAGAAAGATTTCCGTACTTGATTCAAGGTGACCCAGCTAGCTGGTGACAGATCTAAGGTTTCCTGACTCTGGGTCCAACATTATTTGTTCTTCCCTGCTTTGGTGCACTCAACATTTCCTCTTACTCTCACACTCTTTCCAGACTGCATCTCTGGTGCTGCAGTTGTTGTTTTTATTTTATTTGTTGTTGTTGTTATTGAGAGTATACACAGCAGAACATACACCAACAATTTCAACACGTGCAATTCAGGGACACTGATTACTTTCTTCACGTTCTGCAGCCATTCCCATTTTTACTTACTCTCCCTCTTCTATCAAGACCTGAAACACTGGTCATATCCTTCCTGTATAAACCTTCTGTGACTCATGGTACACACCGGTACCACATACTTTTTCCACCTCTGGGGTTCATTGGGAAATTAATCTCCCAGAGACAGTACGTGCTGCGGTCAAGCTGAGACCCGCAGAACAGTCTGAAATGGAAAAAACACGTGTGGGCTGCAAGCTACGGTTTTCATAGGGTAGTGTATGAGCCGGTGCTGAATCGACGTTTTTGGTATGAAAAACATGAATTTTGATAAAAAGTTATTTGGAACACGTATGTTGCTCTGGACTCTGAGGGTAGGATTGGTGGGATGAGGCAAGAAAAAATCCATAGTACCTACCAAAAATTCATACACACTCTATGATTCGGTATGTTCCATTAATGAAAACACATGGTATCAACAAAAAATTCAAAGCAGAAAATAACTGGGTCCTGAAATGGTTAACAAGACTAAGGTCCTAAGCTGTTCCCTCTGCCCTGTCCCACTGCCATGCCCTAACCTGGTACACAATAATGCGATTTCAGAATCATGACACATGCCTGACCAAGGTGGGCTCACTTTGAGAACCACAGGCACGGGAAACACCACCAACTCCACAACCGGGTGTCTGAGGTGCTATTCCACATCTCTGGAAAAACTTCAGTGTGTCCCTCATTTTGTTCTAGTTCCTTCCTTGATTTTTCAGCTGCTACATTTTTTTTTTTTTCACATTGGTACTCCCAGTATGCCTCACTTTCCTTGCAAGTTAACTTTCTGGATTCCCCATGCATGATCTCTACAGCTTTAGTTGTACAGCAGCAGACTTTTTTCAATCACCCAAAGAACCCTACTTACACTGAGAAAGTTAGGTATATTTACTCATCTAATTAATGCTTGTTGTTTTTATTAGTGATTGTTAGCATTTCAACAATATTAGTTAAATCAAGAATTAAACTGTTTTAATCACAATGCACTTATAAATAAAAACACAATTAATTCAATTGTGATTAACGGGAGCAATCTTTCAAAGGTAGTGCCAACAGTCATCAGCCACAAAAATGATTATACATCATTCTTAGCTTCAGTCCCATCGAAGCACTGAATGAAAAGTGCAAGTTCAAATGAAATGGGAAGACTTCATTACTCTTAATTATGGGAATTTATACATTTATAAGTAAAAGTATAAAAGCCAAGAGTTTTCCCATTCTGGAACAATTCTCAATGTTTAAAAATGGGATTTTTAGAACTTCATATTTATTGTGTCCTTAAATTATCTTAAGCTATTTGAATTCCAGTTATATTATCAATCTGGAAAGTTTCCATTAATTGACTTTTACATGATGGCTTAAGTCAAGAAGAGGCTGAGTCACAGCCACAATTGTAAATATATACACAGAGTTTAATTTTCTTTTAAAAGTTGGTGACATGAAATTAACCAACTGAAAAGTAGCTAACTTGCCTTTATCGGCACATTTTCAAATCACAGTTAATCAAAGGGTGGACATTCATTTTCTCTGAACAAAACATCTGCTTCATTAAGCAATACGTTGACAGCTAATATGATAAATTTAAACAAAAAAATACAAATTTTACAAGCACATTAACTGATAACAAAAGATGCAAAAGAGCATACTTTTGAAAAGGGTGATTGTCTCATGTCAATAATTTTGTCACATTTACTTGAAATACACATAAAAGAGTAGTGATGTTGAAGAAATTATCATAGCAATTTGTTGTGTTCTACACAGCTGAATGCCTCTGCACAGTCAGTAAAACACAGGTAAACATCCTTCTGGTATTCTCCGCTTTCAGCCAGCACCCGACGTCAGCAATGACGTCCCTGGTTCCACATCATCTCCTGAATCTGGACTGAAGTTCTCGCAGTTACCTGTCGATATACTGCTGCGGCTGCTTTTGAATGATATTCAGCAAAATTTTGCTTCCATGTGATATTAATGATATTGTTCGATAATTTCCCTATTTGGTTGAATCACCTTTCCTGGGAACAGGCATAAATACGGATCTCTTCCTGTTGGTTGGCCAGGTAGCTGTCTTCCAAATTTCTTGCCATAGATGAGTGAGCATTTCCGGTGCTACATCGGTTTGCTGAAACATCTCAACTGAAGTTCCATCAATTCCTGGAGCCTTGTTTTTCACCAATGCCTTCAGAGCACCTTGGGCTTCTTCCTTAGCACCATCAGTTACTGATCATATGCTACCTCTTGAAATGGTTGAAACGTAGACCAATTCTTTTTGGTATAATGACACTGTGCATCCCTTCCATCTTCTTTTGCTGCTTCCAGCATCGTTTAATATTTCCCACACAGAATCCCTCACTATTGCAACTCAAGGCTTGAATTTTTTCTTCAGTTCTTTCAGCATGAGAAATGCTGAGCGTGTTCTTCTCGTTTGGTTTTCTATATCCAGCTCTTTGCACATGTCATTATAATACTTTACTTTGTCTTCTCTAGCTGCCCTTTGAAATCTTCCGTTCAGTTCTTTTACTTCATCATTTCTTCCTTTTGCTTTAGCTGCTCGACATTCAAGAGCAAGTTTCAGAGTCCCTTCTGACACCCATTTTGGTCTTTTCTTTCTTTTCTGTCTTTTTAATGAACTCTTGCTTTCTTCATGTATGAGGTCCTTGATGTCATTCCACAACTCGTCTAGTCTTCAGTCATTAGTGTTCAATGAGTCAGGTCTATTCTTGAGATGGTCTCTAAACTCAGGTGGAACATACTCAAGGTTGTACTTTGGCTCTCATGGACTTGTTCTAATGTTCTTCAGTTTCAACTTGACTTTTCATATGAGCAACTGATGGTCTGTTCTGCAATTGGCCTGTGGCCTTGTTTTGACTGATGTATTGAGCTTTTCCATTGTCTCTTTCCACAGATGTAGTCGATTTGATTCCTGTGTATTCCATCTGGTGAGGTCCATGTGTACAGTCGCAGTTTATGCTGGTGAAAAAAGGTATTTGCAATGAAGAAGACCTTGGTCTTGCAAAATTCAATCATGCGACATCCAGCATCATTTCTATCACCGAGGCCGTATTTTCCAACTACCAATCCTTTTTCTTTGTTTCCAACTTTTGCATTCCAATCACAAGTAATTATCAATGCATCCTGATGGCATGTTCGATCAACTTCAGACTGCAGAAGCTGCTAAAAACCTTCAATTTCTTCATCTTTGGCCTTAGTGGTTGGTGTGTAAATTTGAATAATAATCATATTAACTGGTCTTCCTTGGAAGCGTACGGATATTATCCTATCACAGTGTTGTACTTCAGGATAGACCTTGAAATGTTCTTTTTGACGATGAATGCAACGCCATTCCCGGCATAGTAGACCATATGACTGTCCGATGCAAAATGGCCAATACCAGTCTGGTTCAGCTCACTAATGCCTAGGATATCAATGTTTATGCATTCCATTTCATTTTTGATGATTTCCAATTTTCCTAGATTCATACTTCTTATATCCATGTTCTAATTATTAATGGATGTTTGGGGCTTTTTCTTCTCATTTTGAGTCATGCCACATCAGCAGATAAAGGCCCCAAAAGCTTGACTCCATCCATGTCATTAAGGTCAACTCTACTTTGAGGAGGCAGCTCTTCCCCAGTCATCTTTTGAGTGCCTTCCAACCTGGGGGGCTCATCTTCCAGCACAATATCAGACAATATTCCCCTAATATTCATAAGATTTTCACAGGCTAATTCTTTTCAGAAATAGACTGCCAGGTTCTTCTTCCTATTGTGTCTTAGTTTGGAAGCTCAGCTGAAACCTGTCAACCATGGGTGACGCTGCTGGTATATGAATTCCAGTGGCACAGCTTCCAGCTCCATTACCACATGCAAGCCCCCGGAGTATGACAAGCTGACAGACACATGGGAGCATGCATTTTTGGTGTTATCTTCTGATAAATGTATAAACTCTAACTAGTCTCTGAGATTCCTGTTGTCTTCTCAAGACTACTAAATTTACGTATCTCTAATGTTTAGATACTTTTAGTATAATTCTTTACTCAAAAAGAAGGAAAGAAATAGTATCACAAAGTGCCTATTCAATGATGGTGCATATAAGCACACTGTAGAAAAAATATCTGAGGTGGGGAGATCATGCAACATCATAGCACATTTATGTAACTGCCTTCTCTGTTTTCAGTTTTTGTCACGGAGAAGACACGCGTAAGAGGTAGTTCATTTAGTCCTTTCCTCTAAGCTGATTCTTTTAACTAATTTTCTGCTTCTGTAGCCTTTCCAATGTAATTCACCCCATACCAAGGAGAACATGCCAGGCAATCATAAGGATGCTGCAGTACCAGGCAGTGTGTCGTTCTGTTGTATGTAAGGTACATAAGATGCCATGAGTCAGAGTCGACTAACTGGTAGCTGTCTGTCTATCTTTCTATCTACCCACAGGTTTCAGATCCTCTGCATTCCACCAGTGTTGGAAAGAGCATGCTCACCATTTCTATTCTTGTTTTACTGGCTAGAAATCAGCTACCTGGCCACACCTGAGAAGGAAGCTAAGAAGTATAAAATTACTGTATGTCCAGAAATAAAAAATAAAAATAAAGTCTGCCAGGCAGCTAGATAGTTGTTGATACATGAATGACTTGTCTGTCCCTTTTATTACTATACATTTTCATGTATCTCTGCCATCGATGCAGTCTAGTATTTCCTTTGCCAATTTTCCTCATGAATACCGAAAGGTTCACGTATAAATACAGCACAGGAATGATATATACTGTATAAGAGGTACGTGCTTCATTTTAAAACTGTCCAATGTTTCCTCTTCTCAGATTTCAGATATTTTCTTGAAAAATTTATTTATTTATCAAGAATCACAATCTTCTCTCATTCAAAAAAGTTGCAGTTGCTCTCATATATCAAGATTTCCCACAGATGTAAATTTTTTGGGAAATAAGTTAAACTTTTTCCAGTGACTTTATTTACTTGAAATACACCTTTGACCCAGCAGTGATGTCAACCTTCACTTAATCTATGAAACCAGAATTACCCCAAGCCATGTGCACCCAGTTCTCTTTTTTATACCCAATACTTTGATGCAAGCCCTCCCTATTATTTTCAAGCTGAGTTAGAATGACTTCAAGTCCGGTGAGATTCACACTTGCCACATCATAAAGCTGTCCTCAACGTAATTTAGGAAAGATTCTGATGGCTGTATTTGTAACCCAACAGATGTCTAGGTAGTTAAAGTCCCCCTGGAGTATGGTGCCACGCAGTTTGGAACTTCTTGAAAGTGGTCCAGTATTTTTCATTTTCGCGGCTCTTAGTCCCCAGGGACTGTGGCAGATGCAGCAGATGCCCACTGGGATTTCTCCCTTCTCACCCATCTTTACATCCTTTCCAAATACCCAATAATTTTTAAAAACGAACTACAGCCCCTTGCCAACACAAATCAAAACCACACCTCGACTATAACTAATTCCCTCTACTAAAGAGGTCAAAAGAATTCATGCATGACACATTCTCAATACATTACATAATACATAAAAGGAATATGATATTGCTTCCATTTTACTGAACCAGAATCTTGAAAATTCAGATGTAAAACAAAATTGATATAATCTACTAACAATATATTATATAAAATTCATGCACATTATTTCAACCTCCAAAACTGAAAATCCACAGGGGGAAAAATAATTTGGAATTTTAAAAGGGGCAATTGGATTTTGCTATCCCTCCAAATATTTTATCAAATACCCTGTATGTGTTCTTGTTCAAAGTGACTTGCATTGTACCACCTGAATTGTCATTCACTCACCTGAAATTCACCATGCCTTCCAATCTTAATCTGAAGTCCCCTCTTTCCTACCTTACTCCTCTCTAAACACACATACATACACACACAATCCTCTACAATCAAAATTACTTATAACTGACTGGCAAAAATTGAGAAAAAGTTAAAGATGCCAAGAACTTCATGCCATATTTTGTGGGCAGAATATTTTAAACAACATTTATTTGTGATTTGATTTGTACTTGTTGATTTGCCAAGATGAAACAGATTAAATTCAGAAACTAGAATCCCTAACTGTACTGAGAACCTGACAACCCTTTAACCATAACAGAAGAGAAAATAATACTACAGAATCATAAAACCAAATCTATAAATACGAACACTGTAGAGAGGCCAAAAGTTCTTTGCAATATTATTCACTCACACAAACACAGTTCATTAAAATAAAACTGAGTAGTTGTAAGACCATTTTTATTTTGGAGATCTTATTTATCACAGACACAGACATATATACACACATAAAAGATTTTCAAATTCATAGGTCATGTTTATATGAAAATAATAATTTATCTAGTTACTGTATAAACTATCAACAAATAGTGCATATCAAACAATAGATCTGTTACTAAACAGACACTTTTGAGACTTTCAGATTTTTCCTTCATAAAGACTTTTTTCTCAACTCTTTGTAGCACTAAAATGAAGCCACACAGGGAAAGGGGTCCGTTGGGGTGGTAATGATTGTTCATTCATGTAGCTAAGATGCCTAGAACAAGGCCTGGCACACAGTAGGTGCTCATTAAATGCTTATGCCTTTCAATAATTGATTATAAAATTTGTTGTGCAATATATAATGGCATCTTTTTTTCACAAATGCGTACATTGGAGAACAATTACCAACTGAAATAACAAATATGTACATATGGGTATTTATAAATACATTATACGCTTCCTTATTTGATTAGGTAAAATTCGATCTCTCTTTCTTCTCAACCCTCAGCAGGATGGATTACACAGTGGATGCAACAATGGGCTCAAACATAACAAGATTGTGAGGATGGCGCAGAATCAGGCAGGGTTTCGTTCTGTTGTACAGAGCTGCTATGAGTCAGAACCAGCTCGATGACACTTAACAACAACATATTTCTTCTAACAGAATCTGGACCAGATTACACAATAAGCAAAGTACATACAGACTTACTTGTATTCACTTACTAATCTGCAGTGCAGTTTCACCTGTGAAGCCCATGTGAAATTGTGCACTACAGGTTAGTAAGCAAACACAATTAAGTCCGTGTGTACCTTGCTTGCTGTAAACTTGTGTGTAACTTACTTACTGGTTAATCTGCCCCTGAATAGAATACATAGCCTATCTTGTAATATAAATATCATAGACATTTAACAGCAAATCTGTGGATTTGACTAGCCTGTCACTCTTAAGCTAGAGAAGATACGCAAGCCAAAAATTAGAGATTGGCGGAACTCTGTCTTCATTATTCTGGGAATTGCTTGGCATATAGCACCCAAGGGAACAAAGTGATTCACTAGAATTACAGTACTCAGTGCCTTGTTCCTTGACAAGAGCTCAATCAAATTCTGGAAAAAGAAGAAACTAAATTTCACACTACTTATTGCTAGGCATCTTTCTTTACATAATTTTGTGTGGTCCTAAAACACAATTTCTGAGGATGAGTTAATAAAAATGGGTGTTTTTCATAGCCTTCCAGATTTGGATGCACTGTTAGTCTTGTTGGAGCCATGGGAGCCATGGTAGCACGGTGGTTAAGAGCTTGACTTCTAACCAAAAGACTAGCAGTTGGAATCCACCAGCCGCTCCTTGGAAACCTCAATGGGGGCAGTTCTACTCTGTCCCATAGGGTCGCTCTGAATTGGAATCCACTCGACGGCAATGGGTTTTTTGGCTTATTATTCTCGTCAGGAGGATTCTTCTCTAATTTATTCTGCATGGTTTCTAAATTTTACTTCTTGATTTTGGTCACATGAATTTATACAATGAAGGTAGTTCAATAATATTAGGTCTCTATTTTGACCATATCGCTAAAAATACATTTTTTTTTTCTGAATTGAGCTGAGAAAATATAAGAGGCAACTTTTCGCTCCATTTGCTACTTTCATTCTCAAAGATAATTAGAGTGTTTGTATGGCAAGTTCAGCATCCTTAGGAATAATACAGAAGACAGAGAATTTTACAAAATAACCATTTTTGTTTCTAGTGCAGCCCAAATATCAAACTAATGGAAGTAATACTTCTAATATTTATGCCTTTTAATCGGTTTTCGGAAAACCTGGTGGTGTTGTGGTTAAGTGCTAGGGCTACTAACCAAGAGGTCGGCAGTTCAAATTCGCCAGGCGCTCCTTGGAAACTCTATGCGGCAGTTCCACTCTGTCCTATAGGGTTCCTATGAGTTGGAACAGACTCGACGGCAGTGGGTTTGGTTTTGGGTTTTTAATGGGTTTTGCCCTCTTTTCACTGTACCAGGCCATGAGACCTGAAGTGTAGGAGAAGAGGTAATTTGGAAGTTGAAATTTTAGACAGCTTCAAGTACCATCCCTGTCTGCTGAAAAAAATGATGATGAACAGGTAACATTATCTTAGAACAGATTAGTTATATATGTAGATAAAACAAGATCAAGAGGCTTACCACCTGACTGGTCAAGCATACTACCTGGAATTCCACTTTCTCAGAAGTCTATATGTCCACTCTGAATGGAACACCTTTTCCTCCTTTATCTTTCCTTTCCGTGTCTACCTATGTCCACTCTGTCTTCCCTTCCTGTCCTCCCTTTCCTTGTCTACCTGAGAGTAACTACTCATCTTTCAAGGCTCAACCAAGGTGTATCAAACTATGGACACTTCCAGGTCCCCTCAAACTCCAGGTAGACTTACCCATTCTTTTCACTCACCCTGTACATACCTTGAGTATATTTCATGCTTTTCTGACAAATTAGATTCTGAACTTCCTAAGGGGAAAAAAATTGTAATACCAAAAAAAAAAGAACCCCATAATTCACACACAAGGGAAATGCTAAATACTGAACGAATGAATCATGAGTAAACTGATGCACCAACTCATCTACCCCCCAGCCTTCCACTGAACAGCATATACTCATTGGAGTAAATTTAATTGAAATTCCTTTTAATCTGCCAGTATCTGCTGTTGGAACATTTTATTTGAAATCACCAGAAACGAACTCTTGCTAACTTAAGACATATATTAACTGATAGGATGTACATCTTTAAAAGAACCAAAGGAAGGCTGACAAACCCAGGATTCATGAAAAGCACAAATCAGAGGAGCTCTTGGGATGTAGACAGAGGATTCTGCAGAATTCCTCTCTGACGATGACTAAGCTTCTATAGTTTCTAGAGTTTGTGTCAACTCATTCAAAATTAAAATGAGATCATCTCATAGGCCTACTTTGGGTCAAGTGTCAACCCTCTAGCAAGAGAGAGTAGGTCAACTTTCTTTCCTGTGCCACCTGGACTTCAGAAATAGAAAATCTGTTGAGTCGTAATGCTGTTTAAAAAATTAATTTATAATTAAACGTATTTTCAAAAAGAAAACACCAGGACCACGTTTCTTCACCAGTAAATTTTTATAGTAATGAAATGAATTTAACACCAACTTAGCCAAATTCTTTAAATTACTTTAGAAAAAAGAGGACTTCCCAAATTGTTCCATGATGATTACTCGATAGCTGCAGACAAAGCATCTGACAAAATTCAATGCAACGTCATGATTTGAAAAAACAGTTAACAAATAGTAACAGCAAGCAAGGAATAAAAAGCAATTTATTTGTTTAAAAAAAAAACAAAAATACTACAGAAAATATTATGCTTAATGATGAATTATAGAGAATTTTCTAATTAAGAATGAACCAAAAAAAAAAAAAAAAAAAAACCCAAACCCGTTGCAAGTCAAGTCAATTCCGACTCATAAGAACCCTATAGGACAGAGTCGAACTGCCCCATAGGGATTCTAAGAAGCGACCGAAGCGGCCGGTGGATTCCAACTGCTCACCTTTTGGTTGGCAGCCACAGCTCTTAACCACTACACCACCAGGGTTTACAGGTTGCTCATTTTCACTATTCAACATTTTACTGGAGGTTCCAACCAATAGAACAAGGCAATAAAATGAAATGAAAAGCCTAAGGATTGAAAACAAAGAAGAAAAACAAAACAAAAACATGTTATTTTTTCCTACATGGCATTTTTGTGTTCTTAGAAAGTCCAAAAGAATCTAGAAAGAAACTATTAGGATTAAATAATAAATTTAGCAAGGTTTCTGGAAACAAGGTTAATATTTAAAAATCAATGTTATTTCTTCCTAACAGGAACAAACTGGAAAGTAAAATTTAAAGAGTATCACCATTACAATAGTATGCAAAATTATCAAACAACAAAAGAGATGCATGATCTATACAAACAAATAAAAATACAGTCTCCTATATTTTGACAAAATTCTCAATGTGTACTGGGGAAGAATGATCTTATAAATATATGGCTCTGGAAAAAATCTACATACAAAAGGAAAAAAATGAACTTTGACCCCTACCTTACGATCTTATGAAAAATCATTTTCAGGAGATTCTAGATTAAACGTTAACAGTAAAATCATCCGGTGAATAGGCAAAACTTCCTCAATCAGAATATAGACAAAGGGTTGATACACTGGACAATATTAAATTTAAGAAATTGTTTTCATCAAAAGACATCATTAAGATAGTGAAGAGGCAAGCCTCACTCCTTCTCCCCCCTCATTCCACACAATGTGTGACAGCGAAGTGTGCAGTACAGCCAGCAGCTTCCAGAGGCTTGTGGTATGAATACATTTGAAGGCTAAATGATATCACTATAAAAACTGCATGGACTTTTGCCTCAAAATCCTTGATTCATGTCCCAAGGTCACTGAGTAAACTTTTCATGTCTATAAAATCAAATTATTAATAATAGCTCACAATATAATTGCGTGTCTCAAGTGAAAGCACTGTGAAGAATATGAGTTGCTATCTTGATTTTAGTGTATTATCTTGTCATTATATTTTTTGAAAGGCTGGAAGATCTTTAGACCTGTAAATAAATTCAACATACTTTTCCCCGTTCTGATGCTTGTTACAAAACAAATTTCAGCTTTGGGTCAATGATGGGATTTATTTCATATAAATGATTTCTCTAGAGTTGTAACCAGCTTGTGATCTACTTTGAGGCCTTGGAGTTTCTGGCCATGCTCGTATATATGTAAACGTCTACTTCTCTCACTTCAAGCGAAAGAAGGGACCAAACATAGATCTGACGCAGAATCACCTCAGTGACCCAACCAAGTACTATTTTGTCTCTCCTCACCTTACGAGGGTCTAACAGGTTGTTTTATTATTTTTTATTGTGCTTTAGGTGAAAGTTTACAGCTGAGGATCTCATTCAAAAATTTATACACATACTGTTTTGCGACACTGGTTGCAATCCCCACAACGTGGCAGTATGCCACAGTTCCTGTCCCTTCCTGCCTTCTCATCTTGCTTTTGGAAACAAGCTGCCCATTTGGTCTCATATATCTGACTGAACTAAGAAGCATGTTCCTCACGTGTATTTTTTTTTTTTTATAGGCCTGTCTAATCTTTGCCTAGAAAGTGGGCTTTTAGAATGGTCTCGGTTCTGGGTTAGCAGAGCGTCCAGCGGCCATAGTTTCAGGGTTCCTCCAGTCTCCATCAGGCCACTTGTTGTTAGGTGCAATCAAGTCGGTTCCCACTCATAGCGACCCTATGTACAACAGAACAAAACACTGCCCGACCTGCGCCATCCTCATCATCGTTGTCACGCTTAAGCCCATTGTCGCAGCCACTATGTCAATCCATCTCCTTGAGGGTCTTCTTCTTTTTCGCCGACCCCCTACTTTACCAAGCATGATGTCTTTCTCCAGGGACTAGTCCTGCCTGATAACATGTCCAAAGTATGTGAGATGAAGTCTCATCATCCTCCCTTCTAAGCCGCATTCTGGCCATACTTCTTCCGAGACAGATTTTTTAGTTCTTTTGGCAGTCCATAGTATATTCAGTATTTTTTGCCACACCATAATTCAAAGGCATCAATTCTCCTTCAGTCTTCCTTATTCACATGAATTTGGACTCTGCTCTACATTTTTCTCCTGTTCTGTCCTGGATTCTCTGTTGTGATCCCTGTCAGGGCAGTTGGTGGTAGCCAGGCACCATCTAGTTCTCCTGGTCTCAGGCTAGTGGAGCCTCTAGTTCATTTGCTCCTTTAGTCCTGTGGGCTAGTATTTTCCTCGTGTCTTTTTCTTCGTTCTCCTTTGCTCCAGCATGGGGTGGGACCAATAGATGTATCTTAGATGGCTGCTCAAAGGCATTTTTTTTACTTTTTTCTAAATTGTATTTTATATAAAGGTTTACAGAACAAACTAGATTCTCATTAAACAATTAGAACACATACTGCTTTGTGACATTGGTTGCCAACCACACATGTCAACATTCTCCCCTTCTCAAACCTGAGGTCCCTCTTACCAGGTTTCCTGTCCCCTCCTGCCTTCTCATCCTTGTCCCTGAGCTGGTGTGCCCATTTAGTTTTGTTTTGTTTTATGGGCCTGTCTAACCTTTGGCTGAAAGGTGAACCTCAGGAGTGACTTCATTACTCAGCTAAAAGGGTGCTCAAAGGCTTTTAAGACCCCAGAAGCTACTTACCAGAGTGGGATGCAGAACATTTTCTTAATAAACTTTGTTATGTCAATTGGCCCAGATGTCCCCTGAGACTATGGTCCCCAGGCCTCAGCCCCAGCTACTCAGTTCCTCAAACTGTTTGGATATATCTAGGAAACTTCTGTGCTTTTGCTTTGGTCCAGCTGTGCTGATTTTCCCCTATATTGTGTGCCTTTTCTTCACCGAAGTTGATACCTGCCTACTATCTAGTTAGTGATTTTCCTTACCCCTCCATCCCCAACCTCGTAACCATTGAAAAAATGCTTTTGTTCTGCATATAAACTTTTTCTTGAGTTCTTATAATAGTGGCCTCATACAATATTTGTCCCTCTGTGACTGCTTTATTTTACTCAGCATAATACCCTCCAGATTCACCCATGTTGTGACATGTTTCATGGATTCATCGTTTTTTATCACTGCATAGTATTTCATTGTGTATGTAACATAATTTGTTTAGCCATTCATTTGCTTACCAATTTGGATGCCCTTTATTTCTTTTTCTTGCCTTATTGCTCTAGCTAGGATCTCCAACACAATGTTGAATAAGAGTGGTGATAAAGGGCATCCTTGTCTGATTCTCATTCTCAAGTGGAATTCTTTCAGTCTCTCTCCATTTAGAATGATGTTGGCTGTTGGTCTTGCTGACTTTCTCAATTCTTTTTCTATTTCATTGATTTCTGCCCTAATCTTTATAATTTCCTTTCCTCTGGTGCCTGAGGTCTTCTTTTGCTGCTCTCTTTCTATTTGTCCATGTTGTAGGGTTAATGTTTTGATTTGGCCCTTTCTTCTTTTATGAGGTGTGCATTTATTGCTATAAATTGACCTGTAACCACTGGTTTTGCTGTGTCCCAAAGGTTCTGGTAAGATGTGTTTTATTCTTATTTGATTCTATGCTTTTCTTTATTCCATCCTTGATTTTCTTCCATAACCCAGTAGTTTTTGAACAAGGTGTTGTTCAGTTTCCATGTATGTGATTTTTTTCCTTGCTGTTTCCATTACTGATTTCTACATTTATGGCATTATGATCAGAGGGACACTTTTTATTATTTTGATGTTTTCATTTCTGTTAAGCCTTGCTTTGTGGCCTAAAATATGGTCTATTCTGGAGAACGTTCCATGTGCATTAGAAAAGAATGTATACTTAGCTGCTGTTGGGTGGAGTGTTCCGTGCATGTCTATGAGGTTCTAGGGAAACCCTGGTGGCATAATGGTTAAGGGTTTGGCTACTAACCAAAAGGTCGGCAGTTCAAATCCACCAGGCACTCTTTGGAAACCCTATGGGGCAGTTCTACTCTGTCCTATAGGGTCTCTATGAGTCCGAATCAACTTGACGGCAATGATTTTTGTTTTTTAATGAGTCAAGTTGGTTGACTGTGGCATTTAGATCTTCCATATCCTTACTGAGTTTCTTTCTAGATGTTCTGTCCTTCACTGAATGTGGTGTGTTGAAGTCTCCTACCATTATCGTGGAGATGTTTCTCTTCTCAGTGCTCTTACAGTTTGTGTTATATATTTTGGAGCCCTGTCACTGGATGCGTAGATATTTATTATGGTTATGTCCCTCTGGTGTAGTGACTGATTAATCATTATATATGGTCCTTCCTTATCCTTTGTGGTGCATTTTACTTTAAAGTCTATTATATCAGAGATTAATATTGCCACTCCTGCTCTTTTTTGATTGTTGTTTGCTTTATATATTTTTTCTAGCCATTGAGTTTTAGTTCACTTATGTCTTTGATTCTAAGGTGTGTGTCCTATAGAAAGCATACAGGCTGATCGCGTTTTTTTTCCTCCATTCTGCCACTCTCTGTCTTTTACTGGTGCATTTAGGTCATTTACATTCAGTGTAATTATCGATAGGTATGAGTTTACGGCTGTCATTTTGATGTATGTTGCTTTGTTTCTTTTTGGTGCTGACAATTCCTTTGTTTTACTTAATTTTCTGTGCTGAGTTCTTTTTTATGTATTATCTTTTTATCTCTTTCATTATTGTTGATTTTTCATCTGCTCAGTCTTTATGCTTTTCTTCTTTTTTATTTTGATGAGTAGATATGTTAGCTAGCTTCCTTTGTGGTTACCTTGAGATTTACATTTATTTTTCTAAGTTTAAACCAGTCTTTTATTTCTTGATATCGCCTTAACTTGCTATCCACATGGAAATTCTATGACTACACTGTTTATTCCCTCTTTTTTGTTTTGACGTTGTCATCATTTATATATTGCCTCTCTGATTACCTATTTTCAGTCTTTTAGCTTTGATTTGTTTTTGGGAGTTCCCTATCTGGGTTGATAACTGGTTGATCTGTCCTGTGTCCTAGTCTTGATTTGTTATCTGATATTACTGGTTTTCTAACTGGAGGACTCCCTTTAATATTTCTTATAACTTTGGTCTGGATTTTACAAATTCCCTTAATTTCTGTTTATCTGGAAATGATCTAATTTTGCCATTGTACCTGAGAGACAATTTTGCTTTCTATATAATTCTTTGCTGGCATTTTTTTTTTTTTTTCCTTCAAGGCTTTATATATGTCATCCCATTGCCTTCTTGCTTGCATGGTTTCTGCTGAATTGTCAGAGCTTAGTCTTACTGGTTCTCCTTTGTAGATGGAGCCCTGGTGGTGCAGTGATTAAGAGCTTGGCTGCTAACCACAAGGTTGGCATCTTGAATCCACCAGCCACTCCTTGGAAACCCAATGGGGCAGTTCTACTTTGTCATATAGTGTCACTATGAATAGATGACTTTTCGTTTATCCTTAGCTGCTCTCAAGATTCTTTGTCTTTGGCTCTGCCAAGTTTATAATATGTCTTGGTTACTTTCTTTTGGGGTCTACCCTGTATGGGGTTCGTTGAGCTTCTTGGGTCGATATCTTCTTGTCTTTCATGATATTAAGGAAGCTGTCTGCCAGCAAATATTCAATAGTTCTGTGTTTTCTGTTATCCTCCCCATCCTGCTCTGGTACTCAGATCACTTGTAGGTTTTCTGTCTTGATAGTATTCCACATAATTCTTAGGCTTTCTTCATTTTTTTCATTCTTTTTTCTGATTTTTCCTCAAATTGGTAACAAATGATTTATCTTGTCTCACTAATTCGGACCTCCATTGTCTCATTTCTGCTCCTGTGACCTTCCATTGCGTTGTCTAATTCTGAAATTTTATTGTTAATCTTTTGGAATTCTCGTTGCTGTCTCTAGCAGCCTGTTTATTGTTTCATCTTGTTCTTGTATTGCTTTCCTGAATTCTTCTATTGCTTTATCTGTGTGTTCCATGGCTTGGTCTGAGTTTTGCCTGATCTCCTTCCTGATCTCTGTATACTAGTCTTTTGAATTCTTTCTCAGGTAGTTCAATTGCCTTATCTTCTTCTAGAACATTTTCTGATTTTTATTTTGGTCCCTTGCTGGAGCCATCTTGTCCTGCTTCTTTATATGATTTGATATTGACTGTTGACTCTGAGGCATCAAAATGTTATATTTCTTTATTGTATTTTTCTTTACAGCATCCTGTAGTTTTGTTTTGATATGTCCAGGTAGGCTGGGCGTGAGCTGCTTTGGTTGTTGGCATCTATGAAGCTCTCACACACTGTCTCCAGGTGATCAGAGCAGCTACTAGTTGTGTAAGACCAGGAGTCTTTTCACTGGTCTTACGGGGGTTTAGTCATTCAGGGCACAGCTGTCTGGATCATCAGTCACCAAGCGTGTGGTACAGAATCTCCCCTATGGTACTAGGTGGGCAGGGCCATGTGGGAGCGTTCAGAGCAGGCACAGATCTGTGGTTGCAGTGGGGGAGGCGAAGTGTGGGGCCAGGTTGATCGCAGCTCCTGGGTGCCTGGATGGAGGGCATTTCCCTGTCCCCTAGAGTGCATAGCTGAGTGGGGGTAACGCAGCTGGTCGCTGGGCACCCAGTGCAATTGGCTGGAGGGCTTGGAAGGCACCACTAATTCTTAGACCCCTGTCATGGGTGGCTAGATAGAGTACATGGTACCACCAGCTCACAGGCCCCCCGTGTGGGGAGGTGAGGCCCTTTCTCAGGGGGCAGGGCGATGACAAATATCACAAACATGCAGCTTCCCCTTGACTGCTGCACGTGAAATGGGCTTCAGGTGTATGCCCCGCCGTTTTATGCTCATGAGGGCACGCAGTATTGAATCAGCTCACAAGGGACTGGACGGAGGTGAGGGGTGCTGCAAGTCCATGGACCTTGTACATCAGTGGCTCTGCAAAGGGGCAGGGCCTCCTGACCGACTCTGGGTTCCCCGCTTAGGGTGTATGGTGTTGTTGAATACAGCAGGACTGGTGTCGGAGTGGGGTGCAGGGTGGGTGAGGCAAGGAAGTGCTTCTCCACTGTGAAGCTCTGGAAGGGCGGGGGGAGAATGGGTTATTTTACCAGCACACACCGTAGATCGAGAGCCTGTACTTAACATTCCCAAGTCTGGAGTCACTCCTGTTTGGCTCTGGAGGTGCATGCAGATTCGCTGCTGCTTGTCTGCACCAGATGTGGTGGGCCTCGGTTTGGGATGTTGCTGCTTGCCTCGGCCCGTGTGCACCACCCAGACTCAGCTAGCAAAGGGCACCGGATAATCTGCAGTATTTAGCTCTCCGTTTCTCCTCCTTTTGAATTGTTTCTCCTTTCACCTGCTACTCAGCCCAATGCTTCAAAGCTTTGTCTTTGATGATTAGGGTTCCTACACTGTCATATATACTCAATTCACTTGTTTTTTCAAGTCTTTGCTGTACGAGAGACAACATGAAACGTCTGCTATTCTGCCATCTTGGCCCTGCCTCCTAACAGGTTATTTTGTAGACATGGTTTTACAGAATTTGAAAAGGCCCTGCAGTAGTTCTTCCCTCCCTCTGACCAAACAGTCACTTTATATAAGGTAATAACCCACTGCTGTCAAGCTGATTCTTACTCATAGCGACCATACAGGACAGAGTAGAGCTGTTCCATAGAGTTTCCAAGGCTGTGACTTTTTGGAAGCAGATTGCCAGGCCTGTCTTCAGAGTTGACTCTGGGTGGGTTCGAACCACCAACCTTCCAGCTTGTAGTCGAATGCTTAACCATTTGTACTACCCAGGGACTCCTATATGAAGTAGTAAGAAATGTAAAACTACACTGCTTTTAAAGATAGATTATAATAAACCAGTATACTGCAAAATGTATCTGCAGCATTATGATTTTCCACTTATTTATAGAAAATAGGAAGGTTCTTCAGGTAAAAACTCATCTCAGGATGTTGGTCATCTTAGAAAATGGGACATTCAGTTTTAATAAGCTCAGTGCAAAAATTAAATATAAGAGGTTTTGGTGTATACATACATACACAGTGCATATATATATGATACATCTACAGGGTCGCTATGAGTCGGAATCGACTCAACGGCACTGGGTTTGGTTTGGTTTTTTGGTCATATGTATGCACATATTCTTCACAAACCTACACGGTAAGTGCATTACTATCCCTGCTTCACAGAAAATTTGAGGCACAGAGAGAATAAATAACATTCCCAAGGTTACTCAGCTAGTAACTGGTGGAGCTGAGATTACAACACACTCAGGCTGTTAGTCTACCTGAGCTCTTCATCATTTACTATGTATTTCTCGAATTTATTTTCTCCTTTGTCCCCCTCTTTCTTCTAGCACTGTCATTTCTAGGTACCAAGGACCAAAACCTCATAGTCTAACCTCATATTCCACTTGTGAAAACAGGCACACAACTTATCTTAATATAAACCCAGAACCCAGTGCCGTCGAGTCGATTCCGACTCATAGCGACCTACAGGACAGAGTAAAACTGTCTCATAGTTTCCAAGGTGCGCCTGGCAGATTTGAACTGCCAACCCTTTGGTTAGCAGGTGTAGCACTTAACCACTACACCAGCAGGGTTTCCTGTTACCTTAATATACATAGACTGAAATAATCACTCTAAAGATTCCAAAAAATTAAAAAAGAGAGGTAAAGAGAAGAAGTTAATTCTAGTTTCAAGGATCTAGGAAAGATTTCACAGATAATAAAACACCAATCTGAGTGAATTAGTGCCACTGAAAATTCACGGCATCTAACCTGAATCTATTTCAATACTGCTGAGCATATCTCCTGTATTTCACATATTAGCTCTTCACCCCATTTTCCTCAATGGCTCTTCTGACCTTCACCATACTTCTTAAATCCATTCCCACATCACCCACTGCCCTTTGTTCTCATTAGAAAAATTTATCAATTACTTCATGGAGACTGTAAGTTATCAGACCAAAAATTAAAATTAAGAATAAGTAAATAATTAAAAAATACCCCCTCAAATTTATCCATAAATATCTGACTCTCCATGGAGATTTTTTTTTTTAATTTTCTCTTTCTTCTTTATGTTTAACCTTTCCTCCCAACCTCCACAGACTTATATGCTGGATTCCATTATCAAAAGGAAAAACAAAACCCGTAAAAACCTGTTGCTGTCAAGCGGATTCTGACTCAGAGAGACCCTACGGGACAGAGTGGAACTGCCCCATAGGGTTCCAAGGACCACCTGATGGATTCAAAATGCTAACCTTGTTTAGCAGCCAAACTCTTAATTACTACACCACCAAGGTTTCCCAATAAATAAATAAAACAAAAAACCTCATTTCATCAATTAATCAACTAATTCCTCTCAGGCTTCTATCTTTCAATTCTTTTCCATTGATTTCTTCCCCACCCCACAAAAAATTCTCAAATCTTTTCGGTCTCTGTATTTCCAACAGTATTCACATTGTCTATGTCCATATCTCTCTTCCCTGTTAGACAATGAGTTTCATGAGAATAGGAAAGGAGAAGTATCTACACTTATGTGCTGAGCAACTAACACAAAAGCTGGCATGAGTTCAATGAAAGCTTGCTGAGTGCATTAATAAAAAAACCAAACCAAACCCACTGCCGTCGAGTCAATTCCAATTCATAGTGACCCTATCGGACAGAGCAGAACTGCCCCATAGGGTTTCCAAGGAGTGCCTGGTGGCTTCAAACTACTGACCTTTTGGTTAGCAGACGTAGCTCTTAACCACTACGCCACCAGAAATGCATTACTAGATGATTTAAATATCACCAAATCTCATGTTTCTATATTTTTCAAGCAAACTCATGAAATTACTGTTAGCAACAGGAGACAAACCTATTTGTTTTTAGATTATATAGATCCAGTATATGAGCAATGGATGACTATTTCAAGAAGGAATGATTATTTCCAAGTAAATGAAGGTGCATAGGTGAAGATAAGTCTTGGTTGACAGGTTTTTTTAACTCTTTCTTGTAGAACATTTCATTGAAAATGCTATTACACATCACTGACTATTCATGACATCTTGTTTTAATTCAAAGGTTAATGGTCTGATCCATTATAAATCCTATACTCCTGCTTCAAAATAAGATTTGGGAAAACAAAATCTTATTGTTCTAATTTTATGACAGTATTTAGATAAATTATCTCATAACCTGAATTTTGAAGGGATAAATTTTTTTTTTTTTTTTTTTTAATTCTGACATATGGTTTCTAGACACAGCAAATAAAAATACAGGACACCCAGTAAAATTTGAATTTCAAATAAGAAATGACCTATCCTTTAATATAAGAATATACCCAGAAATATATGGGGCTTACTTATAGTAAAAGGGGCCTTGGTGGCACAGTGGTTAAGAGCTGGCTGCTAACCAAAAGGTCGGCAGTTCGAATTCACCAGCTACTCCTTGGAGACACAATGGGGCAGTTCTACTTTGTCCTATGGGGTTGCTATGAGTCAGAATCGACGCAATGGCAACAGGTTTGGTTTTCTGGCTATTATAGAAACATTAGTCATTGTTTATATGAAATCCAGATTTAACTTACCTTTCTGTATTTTACCTGGCAACCCTATTTTAATACAAATTTACAGAAAGTGATGAACTCAGAAGTCAGAAAACTCCAAACTGACACTATGTGAAACTGTTTAAAACCGTTATACATATTTACAGTGCAAATCCTTCTTTTGTTATGCCATGGAATTATAAAATTCCTAAACATTCTTTCTTTTAAATAAATAATAATAATAATAATGACATTGAAATTTTACTCGGGTCAAGCCAAGACCATACTATTTTCTTTACTTGTGCATACTCTATATTCTTAAAGGAAGTTGTGCCTCATTATTTATCTTAAAGGTTATTCCTTTGTGTTAACATTCACACTGAACTGTGATCCTGAATAATCTCAGGGCACTTTCATCAAAATAATTTTTTTTTTTTTCCTTACAGATCCTGAACTTAAGTAGCTCTTTTGGTGACCTGGATCAGTTAGTCTAACTAGATATTCAACAAGAGCCTCTAAGTTTTTCCTCACACTTGGATTTTAATTTAAAGAAGAAAAAGATTATGCTTTATTGACTCTTCTATTCACAAAGAAAGTGCAAGAAACAGTTTACCTGCTTTCAAGACCTGTAGACGTTGCCGGTGGGCTTCCGTAAGAATGAAGGAATCAGTCTTGCTTCATAAAGGCAAGGATGGCAAGACTTCAACTTGCTTACTTTAGACACATCATAAGGAAAGACCAATTGCTAGAAAAGGACATTATGTCTGGTAAAGTAGAGGGTCAGCGAAAACAAGGGGAACCCTCCAAGAGACAGACTGACACACTAGCTGCAGCAATGGACTCAAACACACCAACTGTGAGGGTGGCACAGAACCTGGCGATATTTCGTTCTGTTACGCATAAGATCACCATAAGTCAGACTGGGCAACCAACAACAGACTTTTCTGCGCTCAACAGACCTTTTAAGGCCCTTGGACTAGACTGAGTTCCTTCACCTAAGGGTTTTAAACATATTTTAAAATCAAAGATGAGATCACTAAGAACACGCAATAAGAAAAGAGATCCCAATAAAAACTATCATATTGTCTCCAAAAAATCCAAATCCAAGTCCGTTGCCATCGAATCGATTCCGACTCACAGCAACCCTACAGGACAGAGTGGAACTGCCCCACAGGGTTTTCAGAAAGTAGCTGGTGGCTTCCAACTGCCAACCTTTGGTTAGCAGCCAAGCTCTTAACCACTGATCAAATGTCTCCACGACGTTCCCATTCACAGACCAGACTCGTCACTTGGTGTTTCAGAAGTAGAAACTTATTTTCAAGTTAATACAACCTGTTCAATTTACTTTTTCACTCATCATAACTAAGATCCATTGAAACATGAAGATATGCTGCTTTACTTGTATTTGTTCCTTTCCCGCAACTTTTCTCCAGAAAGATGGAAAAGCAAAGTATGCCCAAAAGGCTCATGGCTGGAGATGGCAGTAAGCTAGGGATAAAACCTTCTTGAAGTTACTCTCCTTTTAAATAAACTGAGTTTGAAGAATTTGGATAAGTTAGTTCTCTGGCTAATGACTAATGTCAGAAAGAGGAACCTCTAAGTAGAAAATCTAAAATTGAAGCTAAAACATCCTTTGATGTGCAGCTATAAAGTTATGAGGTACTTTATAGGAGTTTATAGCTAAGGAATTCAAGTCGATTAATACAAATAATGAGAATCTAGAACAGGAGTCTGGCACTATGCTGAATAACTCAAAGCTTGGGAGAAAGGCTCTGGGCTTTCCTCTCTCAGCCCAGGGCGCTGACCTTGAATCGTCTGTGGGCGTAAATCTGGTAGATCCACCTATGCTGGCAGAGACCCACCTGGAATCAGTTTTAAACTGAAATGATTCTAGAATATTCTGATTTAGAAAGGGGTCACAAGGTGGTCCTTTACAGAAAACTTGAGTGGTGGGGTTCCTGGCACTGGAAATGACTTAAGGGTAACCTGGGCTTGCAAAGGCGATCTATGGGACAGTTCCTTGGTCTGTCCCAGCGTGGAAAAGCTGAACATTAAGTAGAGGAAAGATTGCGACTGGCAATGGAATTACCGTGCTGAGAACTGGTGTACCATTCTCTAGGAACTAAGTAACCAGTCAAATACTTAGAGCAGGGAATGGGTATCCTCCAATAGCTATTATCTCATATACCACTAATTCAAAGTATGCATTCACTCAGACATAGAATATCTTTCTTCAAAAAAAAAAAAAACCTTTTAGTTAGGATTTTTCACAGTCTTAATATAAGAACTCAAGAAAAGAAAGCTTCCTATAACAACTGAGTCCAGTAATTAATTTAGAAAGAAATTTTATCTTTAAAATTTTTAATTGACTTTGTTTTTATAATATTTTATGTTCACTTGACGAAAATTTATTTACTTCCTTGCTTTTATTAGTAGCCATTTCTATCTTAGCCTGTAATATATACTTCACTTTGAAGTAATAAAACAGGTTTCTCTAAACATAAGAAGAGATTCCATACGAATCAATTTACTCTCTTTATACGTGAAAGACCAGATAGGAATAAATTTTGCATAATTTAAAGATGATTAAACAGAAAAGAAAAAGTGTCCTGTAAATAGAGTCTAAAACAAAAGACAAAAGGGAAGGAAAGCATGGCACAAGAAAGGGGAGGAAACGCAAACTATTGCAAGAAGACATTTTACAAGTGTCTGCTTTGAACTCCAGTAGAAAGCACAAGGTTTTTTTTTTTAAAACAATGTTTGAAATATGAGGTTGTAAGACCATAGGCAGATTCTAAAAGAAATACAGCCAAGAGGCAAGCACAAATTTAAAAAGATTCAGATTAAATAAAAAGTTTGTACTTAATAGAAGCAAAAGCTTGATTACGGAAATTTAACCAGCATTAGGATCAGTAACGAACAGAAGCAACACTGCGGAAAATTGAACTAGTAAAGTGGATGATAAGCTTGAGGCAACTGCCCAGTTTTATGAATTAAAAAAAAAAAAAAAGAGTTAACATAATCTGATAGGAGATACAAAATGGGTATAGCAGGCATGAAATTGCATATAATTTGTGTCCATCAAAAGGACCCAGGGCACCAGAAATAGAGACAACCCAAAAGCATAACAGAAAACAATTTCTTGGAGCTAAACACCTGAATCTGCTGGTTGAAGAGCATTTGGAATAGCAGCAAAATTATTTTAAAAGATGATTTACCTAGTTCCAATCTGATGAAAATTTTGCACTTGAAGGAAAATAAAAGAATGTTATAGGCATTAAAACAGAATAATTAGATCAGCTACTCAGAAAGGAATCAGATTGAGCTCGGATTGCTTCTTGCTGACATCAGATGCCAGAAAACTTTAAGGCTACCTTCCAGAATTATGAACAGAAAGTTTATAATTTAGGAATTCTATATGCAGTAATTTTTTCAACAACTGTTGAGCTATATACTATACTAACACTATACTAACACTATACTAACACTATACTAACACTATACTAACACTATACTAATAAATACTATACTAATACTATACACGGTAGTAGCTATATTCACTAAGTTTTCACTCCTGTTTTGTGGCAGTAGAAAGACTTAGAAAGCCAACTTCCTACGTTCCTTATTGGGGGTGAACATCATAAGCATTTTAGCCTACCAAGACGAATCACACCAAGAAATTCCGCAAAAGGGAAATTGCCCAAGTGGCATAACCAGAAAATAACTGACCTGACATGCATCTGGGTAGAGCCTGTGGCTACAGAAAGCTGACTTCCTTCCTCTGCAGGCAGGAAAACTGGATGTTGTTAATCCAGGACACTTTCCTTGAACTAGAAATGTGGAAAGCTGATGGGGAGAAAGGATTTAATTTTTCTTAAGTGGCAGAAGGGAGTATGCTAAGGAGAAGAGATGCCTGGGTATTGCAACGCAATTGCTGAAAACTGGATCCTGTAGGTCTGATATATTCCCAGAAAACAACAAAAGTGAGCTCTCTTCTCCCAGAGATCAGTCTCTCCTCTCACAGGTAGCACAACCTCCTGTGCCCGGAGGAGCAGCCACAGCCTCCTGGAGAATACCTTTCTTTTTTTTGCATTCTTTTACCTACATGTACCCTTTCTCCCTTTCCTAACCCTGTCCTCTGTAACCCTTCCATCCACCCGTGGTAGGAGCTGCACTACGGTAAGAACGTGTAGCTTTAGCACTTGCTCCGGAAGGGAGCTTGTGCATGTTCACGTTGGCCAGTACCCTCCCCCAACCCTAGACACAGCCACACCTGCCTACTATAGCCTAAAGCACAAACACAACCACCAGCAAGGTCTGCCAACTGTCCTCACTGAGTGCAAGTACAGAAGGCTGACCTTGGTCTAAGATGGTTGAGGACCAGAAAATGCTATTTAAACCTAATTTTTAAAAATGTTTTTATAATACAATTATAAAATATAATGGAAATCTCATTAATATATCTTGAAATGTAAGCTATATAATGTAAAATAATAACATTGGTCAAAATTTCAGAATAATCAATAAAGACTGGGACCAGTTTAAAAGAAATGTAATTTCTTTTATGTAAATTAAATGCAATAATTTTCATGTATTTCATGAGGATGTAAATAGAAGTTATTTCTGCCATTGAACACTAGAAAATATAGCTCCAAAAATGCTTCTGAAATATCTAATGATAACTGAAGGTTGTATAATAATAGAACACATAGTTTCTACATTAGGTACAGAATGTCTTGGAAGCAGTGCACCCAGAATGCTCCTTGGAAGCAAGGATGGCGAGACTGCGTCTTACATACTTTGGACATGTTGTCAGGAGGGATCAGTCCCTGGAGAAGGACATCATGCTTGGCAAAGTACAGGGTCAGCGGAAAAGAGGAAGACCCTCAACGAGGTGGATTGACACAGTGGCTGCAACAATGAGCTCAAGCACAACAACAACTGTGAGCACGGTGCAGGACTGGGCAGTGTTTCATTCTATAATACACAGGGTTGCTATGCATCAGAACCGACTCGACGACACCTAACAATAACAACAGACAGAGAAAATGATAGGTGAGAAAAACATGCTATGATAAAAGTCAGGAAGTAAGGAATGAATAACAAAGCATAGAATGATGACAGAAGTGTGACAGACATAACGGTTAAGACTGTGAACAAAATGGGAAAACTCCCCTTAGAAAAGCCAGGTTGGATTATTTAAAGAGTCCAAAATAAGCTATCAACACCAACAAAACAAAGCAATTTACAAGTTAAAAATAAAATATCAATAAGTTCTATCAAGCAATAGTAACAAAAAATAAAGGTTTCAGTACTACTGTGAGTCAAAGACAAAATTAAAAGGACAGATATTAGCATGGATAGTCTACCATGAAGATACAGCAGTGAGGATTATGTATTTCCCCTGAAATATGTATCATTGATATATATATAATGCAAAAACTGATGGAAAAAAGAAGAAACCGGTAATCATAAAGGGAAATCTCATGTGCTCTTTCATATTTCAAGCAGGAAAAATGTGAAAATGTATTTGAACTAATAAGAGCTCCCTGGGATGAATGGTTACAAAATATTACACTAAGATCAACAGCTTCTTTTTCTATCAGAAATATTAATCTGGAAAGCATAAAGATAAATATCCCACTTACAAAAGCAACTAAAAAGTTTTGCTAAGAAAATAAACTTTAAAATATATGTGCATGACTACATGAAGAAAACTACAAAATCATGTGGAACAAGCCAGAAGATGAATAAATGCATAATACGAACACCAAACCAAACCCACTGTTGATTCTGGTTCACAGTGACTCCACAGGGCAGAGTAGAGCTCCTCTACAGGGTTTCCAAGGAGCGGCCAGTGGATTCGAACTGCTGACTTTTGGTTAGCAGCCTGAGCTCTCAACCACTGTGCCATCAGTGCTCCAGAGACTACCTAAATGGCAAGAAATCAATAGGGTAAAACTGTCAATCCTCTCCAAATTAATTCATCAGTTTTACGCTACTCCCTTTATAGAATATAGTAGAAACTTAGTAGATAATCAACAATTCCATTTCCTCTGCTTGCTTTCTTTGCAGCTGATTTGGAATCACTAACCTGGATTTTGCCAGGATGGAAGGAATGTGCTCCATTTCAGGACTGGCCATAAAATGGACAGACTGGCCCAGCTCTCTCTTCCCTGCCTGTGACTATGGAGACCTTACGTTTAAGGGGCAGCATCACAGAGCGAATGTTTCCAGAGTCCCAAGTAACTGCTAGGAGGAGAGCCCTCCTGCTGCTTCAGACTGTGACAAAAGCAAGAAATAAACCATTGTTTTTGTTAGGTCAGTGAAATTTCTTTTTTACAGCAACAAACATAAATTAGAAAACAAATACACACAGTGCCACACATCCTGAAATATTCTTCTCAATTCAAGAATTTTAAAGCCCTTTATAATTCTTAGCTGTATTTCCATTTTTGTTGCTATTGTTGTCAGCTGCTGTCAAGTCGGCCCCGATCCGTGGTGACTCCATGCACAACAGAACACGCTGTCCAGTCCTTCACCATCCCCATGAGAATTACAGATTGGACTGTCAGGGTCCCCACGAGAGTTACTGACTGGACTGTTAGGATCCACAGGCTTCCATTTGGTGTAGACCGCTAGGCCTTTCCTCCTTGTCTGTCTTAGTCTGAAAGCTCCACCGAAAGCTAGGAAGCATCATGGAGCATTTACACATTTTATTGAAAGGGGTGTTAGTCTAACAGTAATGAAAATATTAGATCCTAACATGAGTCGGAACCGAATCAACGGCAATGGGCTTTTTTTTTAATCAACATTAATTACTCATGGGAAAGCGTAATTTACTTTAGGACCAATTTTTTTTTTTTTTTTAATTGTGCTTTAGATGAAGCTTTACAGAACAAACTAGCTTCTCAGTAACAGGTTAGCTTACCTGTAGTACACATACCGTTTCATGACACTGGTTAACAACCCCACGACATGTCAACACTCTCCTTTCTCTACCCTGGGTTCCCTATTACCAGCTTTCCTGTCCTCTCCTGTCTTCTAGTCCTTGCCCCTGGGCTGGTATGCCCCTTGAGTCTTGTTTTGTTTCATGGGCCTGTCTAATCTTTGGCTCAAGGGTGAAGCTCAGGAGTGACTTCATTCCTGAGCTAAAAGAGTGTCTGGGGGCCATACTCTCGAGGTTTCTCCAGTCTCTGTCAGGCCAGTAAGCCAGGTCTTTTTGTGTGAGTTAGAATTTTCTTCCACATTTTTCTCCAGCTCTGACCAGGACCCTGTATTGTGATCCCTGTCAGAGCAGTCAGTGGTAGTAGCCCGGCACCATCTAGTTGTTCTAGACTCAGTCTGGTGGAGGCCATGGTATGATGACCAACCCTATCACAGAAGAACAGTCCCTTTGAGGGACTTTGAGTGCAATGTATTCTAGAGAATCCTTAATGATACATGTGGGAGAATGTGATGTCCTACTAATACAGCAAAGCTCTGGAAAAGGTCCAAAGCACAAATATCAGAAGAAATTAGTACTCAAGATACAGCAGCAGCAAGATGTTCACCAATGTAAAGACCTGTTGTTATAAGGAAGTCATGACGAGATGCAAAATCATTTCCTTGTGAAATTCTAGGCAGACCGTTGTAGCTAGAGAAGATATTTAACAGTGTTGCAATGGACATACGGGAGAGTCCGCTACTATGCCAATTCCTGCTTTAATTCAACCTAAAATATCCTCCAGCTGAAAATCTAGGGACTTTAAAACTTTTTCAGTGCTTTCAAAGGTAGACGTCAAAGAACACAGACATCTGAGCAGACACGGGACACGGGAGAGCTACAGTACCGTGCACCTAAAGAAACAATCCTTTCCAAAAAATAACTGTTAGAAAATCCACAATGTTCATGATGAAAAGCACCTCCTTTAATTAGTACTGATGAAGACCATAATTAAAATTTAGCCCTTGAACATATGTATATGCAGAGACTGGGGAATCTTTTAAAAAAGTAATGAAAATCCTATAAAAGGCCAAGACCCTTGCAAAACAAATCAGCATGAGGCAAAAACCGTGCAGTAGGCAAAGAAATGGCAAACAAAATATGAATAAGGAGAGCTAACGAAGATAGACGGTTCTTCTTAGCACAGTTAAGAGTTTCTACAAGTGCCTTAATGAGGCCACAGTAGAAGTATTAGAAGTCGCCCATGCATACACACACACACACAACACAGAGTAACTATACTCCACAGGGCATGGGTTATTTTTATCCCCATGGTATAAATTCAATTGCTCTCCCTGTTTCTTTTCCAAACATGTCACACCTGAATTATTTTGTAACTACTGGCAGCACTGCTTCTTGCATAGCACTAAACACTACAAATATCTGAAAACTTGACAGCTAGAAAATATTAATAAGGTGCCATTCCAACACCGGATATTTAAAAAAAGAGATTATCGCGCTACCTGAAACTATGCTATAGATATAAATTGCAGATCGTTGTAATAACGTTTTGGCATTGGCAGTAAGAAAGCGTATGCTTTTGTTTTCTTTTGCTAACTCATCATCCATTGCGGAACAGACAGCAAAGACGTCTGAAACTAATAATATTGGGAACAACCAACAGTCATTCATACTAAACAGAAAAGTACTCTTAAACTTTTAATAATACTCAAAAGTGTTTCTAATAACGTGGCATAACTTTCCTATCTTGTTTTATGTAATCTCCATCATTCTGAAAAAGAAAAATTAAGATGAACCCTGTGCCTACCAGGGCTCATCCGGTTTTGGCATGACTGGAGACTCATGTGAATCACTGCCAGCGTGTGGGGTGATGTTCAGTGCAGCACCTGGACTGTCACTGAAGCTATCCCCAGGTCAAAGCCCCATGGCCTCATGCCGGAGACCTAGGCAGAGTAAACTGAAATGCAGAACAATTAGAAAAAAGAAACTAAAATGACCATTTCTCTAAACCCTCAGAAATCAGTAGGAAGCACCACAGGACAGTAACAGCGTAGCAGAGTGAAGGAGAGGTGGGGTAGGGTATCCACCTCTGCAAGGTCTGTTGGAACAGAAAACAATGTAACCCGAGCAGTGAGCTGCCTCAGGCTACACTAAGAACAGAAAAATGGTACCAGTATGTATAGAGAGTCAACAGTCCCAGGAGATATCAACACGGGGTGCCAGAGTGGGAGAGGAAGAAAGAAACAGTGTTTTATAAGGTGAAGAGGGTGGCTTCTGCAAGCACATGGGAAATACCAGCTAGAGAAACCCAGAGTGGGGTGGGATGGAAGCCTCTGGAATATTGTTGTTATTGTTACTGTCACACTTATTTCATCCCTCACCTAATGTGGACAGGGGGAACATGAATTTCACTTAGAGAAAATATGCCTTCAATTTGTTGACATTTATACTGATGCTAATTAGGGAGTGGACGTGCTGTCTGAGAAGGCAGAGAGAAAATACCAGGCCATTTGTTCCTTCCTCCTCACCGCCCGTCTCTCGTCCCCCAGCCACCTGTACAGTGGGCTGATGAATACACGTAAGAAAGCCTGCGTGGATAGAGAGGGAAGGAACCACAAGCCACAGCTACTTATCTCAGCATGCTATAAAAATTAGAGGCAATAAAGCCAGTTATTTTGAACCACTGGAAATAATATTTTATGATTTGAAATGTAGCATAACAGTAAACAATTAGAGGAAAAGGCACACAATGATAAAATTTGGAAAAACATACAGTTTAAAAGTAGGCTTTAAAGTTTAGAACTGTATTAGCAAAGCCAGCTATGCTTTTAAAAGTAGGTTGTGTAAACAAGAAATAAGAGTTATTAAAATTATTTTTTAAAAGAGTTACGAGAAGGCATTATGCTGAGCAAAATTAGTCAGAGGCAAAAGGACAAATATTGTATAAGACCACTATTATAAGATCTTGAGAAATAGTATAAACTGAGAAGAACACATACTTCTGTGGTTACGAGGAGGGGAGGGAGGGAGGGTGGGAGAGGGTTTTTTACGGATTAATTAGTAGCTAAGAACTGCTTTAGGTGAAGGGAAGGACAATACTCAATACATGGAAGGTCAGCGCAACTGGACTGGACCAAAAGCAAAGAAGTTTCCTTGATAACCTGAATGCTTCAAAGATCAGCAGAGCAATGGCGGGGGTTTGGGGACCATGGTTTAAGGGGACTTCTAAGTCAATTGGCAAAATAATTCTATTATGAAAACATTCTGCATCCCACTTTGAAATGTGGCATCTGGGGTCTTAAATGCTAACAAGCAGCCAACTAAGATGCATCAATTGGTCTCAACCCACCTACAGCAAAGGAGAATGAAGAACACCAAGGTCACACGATAACTAAGAGCCCAAGAGACAGAAAGGGCCACATGAACCAGAGACCTACATCATCCTGAGACCAGAAGAACTAGTTGGTGCCCAGCCACAATCGATGACTGCCCTGACAGGGAGCACAACAGAGAACTCCTGAGGGAGCAGGAGATCAATGGGATGCAGACCCCAAATTCTCACAAAAAGACCATACTTAATGGTCTGACTGAGACTAGAGGAATCCCTGCGGTCATGGTCCCCAAACCTTCTGTTGGCACAGAACAGGAACCATTCCCGAAGACAGCTCATCAGACATGAAAGGGACTGGACAGTGGGTAGGAGAGAGATGCTGATGAAGAGTGAGCTAATTATATCAGGTGGACACTTGAGACTGTGCTGGCATCTCCTGTCTGGAGGGGGGATGGGAGGATAGAGAGAGTTGGAAGCTGGCAAAATTGTCACAAAAGGAGAGACTGGAAGGGCTGACTCATTAGGGGGAGAGCAAGTGGGAGTATGGAGTAAGGTGTATATAAACTTACATGTGACAGTCTGGCTTGATTTGTAAACGTTCACTTGAAGCTCAATAAAAGTTAATTAAAAAAAAAAAAAAGAGTTACGAGAATGAACTAGCCTATAGCGTAAGCTTTGCTTCCAACAGAAAATTCTGAAATCTCTGTCCTTAACTGAGACACACACTTCTCACAAGAGTAGGCAAGGAACAAGAACGCCTGGCAGAGACTTGCAATAGCTCTAAAATGTTAGTTGGGTATAGTACACCTTATGTCCACTCACATGCTATTGGTCAAAGCAAGTCACATGGCCAAGTCCAAAGTCAATGGGGGCTAGAAATCATATCCCCCTTAAAGAAAAGGCGGTGTAAAATAAAGTAAAAATAATAATAAAATACATCACCCAGTCCTACCGGCTATTAAAAGTTTCTAAAATAAATAATGAGATACTGAAAATGCATGAACACACAGACCAATGAAACAAGATAGGAAATCCAAAATAGATGTAGATAGATAGATATAAATCTAGACAGACAGATGTATGTATCTTTACTAAATAATACAGTTAACATGGAAAATTAGTGGGAAGAAAATCCAATGATGATATTAGGATAACCAGATATTTGGATAAAAATAAATACCTAGCATGCAACTGACAACCAAGAAATACCAGCTGGACAGACTGTTAAACTTGCCAAGTGAAATGAAAAAATATCAAAAGACAGAAGCATGCTTTTTTATAATATCTGAAAGAAAACATTTCTGAGAAGGCAGAAAATCCAGATTATCATAAAAGTAAAGACTGACACATTTTATTACAAAAATAAATAGAAAGATTAGATATAGACAGACGGATGATAGATGAGAGATTAATGGATGGATGGATAAATTTCTTCATGGCTAAAAACCACTTAAGGTCAAAAGACAAGTACCAATTAGTGAAAGTATTTTCAATACTGCCGTACAGAAAAGGTTAGCCTCCTTAATAAATACTTGAACATCAATAAGAAATAAACAATCCAAAAGAAATTGGACAAAAAATAAAGCTGAAAAGACATTTTACAGAAAAGGAATGCAAATGTATCTTTAATAAAAGATAGTAATTCTCAGCCATAATAAAAGGAAGCACAATAATAATTTTGATTAGATACATTTCAAAGTATGAATCAATCAGTATTCTCATGTACTACTGGAGAGAGCATAAATAAGATCAACCTTGCATACTGGGAAATATCAATATTTAAAACGCAAATACCTTTTAACCAACAGCTGCACTTTTAGGTATTTGGTTTATAGATGAGCTTCCACCTATGTGAAATAATGTTGGCCAGAGGCAGGGCAGGAAAACAACAGAAAGACTGAAAACAGGAGGTATAGTGAAGAAATTTATGGTCTTATGGGAGTGGGTACAAAGCCCGTGGATCTTTGTGTCTCATGTAAATGATTCCCTAAAAGCGTTCATTACAAAGACACTTTTAACAACCAAGGGGAAAGGAAGTCATCTCTTATAGTTAATTAAAAAAAAAAAAATTATTAACCAATGTACCTCAAACACAGCCACCACCTGCCTGTCAATAGAGGCTTGCATGTTGCTATGATGCTGAACAGGTTTCAATCAATGGAACTCCTAGATTAAAACAGACTAGGAAGAAAGCCTGGGGATCTACTTTTGAAAATCAGCCAAAGATCCCTCAGGGAGTTTGGATGTGCCTATGGAGGGAGCTACCACGGCCATCCCCTCACCAAATTGCTGGGCTGAGGGCTGTGGGGACCATGGTCTCAAGGAATATCTAGCTCAATTGGCGTAACAGAGTTCATAAAGAATACATTCTACATTCTACTTTGGTGAGTAGCGTCTGGGGTCTCAAAAGCCTGTGCACGGCCATCTAAGATACTCCACTGGTCTCATCCCTTCGGGAGCAAACTAAAAACATAAGGGAAAGATTAGTCCAAAGGACTAACGGACCACATGTACCACAACCTCCACCAGATTGAGTGCAGTACAACTAGGTAGTGCCCAGCTACCACCACTGACTGCTCTGACAGGGATCACAATAGAGGGTTCCAGACAGAGCTGGAGAAAAATGGAGAACAAAATTCTAACTCAAAAAGAAACACCAGAGTTGCTGGGCTGACAGAGACTGGAGAAACCCCAGATACTCTTTCAGCTCAGTAATGAGGCCACTCCTGAGGCTCACCCTTCAGCCAAAGATTGAACAGTCCCATGGAACAAAACAAGACTAAAGGGGTGCACCAGCCCTGGGGCAGAGACTGGAAGGTAGGGGGGAACAGGAAAACTGCTAATAGGGAACCCAGGGTTGAGAAGGGAGAGTGTTGACATGTTGTGGGGTTGCTAAACAATGTCATATAACAATGTGTGTACTGTCTGATGCAAGCTAGTTTGTTCTGTAAACCTTCATCTAAAGTTCACTTGAAAAGAAGAAGAAGGAAAAAAAAGAAAATCAGCAATGAAAACCCTATAGATCACAATGGTGTGATCTACAACCAGTCATGGGAATTGTGCACTGTTTTGTTCTATTGTGCACAGGGTTACCATGAATCAGGGTAGCTGATGGCAGCTAACAATAACAACAACATTAACCATCACAGTGCTGGGAAAAAACTTGGTGGTCATTAACGGCAGATATTAATCCTATATATGAGCCCGAGAGCATGAGTTCCTTTTCATAGAAGCTAATCCAGCAACTAACACTGCTGAATTTCTAACCTGCCAGCAGCAGACACAGAGCCCTTACAGTGGCACCACCCTCTGAGGAAGCCAGCCTCACAAGATGAGGGCAGACAGATGACATTACACCTTCTTCTTCCTAAGGGAGGCAGCAAATTTATTCTTACAAGAATCAACCTGTACTCCAAATATGTATTTGCCTTCAATGTCCACCATGCCCTAACCAGCACCACCCTCTGAGGACTTACAGAATGCTTAGTCTATTAATACTGTACCCCAAACGACATTGTTTCAGGTCAAGTATTCATTTCATTGTGAAAGGCTTTCAGCAAAGGAGGCATAACCAGAGCCTACTATGCATCCCTTCACTCAGAGGCAGTCAGACTAAAGGATGGTGGAATGATCTGAAAAAGGCTAAGATGCAGCTTAGGGAATAACATCACTTATATAGTGTTATGTTCCCAATAATTAAAATACATGGTCCCAAAAGCCAAGAGGTGGAAGTAAGACCAGCTTTTTTTGCATCAGAGTGACCACCACCTATCTGTCAGTTCGTTGTACTGTTATGCTGGAAGCTATGCCACCGGTATTTCAAATACCAGCAGGATGACCTATGGTGAAGAGGTTTCGGTGGAACTTCCAGACTAAGACAGACTAGAAAAAATAGCCTGATGATCTACTTCTAAAAATTAGCCAATAAAAACCCTATGGATCACAACAAAATATTGTCTAATCCAGTGCTGGAAGACGAGCCCCCAACAATGGAAGGCACTCAAAATACACAGCGGCCACAACAATGAACTTGAGCATACCAATGATTGTCGAGATGGTATAGGACCAGGCAATGTTTCGTTCTGTTGTACACGGGGTCTCCGTGACTTGGAGGTAACTCAAAGGCAACTAACAACAAAACGTGTTATGAAAACAAAACAAAACACAAAAGCTAAAGAGTAGAGTATCAGATTAAAAAAAAAAATCAAATAATAACATGCGTTGTATTTGTTTCTGTCTAAAACTATACTTGGCTCTTAGTTCATGGCACATTCTAACCAAACTTTCCACTCGTTAATCTGGCAAACATTGGTTGAGCACCTACCCTGTGTCAGGCACTCTCTAGGACACTGAGGACACGTCTGTTGAACAACACACACAAGTCTGTCCTCATGGGGCTTACACTCTATGGGGCGGGGGGACAGACCACAAACAAAATAAATAAGCGTAACAGGTCAGAAGGTGAAACCTGCTATGAGAAAAACAGAAAAGGAAGGGAGTTAAGAATTCCATGAAGAGAGCTGTAACTTCAAACAGTGTAGTCAAGAAAGGCCTCTGAAAAAGTGGCATCTGAGCAGGGTCTTCAAAGAGATGAGGAAGCAATATCCAAGAGAAGACTGTTCTTGGCAGAAGAAACAGTGCAAACGCAGGAGTGTGTCTGAAGGTAAGCACTGTGGGAAAGGAGCGAGCAGCGGTCTTCTAGTGGACATGAGCGCAGAAGGACAATTGGGGCCAGATTACTTTTACTAGGATCACTCTGGCTACTGTGTTGGAAACAGACTGTCGGTCAGAAGTTGAAGCAGGAGGCCAATTAGGGGTGACTGCAATAATCCAGGTGGAAGGGACATTAGCTTGGACCCGAGCAGTGTGGCGATGGCCGGGTAAGAATAGGTAGAATTTTGGACACACTGGTGAAAGAACAAAGGACCATTTACTGATGGATTAGACGTGGATGTCTGAGAAAGAAAGGAGTCCGAAATCACTCCAAGGTTCTTAGCCTGAGCAGCTAAAGGGTGGAGCAACCATGAACTAAAACACCTTCGAAGACTCCAGATACAAATCCACACCAACGCTGAAAATTCAAAGGAATCTTACTTGTCGAAAGAAGATCTGAGTGTGCACATCAAAAAAAAGAGCACCAAGTTCTAGGAAATGTAATTAAAAAGTTCGCCCTAGCCAAAGACATTTGGTAAATATCTGAATTTCAAGGACATTTCAAAAAATTCTAAAAACATCTAGGCATTAACGAAAAAAAAGTTACCTAAAAAGGGAAAAAAAAAGACTTCTCTTCAGTTCTAAATATAAGACAACCAAGCCACATCTAAAGAGTTTTGATGGGTAACAGATGTGATCCAAAAATTTTCTTCTCAGCTAAGTGATCTTTTATGCATGAAAACAAGAAAAAAAATCTCAGATACACAAAGAAATGCCTCAGAAACTACTATACCCATGTAAATCCAGAAAAATTACTTCACTACATAAATATCAGTTTAGAGTGTGGAAGTTGAATAACTGATACTTATTTTACCTTCTTGAAATCTGTAAGAAAATATTGTTAAATGCAAATAAATATTATTCCCAAATATATGCATCACATTGTTATTGTCAATAATAAAAGTTGTACATAATCTCAATTCCAAAATTTGAGTAATATTTCTACAATGATATAAAATTTAGCCATTAAAAATTCTAGTATGATGAAATTTTAATATTGTGGGAAAATGACTACAATGTGAAGTTCAGAGTAAAAGAATGAAGCAAAAATTTGTAATACTGTTTAAAGAAAATGTACAAGATAAAAAGATCACAGAGAAATACGTCAAAATATTAACATTGACGGTTTCAGGATGGTAGGATTATTTGTAATGTTGTTTTTTGTGTTTTTTTTCGCTTGCACATTTCTGTGTTTTCCTCATGTATTATTTTTATAATCAGAAAAACAAAGAAGTAAAAAATTAAAGGCAATGGGATAGAGAACAATGATCAAATATGCAAATAATAGCAGCTCCTTAATATGAACACAAAACAAATAGAGCAGAAACAGTAATAAGGGTATAACTGAAGAATATATTTAGAGAATTAAAAGGTCTAGAAGTTAAACAGGCTAACCATGCCTCAAGTAAAAATTAATAAACAGGAACCAGTGTCAAGAAAATACTGGTAACATTCTTCAATTTAAAAATAAAGTATGAATATTCTACCCACTGGGGGAGAAAAAGGGGGAGGGGAATGATTTTTCAGTGCAGGGTGGTTTTGTACTTCTTATTACAAAACTTTAACTGGAATACAAGGCTATGATAGCCTGAGAATCCTTTAAGAAAATCTGCCATCCAATAATGCCAGAAATGGAACAAACTGGTAGTCGTAAGTGAAGGCGGCAGAGACACATGCTGAGACTGGAAAACTACTGAGGTGCTTTCTCTGTGAAGATCAATGGAGAGCAAAATACAAAATTTGAGGGTGGGTGGAGAGAGAGGATATGAATAACCTTGCATGAAAAGATTGCTTCAAAACCTTATGGTGACGAATAAGACCAATTACCCAATTTGGAGAAATGAAAATATCATGAATGTGGGTGGTCTATTACTGATAGAGACCAAAAGGAAATATATCTAAGCAGGGGAATGCTGCTAATGAGTATAATTAACCATACCAATTAATGAAACAAATATAGGACTTTTTAAAAGGATAGAGAAAAGTTTCATTTCAAATCTACAAATTAATAATAGAAAAGGACTCGAGCGAGGTAAAAGAGAACTAGGATCACTAACAGGCTCGAGTTCTTGGGTGGTGAGTTCTTACCTTCACTCAAAATAATGTAAAACAAAGTGTGTTTGAATGAAGAGATAGATAAATAGGTAGGTTGGCAGGTAGGTAGGTAGACAGACAGAGATGGGAATACCCTTTTTAATAAATCACATGAAGCTCTTCATGTCCAATGATATGTCTCAGAATTGAGTATTCTGCATGGCCCATACCTGAAACTGCTTACACTACATTAAAGACACAGAGGTTACTCGAAGCCTCTTGCCAAGATGTCCAGATATGAGGGTTCAACTCCAATACGTCAACAGCCAAGTTATAAAAGACCAGGCCTGAAGTAGATTTGGACGTTCTAGCGGTTAAAGACACCACTCAATGTGCCTTCTATTTTGCAAATGGCTTTAACGAATATATTTGACCATCAACAACCCCATGAAGCCATTACTAATCCTACACTACTCAAGGAAACTGTGGCTCACCAAGTATGCAGAAGATCCTGGCTTCAGTTTCCGGCCTCTGAAATAAAATTCCAAGTGCTTCCCATTACTCTCATGGTATATACTCTCTTCATTCCCCAGGCCAGAGAAGAGATTCCCTAAATTTTCTCCTATTGTTTTTAGTCATCTAGTGCTGCTATAACAGAAATACCACAAGCGGATGGCTTTCACAAAGATAAATTTAATCTCTCACAGCTCAGCGTGATAGATGTCCAAATTCAAGGTACAGGCTCCAAGGGAAGGCTTTCTCTCTGCTGGCTCTGGAGGAAGGTCCTGATGATGCATCTGTCTTCCCTTGGTCTAGGAGCATCTCAGTGCAGAAACCTCAGGTCCAAAAGATGTGCTCTGCTCCTGGCACTGCTTTCTTGGTGGTATGAGGTCGCCACAATCTCTCTGCTTGCTTCTCTCTTTTACATCTCAAAAAAGACTGGCTTAAGACACTACCTAATCTTGTAGATCTCATCAATATAACGGCTGTTCATCCATTTTATTACATCACAGAAATAGGATTTACAACACATAGGGAAACCACATCAGATGATAAAATGGTAGACAATCATACAATACTGGGAATCATGACCTAGCCAAGCTGACAGATATTTTTGGAAGACACAATTCAACCCATGACACCTACGATGGAGCAATTATCAGGCTCTCTTACCACTACTTACCAGGAACCCTGGTGGCACAGCTGTTAAGAGCTACACCTGTTAACCAAAAGGTCTACAGTTCAAATCCACCAGCTGCTCCTTGGAAATCCTATAGACAGTTCTGCCCTGTCCTGTAGGTTTCCTATGAGTCAGAATCAACTCAAACGGCAAGTGGTTAGGTTCTGGTTAGACTATTTATCAAAGACCCAAACGTGTCCTACTTTTACAAATCCCCAGGCTCTCTTACTTTACGCACTTATTACATCATAGCAATAGGATTTACAACACACAGGGAAATTACATCAGATAATATTTTTTTTTTTAATAAAATGGTAAGTAATTCTTCATTCAATCCAATCCTGGTAGTTCAAAGTAAAGTATGTACTTGAGGCCTTAGGTTTCCCTCGGACAAGTCTAAATCTGTTATCCAACATGGTAGCCACTAGTCACATGGAACTGCTTCATAGGCTGTTGAAGGCTGTGATGTTTGGGAAGCAGATAGCTGGTCCTCTTTCCTGAGGTGCCCCTGGGTGGGTTCAAACTGCTAACCTTTAGGTTAACAGTTAAGCGCTTAACCATTAGCACCATCCCAGGGACCGACCGTACATAATAATACCAGCTACAAAATACATTTATAGTGTAAAGTTGTGAATTTTTAAAAACAATGCCTACAATCTGTCTCACTTCCAATGTTGTTTGTATTAACTTACTTTTGTTCTTGATAAATTTGTCGTCAAAGGTTCATCCTAATATTGGTCTTTATCAATGTGTTTTATCAATAAAGAACGCCTTTTTATTGTTGTTTTCTACTTCATTAACCTTCGCTTTTATTTTTGTCACTTCTCTTACTTTCTTTTGGTTTGTTTTACTAGTCTTTTTCTGTGCTCTTGAGTTGAATACTTAATTATAACACAAAGCTGATTCTATTAAAGGTATGGTTTCTGGTTATATCTGGTCATTTGCATGTATATTACACATATGTACATGTTTAGTAATATTCATAATAGTGTATGTACTAATATTATCTCAACTTTACAGTTGAAAAAACTGAGAGACAGAGAAGTTACGTAACTTGTCCCAAGTCACCCAGCAAATAAATGGCAAGTCAAGGCATGCCTGGATATCAAAAGGAGGCTATCCGATGTCAGGGTCCACGTGCTTAACCACTGCAATATCCCGCCCCCGAACACTACCTTAGAGGCACCTGTGAGTTTTCGGATGGACTGCACACATTGGGGCTGATTACTGAAAAGGTTTCTTTTTATTTGTTTCCTTATTTAACACTAGTTATTTTTAAGTTTTTTTCTTTTGTTTTGTTTTTGTTTTGCTTTGTTGTTTTACAACTCCAAGGAGACAGAACTGGCAGGGCAATGACTTTGTGTTTTTGTTTTTCTCTGTATGTTACAATTATATTGTTTTAAGTGAATATCTGTCCAAATGATTTTTTCCTTTTGAAATTTCAGTTTATCTTTTCAGTCTAATGCAATATTATTTTTGCTAAATATTACATTGTGTTTAAAATGAGTACATGTACTCTTTTGAGTTCGAAACATCACACTTTCTAATTATTTTTATTAAAGGGTTTCTGTTATCAGTTTTTACGTTGTTTGTATGCTTGCTCCGTCAGTTTTGATAGCGGGACAGTTAAGTCTTTCAATATGATTGTGATTATGTCATTTTTGGCTTATATTTTAATAGTTTCTGGTTTATACATTTTAAAGTTAAAAAGGTAGTTTGATAAATGCTTACAGCATTTTGGGGTAGGCTGAATACTTTAACAACATGGAATATTACTTTTTACCATATTAAATGCTTTGGGCTTTTCTTTTTTCTGTTATTGTCACATTTGTTTTCCCTTTTGTTAGCACTGTCTTAAAAAACATTTTTTTGTTTACAACTTGTACAAGGCAAGGTTATAGAAGCTCCACAGACACATTCAAACTCCCCGAGGGACCAAATTGCTAGGCTGAGGGCTGTAGGGAGCATGGTCTCAGGCAACATCTAGCTCAACTGCCATAACAGAGTTTAGAAAGCAAATGTTCTACATTCTACTGCGATGAGTAGCGTCTGGGGTCTTAAAAGCCTGTGAGCAGCCATCTAAGATACTCTACTGGTCTCACCCCTTTGGGAGCAAGGGAGAATGAAAAAAACTAAAGATATAAGGGAAAGATTAGTTCAAAGGACTAATGGACCAACAACTACCACGGCCTCCAACAGACTGAGTCCAGGATAACAAGAAGGCACCCGGCTACCACCACTGACTGCTCTGACAGGGATCACAATAGACAGACCCAGATAAAGCTGGAGAAAAATGTAGAACAAAATTCTAACTCACAAAAAAAAGAGCAAACTTACTAGCCTGATAGAGACTGGAGAAGCCCTGAAGAGTATGGCCCCCGGACACTCTTTTAGCTCGGTAATGAAGTCACTCCTGAGGTTCACCCTTCACCCAAAGGTTAGACAGTCTCATAAAACAAAATGAGACTGAAGGGGCACACCAGTCTAGGGGAAAAGACTGGAAGGCAGAAGGGGACAGGAAAGCTGGTAATAGGGAACCCAAGGTCAGGAAGGGAGAGTGTTGATATGCCACGAGGTTGTTAACCAATGTCACGAAACAGTATGCGTACTACCTGTTTAACGAGAAGCTAGTTTGTTCTGTAAATCTTCATCTAAAGTACAATTAAAAAAAAAAAAAGATTGCAAGTGTCCATCTTAAAAAAAAAATTCTCTAACATTAATTGCAGGTGTATTTCTTACACATTACAGCTGGTTTTTAAAATCGTCTCTTTCTTGTACTGTGGAATTTAATTTATGCTTATTTGCTTATGAATACGTTTGAATTTGTTTCATTTTTACCTGAACTTCTCTTCTGTCTTTCTGGACTCATTCTCCATACTTTCTTTACATTTTTCAATTTTTTTTCTTTTTACTCTACAGTCTAGGACAATTCCCTACTGTTATGGATTGAATTGTGTCACCCAAAAATGTGTACCAACTTGGCTAGGCCATGATTCCCAGCATCGTGTGACTGTCTATTATTTTATCATCTGATGTGATTTTCCTATGCACTGTAATTCCCACCTCTATGATGCCCTGGTGGCAAAACACTTAACAGCTTGGCTACTAACCAAAAGTTCAGCAGTTCAAATTCACCAGCTGCTTCTTGGAAACCCTGTGGGGCAGCTCTACTCTGTCTTTAGGGTCCCTGTAAGTCAGAATTGACTCGGTGGCAAAAGCTTTTTCTATGATGTTAGTGAGGCCGGATTAGAGGTAGGTACGTTAATGAGATCAGATTGAATCTTAAGTCTATCTCTTTTGAGATATAAAAAAAGAGGCAAGCAGAGAAACAGAGGGATTTCATACCACCAAGAAAGCAACGCCAGGAACAGAGCACATCCTTTGGACCTGGGGTTCCTACCCTGAGAATCTCCTAGTCCAGGGAAAGACTGATGACAAGGACCTTCCCCCGAAGCCAACAGAGAGAGAAAGCCTTCCCCTGGAGCTGATGCCCTGAATTCGGACTTCTAGCCTACCAGACTATGAGAGAATAAATTTCTCTTTGTTAAAGCCATCCACTTGTGGTATTTCTGTTACAGCAGCACTAGATGAGTAAGACACTTACTTCATCCTATGAAACACCATTTTTTGTCTTCAATCATTTCCGTTTGGCTAGTCATATGCTGATTTTTTTTTTTAAAAAAAACAATAACATGTTTAACTTCCAGGACTAATTATTCTTCTCTGATTACACCTTTTAGGAGCATCCTATTTCTTTTATATTACTATATTACAGTTTTATACTTTATGAAAACACTTTGTGAATTAATTTTTCCCAACCCTGTCATCTGCAACCTTCAAAAAATCATTTACAGGGAAAAACAGACTTCCTGTCTGCCACAGGAAATAAGCCCCAAAGAAAGACTCTATCTTTTGACTTGATACTTCATGCCCTGAGAATTAATTTTTTTTTTTACTGAAAAAAAAAAAAAATCCTGTTTTACATAAAGCAAAGTGTAAAATAATACACATTCCTGTTGTAACAATAACTACATTATAAAATAGAACTCATCACAGAATGATTGTAAACAGAAAAAAGAAAAGCTAAGATCACGAGATTACCCAGATTCAGAATGTAGTATTTTGCCCATTTTATCACCCCTGCCTGCCTTGAAATTTTTCCTATCCACTTTAACCCACAGTTATTTCTTTTCCCTTTAAAGTGTAAGAGCACATTTGTTCATATACTTCCTCTAATACTTATCATATCCTACGCTGCTGTTACAGTTTGAGAGTTGACAGCTCCAGGGTTTGACACTTGGGAGAGGAGCGGAAGCGTGTTTTGATAGTGACTCCAAAGAGAATCGGACAGAGCTGAACGAAGTCTCTTGCCTTGACTGGCATTAGCAACAAACAAGCAAACAAAAAAAATTAAAAAATGGGTTCAAATCCAAGCAATTTTCTCAGAACCCTGCCCTCCTCTCCACTGTTGTCTCTATCACATGGAATCTATCACTTTATCTCTGCCCCATTTCAGATACCCAGCTCTTGGGTTTTCTTTTCATGTTTTACTGATTTCACAAAAATACAAATATTTGGAGAGAACGTGTGTGTATGGTAGGTAGGAGACCACAAGGCATGACCCTCAATTTAGGAACCTACCAAGGAAGAAAACCATTGTTTGTTGTGCTATAAATTCTAATGTTTGACCTTTCTTGAGCATGTTTCATCTACTTGAGAATAAAGACATGCGACATGCCTTCTAAAGCTATACGCACTGCAGGCACTCATTATACAACTGAGGCATGGACCTCAATTTTAACTTAATCTGTGATTCAGACATGTTTTAATACATAAGGAGGGTCTGCCAGAAATCCATCTTCATGACATTCTAAGGGTTTTCCAGGAAAATAACACATCTTAAGAGATTAGGGAGCTAAGAACAACATTCTTGATCTATCGTCATTGTTTGGTGTCATGGAGTTGGTTCCAGCTCAAAGCGACCCCACGTACAACAGAATGAAACACTACCCGATCCCACGCCATCCTCACAATCGTTGCTGTGTTTGAGCCCACTGTTGACCTCTTAACAACAAAGCCTTATTTTTTTAGAGGATTCTGTGTATATCAATGTGTTGGGCCCTTGAATCTATAATTAGTTCAGCCTGGGTCAGATATAAAAACTAAAAAGTCTTTTTCCGAAAAATTCACATAAAGTACCAGAACGCAATAGCACTTTTGCATCTCTCTCAAATTATGACATTAAAACGGAGAGAAAGTTGTTATTTTTCACTTTGCACAACATGTGCCAGCCTTGGAATCATGAGGGTCCCAGGGCCTTTATGGCCGCCACCCTGCATAAGGCTCCAGGAGATGAACTCGATCATGAAACCAAGTGCAACATCCCTTGAAGCCTCCCAGAAATAATTAAGGATGATGAGCACACAGGGACAGACAGCCTAAATGAACAGATGGAGGCAAGATGGAGTACAGCGTAATTATGGTAAATGGGATTCCATTTGACCAGTTCTCACATAATCATTAAATGAAATATTTATATAGTAAAAAAAAATTTTTTTTTTTTTTATAGGACAACATATTGCATTGGTCCAATCTGCTGCAAAAGATCCCTTTAAAGTGTGAAAAAGCAAAGATGTCATTTCAAGGACTAAGGTGCATGTGACCCACACTATGGTGCTTTCAATATCAAAGAATATTGAATATACAATGGGCTGCCAGAAGAATGAACAAATCTGTCTTAGAAGAAGTACAGCCAGAATCCTCTTTAGAAGCAAGGATGGCAAAACTTGGTCTCACATACTTTGGTCACGTTATCGGGGGGATCAATCCCTGGAGAAGGGCATCATGCTTGGTAGAGTAGAGAGGAGTGAAAAAGTGGAAGACCCTCAATGAGATGGATTGACACAGGAGCTGCAACAATGGGCTCGAACACAACAAGGATTGTGAGGATGGCGCAGGACTGCGCAGTGTTTTGTTCTGTTTCACATAGGGTGGCTCTGAGTCGGAACCTACTTGAAGGCACCTACAACAACTCTTAATATAGCACTGAGTGGTATTATCATTTGTCACAGTAGCAATTTTAATTAAAAAAAAATTATTTGGCTGTCTGTCTATTCCACTGGACTGTAAGCTTCACCAGGCAGGAATATCTGCTTTAGAATAAAGTTTCAGTCCTAGCACTTGACAAGATCACCTGACAGATGATAACAAATATTTACTGAACAAATTAAAATATGGATAGGTAAAAGAAATGAAAACAAAACAAAACAAAGCAGCCTTCAACTTATATAGACTTTTTTCCAAAGACTGGGTTTGTAATTCAGTTATCTGTAACTCGCAGTTTCTCTTAGATTCTATGCGTCCACCGAAAAGATATGTTGAAGTCCTAACCCCGTTCCTGTGAATGGGACCTTGTTTGGAGACAGGGCTGTTGTGGACATAACTACAATGAGACCATTATGACTGTTATACTCACAGAAGGGGAGAAGAGACACAGACAGACACCCAGGGAAGGGTGCCGGGTGACTACAGAGGCAGAGACTGGAGTGGTATCGACAAGCTGAGGAACGCATGGGACCACCAGGAATGAGGAGAGGCAAGGAAAGAACCACATTTGGGAGTGAGCGTGGCACTGCTGACACCTTCATTTTGGACTTCTAGCCTCTGGAACTGTAGAATAAATTTCTGTTGTTTTAAACCAAAAAATTTTAAACGGCTTTGTCCGGCATGCTGGCTCTTCCAAGTAAATTGTCAGTGCCCCCTCATTAGCAGTTAAATGTATCCGAGGCTTGGTGGGCAGGAGGGGTATCTGCTCCCTCCATCAACATGGACTCCAGATGGTAAATCTGAGACACATGATGCCAACATGCTGATCTGCTCCTAGACGATCCTTAGCCGAGTCCTTCAAGCAATTCTCAGAGAAGAAGCCCTGCTTATCGCTGACACTGAAAATTCACGTGAAAAGAAAACGAAAGGAACTTAGTTCTGTCGCAGCACTCCAGCATTTGTTTGCTGCCTTTTTAGATAAGGAAAAGTGCACAGCAGTGTGACACTGCTGGCCAGAGGCCAGGGAGCACCATGGATACTCAGGACAGAGCCCAGAAACTGAATGTGAAGGGCAGAGCCCTGCAGAGGAACAGCTGAGTAACCCCCTGAACGGTCTAGAGCTGTCCATTTGGGTGCAAGGAGGCCTCAAAGGTCCACGGAAGGCTTTGGAAGAAGAGCCCCCGAATTGCAGTCAGGATTTTGTGTGTGTGTGCATTTCCCCAGCTCTTTCCTCAGATTCTCAAAGAAATCCAGGGCTAAAAGCTAGGGTGAGAAAAAAGGAAGTCGGAGGAATGGAATTCAAAATCTTTGCAAAACAAATTTAGAGCCCAGTTTTGCATGTCAAACTTTTCTGGTTCGTTGGTTCGTTAGGATATTTTAAAATCACTAGCCCCCTTTGGTTTGAAATGGCCCAAGTTTCTTCAGCCACTCCCACCATCCTCGGTTAAAATATTTGCCCATAATTTATTTATTTATAATTTATCCTATTGCTAAATTCAGCTAATTTTTTTGCCTCCTTTTTTTTTTTTTTCCTTCATCAACATTTTTTGTCTTTCAGCTGAGCTCTGGTTTAAGAGCTGTGAGTTTTCACACTCTCGCCACTTTTCTGCCTTTAGCTCAAGTCTATCCAAGCAGCTTCATCACTCAGGACAGAGGGTCCCAACGTGAGTCAGGGGGACAGAACTCAAGGACTTCATCTTCCTGCTCCAGGAGGCATGCCAAAGGAATGCTACAATAAAAAAAAAATTCCCAAATTACTGACTACCTAATTTTTTTTAATGTTACCTGATTTTGCAGAAATTATCTATTCTTCTATCTTATTTTTTTTTTCTCCTTGTGTATATGAGTTAGAAATTTTTAATCCAAATTTCTGTCTTTGCACAATTCCAGTTTTAATCAGGTCTTTGATTTCACGCTTCACATACACCTCAGCTCAGGCTAACACACACTTGTGGAGAAACGCTGGCGTACCACAGAGGCATCGCACATCTAGGCGTGTGGCAAACATACAGCAGACAAAACAAAATCCCTGACTGCTACAGATTATCATCTAATTGACATGATGGCAGGTTGACAAACAAGTAATACAAAGCAGAACATGAACATATGAGGAAAAACAAAGTCAGAGTGCTCAGGGTTCTGAGAAGAGAAAGGGAACAGCTAGCTGTAATGCAGACAGAAAAGACTTCAGGAAAAGCTGTTACGGCTGGGCCTTGAGAATTAGCAACCAACCTCCGGTAACAGTAAGTAGTTGTATTAGGCTGAAGCTTGAGTCGTGTCTAGGGAAATGGTGGAAATGAGACTACAAAGGTAGACTATGGTCGTTCCATGGAGTTCCTAGTACGAAAGAGTCTGATAAAGTCACTAGACTTGTTAGCACGTGACTGATTTGACAGACTAATAAGAAACATGCTTTTCATCATTCTCCTAGCTCAAGTCTAATGAACATAACTAAATGGCATTTGATTATGTGGAGTCGTCCCAGGAAATGGTATCTTCCACATACAGAGTTTGCTCAACTCTCAGGTGTCAATCTTTTTTGCATCCTTTTGGGTTAGAAACCTTTCTAAACTGCATTAAACATATCCCACTATTGTTAATATGGCCTCGATAGGTGGAATTATGATTTCTTTCACACATGAGTCTGTCTTTAGGTTTTCTTCTGAATTTTGCTGCCCCCCTCCCATCCCGTTACCTTCGACTCCTACTCTTTCCTGTCCATCCTTTAAAAACTAGGACCACCCACAGCTGCTCCCTGGGCCCCTGCCTGGCTCTATCAGGTGCTCCACTATGTCGTTTCACTCAATCTGTGGCACCAAACACATCTCTGTGATAATTCACCTCTCCAATCCAGTCCCTGTCCTATACTCGACTCACATAACTCTTGCCTGCTGGGCTTTACCACTCACACTTGGGAATGCATCTGAAACTCAACATACTCAAGGATAAACAGGTTTTTTTTTTTTTCCTCACCAAAACTTGCTGTCTTTTTCCTGGGGATGGCAGTTGCTCAGATTAGAAACCAGAAGTCTCCCACAACACTGCCATATCCCTTAAGTGACTCAGCTCTAATTTGTCACCACATCCTCTCCATTCCACCCCCGGCCTATCTGTGAATCAATCTCAATCCCACTGTCAGTCCTGGAGATAAGTCCACATCACTCCTCTCCTAGATTAATCTCTCCAGCAGCCTCATGATGGATTTTACTGCCCCAGTCTCATTCCCTTCCCATCATTCTCCACACTGTCATTTTCCAGCCTGCAACACATCAATGATTCTTCCTACCCGTCAGATTAAAATTCAAGCTTCCTTCAGATAAGACACAAGGGCACCAAGATCAGGTACCTCTTTGTCCCGTCGTCTCTAACTACTCCTCTGCTCACAACTTCAGCCCAGCTCGCTGAAATACCATCTGGCTAACCGACTGAGCCAAGCTTCCTCTTGCCTATAAGCCATCACCGCTTCCTCACCCTGGAATGCCCTCCTGCCTTAAGATCCCACCTCTCCCGTGGGAAATCTGTCCTGACTGCCTCCAACTAGGTTAGGTGTTCTTCCTAGTGTGTCCCTCCCTGGAGCTACATCATGTGAAATGAACAGGTTGGATGAAACTGCTTACTTTTCTGCCCCACCCCCATTCCACCTTAGGCTGGATTATAAGACCATTCAGGATAAAGACTGTGTCTTTACATTTTAGTCCCAAGGACCTAATACAGGGCCTCAAACAGAGAAAACAGATGCTCAACACAGTCAGCTGCACAGAAGGAAATGACTTAAGTGCAGTTCCATGACTCTCCTATAAGAAAAATGTGTGAACTGTGATAGCCATTTTCTAGGTTCTCAGAGACACTTTCATGCTCATCCACGTTATTACAACCTAAAAATGCAAAATTGATGAAAGTCTGACCTCTGAGCAATCAAGACACTGTTTTATGTCTATCAGGGATTCTTAAAGATCATTCCTGATAAAGTAGGGAATGAACTCACTGGCCTATTAAAATTCCACCTTGGAATATAAGGTTTGTTAATTTAGAAAGTATTAATTAGCTCTGGCTTTCTGAATGCTTAATATATGTCAGGCACTGTTTTAAGTACTTTTTCAATAGCTTATTTACTCTTGGAAACCCTGGTGATAGAGTGATTGAGTGCTATGGCTGCTAACCAAAAGGTCGGCAGTTTGAATCCACCAGGCACTCCTTGGAAACCCTATGGGGCAGTTTTACTCTGTCCTGTAGGGCCACTATGACTCGGAATCAACTCGATGTCAATGGGTTTGGTTTGTTTAGTTTAGTGTCTTGTGAAATTGTAATGAACAGTGGTAGTATTTATTTCATGAGGTTGTTATGAAGATTAAATAAACCAAACAAACGAAACCCATTGTCGTCGAGTCGATTCCTACACATAGCGACCCTACAGGACAGAGTAGAACTGCCCCACTGGGTTTCCAAGGAGGGCTGGTGGATTCCAACTGAAAACTTTTTAGTTTGTAGCAAATGCTTAACCACTGTGCCACCAGGGCCCCAAAACAAAATATAAGTACTGTTTAAAAGTCCATATATACGTGCTAACATTTGTTGACTGCTTAGTATGTGCTGGGCCATAAGTACTTCACCAGAATTATTCCATTTAATTTTTACAACAAACTCATGACTTCATCCTCTTTGTTTTCCTCATATTTCATATGGGAAAACTGAGGCTTGGAGAGCTTAGGGGACACCTCTGTAACCACACAGAGTGTCAGAACAGGGATTTTAACGCAGCAGTCTGAACCCAGAGAGTGCTATCTTAAACTTGCGCTCTATTACGTATCTGTGGTTTTTGTTAGCTGCTGTCAAGTCATCCCCTGACTCATGGGGACCCCATACACAAAGTTGCCAGGTCCTGCACCATCCCCACGATTGGCTGCAGATCACATTTTTGTGATCCGTGGTTTTCACTTTCAGAAGCAGACCACCAGATCTTCCTTCCCAGGCTGTCTTAGTCTGGAAGCCCCACTGAAATCTGTTTGGCATCACAGCAGCACACGCGTCTTCATGGACAGATGGGTGGTGGTTGTGCAGGAGGTGCACTGGCTGGGAATCGAACCTGCATCTCCTGCATGGAAGGCGAGAATTCTACCACTGAGCCACCTGTGGACTCCTATTATATTGTACAGAAGTTGCATTCCTCTTTGCAAATGATAGAATGCTCCTTAAAAACAGTAAGTGCAAGGTTCTGTGATTCAATTATAGATGAAAGATTACAAACAATCTTTTTCTTTTGGCTTAAAAGAACAGGAATTTATTTTCTCACAGATCAGAAAGCTAGAAGTCCAAATTCCAGACATGGCTCTAGAGGAGGTCTCTCCTTGTCTACCTCCACTTCTAGTACCTTCCAGCAACCCTTGTAGATGCACTGTCTCCACTGTCTCTTTTCGAAAAAATGGAGAAAGCCTATCTTAAAATATAGGGGAAATCCATTTCACAGAGAATTAAAATGAAAGAAAAATAAGTAACTACATTTCAATAAAAGTAAATAAACAACTTCTAAAGACACAAAAATAATTCAAACTCCTAAAACATTTTAAGATGTTAGTAAACATTTGATAGACCGCTAAGGGAGATTTCAGCGGCAAAGTTAATTTTTACAAATAATGTTCCTGACAGGTGCTACCTGAATCATCAAGGGCTGGTGAAAAAGTCAGGCTTCAAAACATGGTCATCCTACATTAAGAACATTGCACTGAGGGAACTAAGTCGGCCGCAAAAGAGCAAATACTGTATGATCCCACTCGTAGGAAACGGCTAGAAAAGGCAAATGGATAGAGACCAAAGTGTACTGGTGGTTACCAGGGGCAGGAGGGAGCAGAAAAGGAGGTCATTGCTTAGGGGACAGCAAGTTTCTGTGAAGGGTAATGAAAAAATCTGGGAACAGTTAATGGTGATCACTGCACAACATGATGAATACAGTTCACGCACTGAATCGTACATGTAAAAAATGTTGACGTGGTAAATGTTTTCTTAATTTGCGCATCTATACGTATACACACATATATATATGTATATATATATACATGGAAACCCTGGTGGCGCAGTGGCTAAGTACCACAGCTGCTAACCAAAAGGCAGTCAGTTCAAATCCACCAGGCACTCCTTGGAAACTCTACAGGGCAGTTTTACTCTATCCCATAGAGTAGCTATGAGCTGGAATCGATTCGACGGCAACGGGTTAAGCATTCGGTTGCTAGCCAAAAGGGTGACAGTATGAATACAGCAGTTGCTCCTTGGAAACACTATGGGCCAGTTCTACTCTGACCTATAGGGTCACTATGAGTTGGAATCAACTCAACGGCAACAGGTTTATAGATATATATACACACACACACATACATGCACAAATAAAAAAAAGATACCTTAATGAAATATGTTTCTTAAATTTTTCCAGCACCTACACTGAGTAGGCCCTCAAGAGCACCCTCTGAGTAGATTGGTTTTGCACCAGCCATACAGCAGAACACACAATCCTTATCCTTGAAGCTAGAAGCAGAGGAACAGGTTGGCCCACTTACCCTGCACTAAGACCTCTTATCCAGGTCAACTTTTACAGTACACTGAATCTCAATTTTGGTGGGAAAACAAATCCAAGACATCAAGGGAGTTGAGAATTTAAGAGTGGAGAGGATCTTAAAGAAAAACTTATCCAACACCATCAGATTAGAGATGAGAAAACAGAGTCCCGGTGGAGAAATGTGTTACCGAAAGCCATTTAACAAGCAAAGGGACACATCTAGAAACAAGTCTCGATCTTCTGACTCTGGATTCAGGGAATTTCCAGCCGTCCCGCAAAGACAGGGTGGAGCTGACCGGCTAGTTTAGCAAGCATCCCAGAACTTCAGCCCTTTCCACCTGGCCTTGGACCCCCTGCCAGGCCAACCAAGCCCTAGAGTAGATTTGATTTCAGGAAATGAGCACTACGTCCAGGCTCAGGAGGAGTCACTGAGGAAGCAATTAAAACACTTGGGTTTCACACTTGCCTTGCACTCCCAGGAAACTGCAGAGGTGCCTCACCTGATTTTACAAAGACCCCAGCTCACCTGCCAGTTAACCTTCTCTCTGTCTTCTAATAATAAGAGACTGTGTCCTATTAAGCAGACCCCCGCCTTAAACTACCTTTTTAAAGACTCTCCCAGGCTTCCAGTGCAGTTTTGCTCAACTTTTATTTAAAGCCATCTGCCTCAGACAGCTCATTTTTCCCAGGCCTCCTGAGTGGTCCCTTCAGGCAGGCTTCATCATCAATGAAATGCGCACCAATCAACAATTTTGTGCCAACGACAAAACGAAAAAGCATCTGATTTGCTACGTACACACAGGCGGCAAAACAGACCGAGAAAGGACAGAATTTACAGCAGCTGTTACAGAAATAGCACAGCCAATTGAGATTCCAGCTGCAGAGAGACAAAGATACAACCTGGAGCAATAACTACTCTGTACTGTGACTTTTTAAGAAACCAGATTTGCCTTTTACTCCCAGATTTGGTGATAAAGATTTAGAGCAAAGCCGGCCAACTGGCAGTCCATTAAGCCTCTCCTCCTCCCTCAAATGCTCTAACCATGTTCCCCCCACACCGCATCACATCCTCAAGATCCATAGCACCTTTTGGTTTCCCTGGTGCTTGCAACTGGTCTTCTCCAGTTTGAGGTCAAAGAGCTTGCTCAAAATAATTAGCCTTCATATGGAGAGAAAAGCGTAGGAAAAATCACATCCGTGGAAAAATCCGGACAGTGTGTGAACATCGAAACTATTTCAGTGATCAGAACAAATTACCACATAGAAAGCCAACATCAATATTTCACTTTTTGCATGTTTGTGGATGGAATGCAAGGTTGCGTGAATTTCCAGGGGTAGGGCATGCTTCGGTAGGGGATAAGTACTGAGTATAGGCGTACCTCAGTACATAAAACCCTATTTTATGTTAGAGCCAGAAACGGTTTACAGTCGAATTCAAGCCCTTATTTGTAGAAAAGTAAGAAAAAAAAAAATTCTTATTTTCCCCACAAATTACATTGGCCAGTTTTTGCCTATCTCAGTAACGGTAGAAGCATCCACCAGGTTGCTTAAAACAAAAACCTAGGTTTTTCCTTTGCTTCTTCCTTTTCTAATCCGTAAGTTCTGACAATTCTATTCTCAAAATATCATTTTAATCCCCTTTATTTCTACTGTCATCCTCCAAGTATGGGTTAGCACCATCTCTACCCTGGACAATCACAAAGCTCTCACCCTTTCTTAGCCTCCTAGGTATCACTAGCTGATAGTGCCACTCTGGCCCCATGCCATCTCCCCACCATCCACCTCTACATGTATCTCATACGTAAATTAATCCAAGTCATTCTCCATCTTAAAACCCTTCAGCAACTTTCCATTATTTTTAGAATAAAATCCAAACTCCCAATCATGAGTCTCAAAGCCTCCATACCTGGTGCCTGCCTTCTACTTCCATGTTATCTCAGGTCACTGTCTTCTTGCTCACTGCATTCTAGCCACACCCAATTCCTTCCTTAAAACACCAAGGTTATTTTGTCTCCAGGACCTTTGCATTTGCCCTTCATTCCAATGGCGCCTTCCTTCTCACTCTTCAGGCCTCTTTCAAGTGTAGTCTCTACAGGGGGCTTATCTCACCTCCTAGTTAGACTTTCTCTCTCCTACAGAGGTTCTCAAACTTTATCAGTACACAGTACCTCTAGCTCAAGAGCAACACTGTACGGTTCCATTCATTAAGTGATTAGATCCAGAAAACTCTATAGGTATTCTTACTCTAACAATGCTGTGGCCATTTGAACAAACTATATAAACTGAAAGAGAAAAATAACATTTTTATTTCATTCTTAAATAACCACAATGATTTACTAATGGGATGTATGTCCCTGTTGCATACTGTACAACTCAAACCCAGAAACTACCACTCTCATTTCCTACTCAACAGCAACGAGTTTTTTTTTTTTTTTTTTTTCCTTTAAAGCAGTTGGGCGTTCAGCTACTAACCAAAAGGTTGGTGGTTCAAACCCACCCAGAGGTGTCTCAGAAGACAGGCCTGGCGACCTGCTTCCAAAAAGGTCACAACCATGAAAACGCTATGGAGCACAGTTCTACTCTGCAACACATGTATTGGATTGATTCAATGGCAAGTAATTTTTGCTTTCTTTCACATCAGCGAATAAAATATCAGCTTCATAAAGATATGAGGTCATCGAAAAGGAATGTAAACCCATTGCTGTCGAGTCAATTTCGACACATAGCAGCCCTACAGGACAGAGCAAAAATGCCATTGGGTTTCCAAGGAGCAGCTGGTGGATTTGAACTGCCGACCTTTTGGTAAGCAGTCAAGCTCTTAACCAACAAGGCCCCCAAAAGAAATGTACTATTGAAATTTGAAATGGTAAATTACCTTAACTTAGTGGTTTGGGTGCTGTGCAACAAATTTTAAATACTGCTATGTATCCCTCAAAGTTTTAAAATATCCCATAGCACCCCTGTGAGTTTGCTGCAGCACCCCGGAATACCATGGTGCAAAGTTTGGAAACCACAGTATAGAAACAAGAGACAGTAACACTATTTAAATCCCTCTATCCAAATCATGGGTGGCAGTTCGAATCCACCAGCCGCTCCTTGGAAACTCCTTAGGTCAGCTCTACTTTGTCATATGGGGTCACTATGAGTCGGAATTGACTGAACAGCAATGGGCTATCCAAATTATAATGACGTTGTTTGGTCTTGTTTTGTTTGGCTGTCTACACTCAGTGTGCATTCCATTAGTGCTATTAGTGCTACTGAGTCGATTTTGACCCATAGCAATCCCATGTGACAGAGCAGAACTGCCCCATAGGATTTTCTTGGCTGTAATCTTTATGGGAGCAGATCACCCCATCTTTCTCCCATGGAGCTGCTGGGTGGGTTCAAACCACCAATCTTTTGGTTCACAGCCCAGCACTTAACCACTGTGCCACCAAGGATCCTAAAGGCATGGATAATTGTTCACACCATAACCTCAGATTCTAGAGTAGTGCCTAACTTAAAATAAGCACTCAGTGGGGCTCAAAGAGAGATGCAAATAATCCAAATTTCCCCTCTAAAACGTCGTCCAACATAAATGGTTCCAATTCCAATTTTCTAAATGAACCTCTATTTTGAAAGTCAATAACTTAAGCTCAAATAGATTAAAATGGCTTGTTCACGATCACAAAATTGTCACAAAGAAAGTGTGTAAGCCCAGGATTTCTTTTTTTTTTCTTTTTTTTAATCACGTTGTACCTCCACCCCGGCAGCCCTACTCAGCCTGAGCAAATGCAGGAGAATGGCTTGGTAAAAAGGGGGGAGGACGCATCACTTACCAGAAAAGAATCGCTGTCCAACCGGGAACTGGGTCCTCGTCTGGGGGGCGCTCAGACTCGCCAGTGAGGGGGACACCGGCCTTGGAGAGAGAGAAGGTAACTTTACTGCAATGCGCAGAGCAAGGAGCCCTGACAAAGCTCCTCAGATCTTCTCTCCAAACTATGGGGAAGCAGAAAAAAAAAAAAAAAAAAACCCAAACCCACTGCCCTTCAGTCGATTCCGACTTAGAGCGACCCCACAGGTGAAGCAGACCCTACAGTAACTAGGGCAGCAAGATGGCGCCCGCGCAGGCGTCCTGGGGAGGGAAACTTCTAGCAGGAAGAAGTCGCCAGAATTATAGAGGCCAGGAAACAGGAGGTGACGTGATTTTTGTAGGGCCTGTCTGAGGAATGGGGTCCGGGCGATGATTTTCCTACTGATTACTTCCACCTGTTGCCATGTCCTCTGCGGCCGTCAACTAACAGCCACAGCGGGCCTGTCTGCGCACACGGGGTGGGCCACATCTGGCTTGGGCTCGTTTAAGGCAGCCTTTTCTGCCTAATGGAAATTTACTGACAATTCTAGGTCGGGTTACAGAATGGAAACCAAATCCTGAAATATTATCTTTTCCTATCAGCCTGGTACAGGACTGGACAGTGTTTCATCCTATTGTACATAGGGTCACAATGAGTTGGAATCAACTGGACAGCACCTCACAACAACAACAACAACAACAATCAGATCAAGAAGTGTATGGAAAAAAGCAGTTCTATACCTGTTAGTGGACGTGTAACATATTTTTATGCATTATGTTTTAGCAAACTGTGCAAAGCCCCCAGAATATTATTTTCCTAAGCATGCTACACCAATACTTTTTTACATGTCCTGTAGGGCAGCTCTACTCTGTCCTGTAGGGTCACTATGAGTCAGAATTGACGGCAATGCGGTTTTTTTGGGGAGATTGGACTTCCATTTTTTTCTGTCTAAAGGATTTAACGTTACCAGGATAAAATGGGTCTCATGGAAGCTTCATTTAAGGTAGGTATTTTCTAAACCAAGTGCAACCAGGGGTGAACTGAACGGGCTCCTGATGGAAGTGGGACACCATGTTGAAACCAAGGAGCATGAATACAGGAAGAGCTAGAAATTAGTAAGAAATGATCCTAGGCCTAAAACTACAAGAATGAGATGGTATAGTACATTTTGTTGCTTTCATAAATCTTATATTCAAACATAATTTTTGATAATCAATGTCTTTGAAATCAACAAATGAAAGTCACCACAAGAAATTGTGTTTTCATCTTAAAGTAGGCTATTTTAGTTTATTCATTCATTATCATCATCATTAGACTCCTGGAACCCCCCAACATCTGATCCCTAGTTGCTATCATCATTGAAATGTCTCAGAGCTGCCCGCAGGCACTCTTCTCTGAAGTGATGTCACCATCATCGCTGCCTTCCACGTCTTCATCTTCATCCTCAAATGGTTTCTGCAGTTATTTTCCCCCAAGCCATTCCTTTTCATGAATTCAGAAATCCAGATGAAACCCGTCTAGAAATCTAGGATTCCTCTTTCATGTGCCAGAAGCTTTGCTTTGATCTGAATTGCAACAATAGAGTCAGCTTGATTTTGTTCCCTTCAAGAAATAATCCACTCTTTCAAGTCCTTCTCCAACTCAGGCACTTCATGTTGGGTCCATGATGTGTGAATTTTAGCAGATTCATTTTCTCCAGCTCCTTTTCCTCCTTCTCCATGCCCGAAAGGATGACTCTCTATTTTTAACTTTCTAGCTGCTGCTCTGTTGCTTGTTTCTTCCACCCTCACAACATCTTTTAGTCTGAAGTCAGTGGTATAGGACTTGATTTTAATTCCTGCCATGATCCTAAAAGGGTTCTAAGATTTAGATTTATAAATTGAAAAAAGGTGCACAATATAATTGATAACTGGCTGGTTCTGGTAAAGAGATCGTAAAATTCAAATGTAAAGTGTACAAGAAGAAAGGGTCTTTTTATACGTTCGCAAGTCTATGACTAAGGTGACTTATGATCATTGAGCAAAAACATTGGCCCTAATAAGACATAATTAGACTACGAAATAAGCAGACCTAATGGTTTCGCTTAAGATGATCTGAATGGTTTTCCCATTCAACTGTTGAGCCAAGAGCGATGGCGTATCAGTTTTGTTTTGTTTACTCCTCCAATTAAAAGCCTGAGTCAAAAGATGATAATTATGTCAATACAGATTGAATCAAGATTCCTACTGATAGCTACTTGATGCCATTTATGCAGGGCAGGCTTTGCTTTGCTTAAGCTTCCAGTAGACAGCACGTGATTAATGGACAGGCTTCAAAGTTCAAAGTTCCGATCGATGATTCAAACGCAATGGGGATATAATCAACAACCTAAAGTAATAGAAACAAACCCACAGTTTCAATTGTTTATTTTCCATTTACCAGGATACTACCAAACTCGATCCATGACTTCCTGACCATGGTTTACACTTTATTATACAAATATGATCAAAAGTAACATTTTCAGACTCTTGAATGAGAGTAGATGAGGCCGAAATTCACTTCTGGAAATTTCACAAGACATGCAGTATATGCATGCGCACTCTATGCCAGAAGTTTTCCACATAATTTCATCATTTCAGCACATTATCTGTGTGCACGCATTATTTGTGTGGGTGTGCTATTTGCAAAAATACGGTAAATTACTGCAATCTCTAGGAGAGCAATTATTTGACAATTTTGCAGTATATGGAATGGTGTGTATAAATGAATACTCATTGCAGCATTGTTTGTGATATCATAAGTGTACTCCAGTAAGGGGGTGATTAGAAAAATCGTGAGGATTCCACACAATGTAATATTGTGCAGCCTTTAAAAGTAATTCTTGAATAATCTTAAAGATATATTGATGAATGTTGTTTCTTTGTGCTCTCGGGTCAATTCTGACTCATAGAGACCCCATTTGACAGAGTAGAGCTGCCCCATAGGGTTTTCTAGGCTGTAATCTTTGTGAGGGGGCCCTGGTAGTGCAGTGGTTAAAGAAATTGGCTGCTAACCAAAAGGTTGGCAGTTTGAATGCACCAGCAGCTCCTTGGAAACCCTGTGGGGCAGTTCTACTCTGTCCTCTAGGGTCTCTGTGAGTCGGAATTGACTCGATGGCAACGAGTTTTGGAATCTTTATGGGTCTTTCTCCCACAGAGCCACAGATGAGTTCAAAATGCCAACCTTTTGGACAGCAGCCATGACCTTAACTGTTGTGCCACTAAGGCTCCTTATATTGACGAAAGGAAGGAAAAAAAAAAATATATATATATATATATACGTTTTTATTTACATAGAGTATCTCTGGAAGTAGAAACCAGAAACTGGTGACATGGCATGCCAACAGAGTAGAAAATAAGAGTGGGTAGAAAGTTTATTTTCACTGTACCCCATTTTCAAACTTTTCAATTATTTATATTAACTATATGAAAGTTTTAAAAAATTTACAGAGCTTCCAGATAGCAGAAGATAAGCCAATATATTATGCTACCTTTCTAAGTACATTCCAGTGTTTTGTTTTATTGCTCATGTTGTTGTTATCATGTTATATCATTAATAACGGCACTATTGAGAAACGGATAGAATTGATATGTAAACATAAGCATTTTTTTTTTTTTTTTTTTTTGCTTTGAGCTCTTGCCACTATTCTTTGTTCTGCTATCATCTATTGTTTAGAAGTTTTGTCCTTTTTATTTAGCGACTACATACGGTACACATAGGTCAGAGAAGACTGGCCTAGTAAATCCCTGGATTTTAGAAGACATCCTGAATGAATATGCCTGATAAAGCCTAACACAAAGATTGACTCAAATACCTACATGACTTTTCATTTCCAATAAACACATACTTGAAAGATCATCATAATTTCTCTGAACTCAGAATGTTCAGATGAAATTAAAACTGATGGAACACATGAGTTACGCCTCTACACATTTTCTTCAACGACACGGCACATATGAAGTAGAATTCAAGCACTTAGTCAAGCTATCGATTTAAACTGGGAAAATTATATTGAGTGTTCAAATAATTAAAGTATATGAAAAGTTTTTGAAACAAGGAGGTACTATGTCAGAATAAAATGTTTATGTAAACAGTGATTATTTCATCATCATCTATGAGAATATTGTCTAGGAAGATTTCTTTCAGTAGATGAAAAATCCAATTTAAACTATTGTTATATTTATGGTTAAAAGATACATGCACCCAAGTGGATAGCAAATTTTATTTTTTCTGATTAAATGGATTGACCTCTGCCGACATACAATACACTGTGACGCAGACCGTTATATCTCTCATCACTTTGTAGGTAACTATTCTTTTAAACTACAGTAAAACAAGCATTTTTGAAAGATTGAATGCTTGGCTTTCAGACCTCAAAACAAATAGCTACATCTCATAAATAAATAGAAAAGAATCTCATAATGTGACTGTGAGAACTAAAACGGCATTATCACGGTCAGTTAAATCTACGGAGGCTACAATTTACTCACCTGCTACGAGCACTAACATTAAGTGACTAAACTGTGGAAGCACTGAAGGCTTTTTCCAGAATTACCTCGTGATTATTACTAAATAATTAAGATTTACTGAGTAATCATTAAATAAATCAATATTACTTTCTTTAACATATAGCATAGAACTGCAGGAGATTAAAGACAGGGAAACTTGATAGTTACACATGCAGTTTATATTTCTGAAGAGTCAGATATAAAATGTTATCTAATTACGAGACAGAAAATAAGTGTGATTTGAATGCTTCAAATTATATTGGAATTGAAGGGGGAAAACAAGTTATTTGTATCAAGCACTTATTTTTAAAATCCCTTTTCTCATTCTTTCTCTTAAAACATGGGAGAAACATTATTACTTCAGTTTTAGAAAAGAAGAAACAGATTCAAAACTTCAAGTAAATTAACCAAAATTGCACAGCTATTAAGGGTAAAAACACGACACGGTTTTTAAGGGTAAGAGCTAGAAACCAAAACCAGCCTTACTTGAATCCGAAGCCTATATTACTTCCTCTACGCTAGGCTTAGTCATCAAGGAATAAGACATGGTTTGAGAAAAGAAAACTGTAACTTTAATGGTGGGATTCATATAAACAGAGAAGGGAAAGGAGGACATTGTAGGTGGGAAAAATAATCTGAGTAGTAGTTTGTGGATTAGATGATGCAAGATATTTCAGAAGGAAAAATAAACTAGCTTGACTAGATTGGAGTATTTATGTAAAGGAACAGAGGTAGTTAACTTTAGCACTGGGTTTTGAGCATGGTGAAGACAAACTATAACAGACTTGAACAGCAACCTCAGAAGTTCTCATTATTTCTTGTAGATGAGGTTTAAGCATGTAATGATTTGGGGTATGGAAATATGAAAAAGAAGAATACCCAGGAAGACCTCCTATGGTTTCAGGATGAAACAGGGATGTATTGTAGAATGTTTATGTATGCCAGACTATAAAGGAATGTACAGAAGGAATCGAAAAGAAGAAAGAAATTTATGAAGGAAAATTTACAAGTTCTTCATAACTGTTTGGAATCAGAGCTGTGATATGAAAAAGCAAAAGGTTTTTTCTGTTGTAACTGCACCAAAAAAAAAAAAAAAATTTAAGGCATCATGAAAAGAAGTGAAAAATCAAATTAAACCAGAGAGTATCAACAATATTGCTTAGTCACTGAACAGATTTTAAAATGACTTTTTTGTGTTTACCCAGTCCACATCTGAAAAATGATCCATTAGTTTTAACTTTGTCAAGTGGCACAACCAGCCTTGCTGAAACACTGAGAAAATAACACTAGTCAAAGTCACGAGAAATTGTCTGTTGGCTCTGGTAAAGGAAAAAAAAAAAAAAGGAATTCATCAAAATCAACATTTATAGAAAATAATTTTGTGAGAAAGAAATATGCTTTCTAAATAAGAAAATAGCATCTTAGCTGTCAGGGTCTGTGAAAAATTTAAGAAACAGTGAAGTAAACAATCTATAATACAACTGATATTGAAATACTGTTCACAAAATTGAATTATGAACTTGGAAAAAATAATAAGCAAATCTGTCTTAAACAGAGTATATTTGCACCTATTAATTTGTTGTCATTGAAGTCCGCTTCAATATTATGCTGCTTCACATTCCGTCAGCACAGAAAAAAAATTCTGCTCTAATGGGCAATGGAAACCCTGGTGGCGTGGTGGTTAAGTGCTAGGGCTACCAACCAAAAGGTCAGCAGTTCAAATGCACCAGGCGACCCTTGGAAACTCAATGGGACAGTTCTACTCTGTCCTATACGGTCACTGTCGACTCAGTGGCAATGGGTTTGGTTTATGTATTTATTTTTTAAGTCGGCAATAGCTCTGTTAACCAAAATGGTAAAAACTTAAACAGTGAACAAGGGATGTCTGTACTACACCGAGTCAAGTATCTTGTTACGGCAAACCCAAGAACAACTAAAACCTAGTCAATTCTGGAACACAAATTTGTTGTAAAATACATTGCTGTTAATGCTGACAAAATAACTCCCGGAACAATAATAATTAAATATATAATCTGAAACGGAGAAAATAAAACTTCTAAACGAAGTTAATTTACTCATTCATCAAACTTATTTTTCACTGGAGAGGCAAAGAAATTAAAGTATGATTCCTGCCTTCGGGGATATTGTCTAGTGAAATGACATCTATGAATAAGTCATATCAGGTTCATGTCTTGAAATAGACACTTTCCTCATATTAAAACTAATTTTTAAAAAGTAAAATGACGGTGATCTGAATAAAATATATCATTCTTACTTGCAAATTTTCTCCTCTTTTTAAAAATGACTTGAAAATCAGTTAAGAAAAGAAACTAAAAGGAATATTTTTTAAATTTCTGTTTTATTTGAAGTGTGGCATCTGGGGTCTTAAATGCTAACAAGTGGCCATCTAAGATGCATCAATTGGTCTCAGCCCACCTGGATCAAAGGAGAATAAAGAACACCAAGGTCACACGATAACTATGAGCCCAAGAGATAGAAAGGGCCACATGAACTAGAGACTTCCATCATCCTGAGACCAGAAGAACTAGATGGTGCCCGGCCACAACCGATGACTGCCCTGACGGGGAGCACAACAGAGAACCCCTGAGGGAGCAGGAGATCAGTGGGATGCAGACCCCAAATTCTCATAAAAAGACCAGACTTAATGGTCTGACTGAGACTAGAAGAATCCCGGCGGTCAAGGTCCCCAAAGCTTCTGTTGGCCCAGGACAGGAACCATTCCCGAAGACAACTCATCAGACATGGAAGGGACTGGACAACGGGTTGGAGAGAGATGCTGATGAAGAGTGAGCTACTTGTATCAGGTGGACACTTGAGACTGTGTTGGCGTCTCCTGTCTAGAGGGGAGATGGGAGGGATGGGAGGATAGAGAGGGTTAGAAACTGGCAAAACGGTCACGAAAGGAAAGACTGGAGGGAGGCAGCGGGCTGACTTATTAGGGGGAGAGTAAATGGGAGTATGTAGTAAGGTGTATATAGGCTTATGTGTGACAGACTGACTTGATTTGTAAACTTTCACTTAAAGCACAATAAAAATTATTTTTTAAAAATTTCTGTTTCAAACATATTTTTGAAAAAAATTATAATGAAGTCTTCACATGTGAAAATATCAAGTAAATATTTTTAAAATATTTTTGAAACAGAAAAATAGAGAAAAGGAAATGAATTAGAAAATGTGATTTAAAAGTTTTTCAACATTCCAATGTGATGCTTGATTTTATTTTACCCAGAATAGGGAATGCTGAATAGGTTCTGTAGTTGAAGCTGACCTTTCTAGGTAGTATGTATTGGTCTAATGGAACATCATGTGTTACTTAGCAGATCTCAGTAAGTGAAAATTACTATTCTCTAGTGTGAGGTAGTTTAGGCAAAAAGAAAAGTAGAAAGAAATTAGAGAAGGAAGAAAGGAAGGGAGAATGTAAAGAAGGAAAGGAGGGGTGAAGAGAGGGGAGGGAGAAAAAAGGCAGATATCATCAGGAACAGGGGACTAGTAAAGGTCTCTGAAAGTTCTTTCCTCCATAAAAGCAATGATAACATTATCAAAAATTATTAAAATCAACTTTTCCTCAACTCAGGAAATTAACCAAATTCTTGCCACAATCCAGGGATCATGTATTCGAGAAAAATGGCTAAATAACAATAAGAATAGGAAACTTTGCTGCATTTTAACTTGCACTAATCTCATCACCCTCCTCCAGGTTCCACGGTAGCCTCCAGGAGTATCTGCCTCCTTGCTATGAGACCAGAAGAACTGAATGGTGCCCGGCTACCATTACTGAACATTTTGATCAAAGATTCCACAGAAGAATACTGATATAAAAGGGGGAAAAAGCAGAACAGCGTTTCAAATTCCCATCAACTCCAGACTTTCTGTAGCCATAGACGGTGGCTATTCATGAAACATGAAACTATTAGCCTGAGATAACCTTTAAACCTCAAACCAAAACTATGCCCTGAATTCTTTTTAAAACCAAACAACAATTTAGATCATTGTTGTGGTGGTGGTTAGGTGCCATCGAGTCAGTTCTGACTCATACTGACCCTATGTACCACAGAACGAAATACTGCCTGGTCCTGTGCCATCCTTAAAATCACTGTTATGATTAAGACCATTGGTGCAGCCACTGTATCACTCCATCTCGTTGAGGGTCTTCCTCTTTTCTACTGACCCTGTACTTTACCAAACATGATGTCCTTCTCCAGGGACTGATCCTTCCTAACAATATGTCCAAAGTATGTAAGATGCAGTCTCACCATCCTTGCTTCTAGGAAGCACTCTAGTTGTACTTTTTCCAAGACAGCTTAGCTTAACTAGTAAAAAAGATCTGCCTTGAGCATTATACTCTTTTAAGAACTATCTATATGTACGATCATTAAGGTTGTCTGTCAACTTGGCTGGGCCATGATTCTCAGTGATTTGGCAGTTATGATGTAGTTTGGCAGTCATATGATGATGTGGTCACTTCCATGATTAGATTTAATATAATGATTAACCTCCATGATGGGATCCGCTGTAAATAGCCATCAGTTGAAAAGGAGTTTCCTTGTGGGCATGGCCTGCATCGAATATAAGCAGACTTTCTGGTAAGTCTTGTGGGCTTTTACTCGCTCTGAATCCTGCAGCTGGCTCCTGTTCATCTGACCTCCAGTTCCTGGAACTTGAACTAGCAGCTTGCCTGCTGATCTTGGGATCTGTCGACCTTCACAACCTGTGAGCAAGAACCCTGCTGTCTGACCTGACAGTCTTGGGTTTGCCAGACCCTGCGGCTATGTGAATCAGGAGATGCCTCTACCCCGACCCATGGGCTTGGGATGTTGCAGCCTTTATAATCATGTGAGCATTTCATTAATACAAATCTCTCTCAATGGGGTAATGGGTCTATATATATATATATATATATATTTATATGCTTTTCTGGTTTTGCTTCTCTAGAGAACCCAGCCTAAGACAATATGGGATCAGTTTGAAAACAGCAACTCAAAAGTTCAGATAGAAACCTTAGGGAGGAGTGAGTTTATGTTAACGAGGAAGGAACAACTCAGAAATGGAGGGTGAGAATGGTTGCAAAACACAAAGAATGTAATCAACGTCACTGAATTGTACATGCAGAAACTGTTGAATTGGTGTATGTTTTGCTGTGTATATTCTCAACAACAATAAAATAAATAAAATTTAGAAAAAATAACAAAAACCGAACAAAAATCAGTAACAAAAACAGTAAAAAAGGAGCATTAAAAAGTAAAAAAAAAAAAAAGAAATTAGTAAGTAGATCAAGAGGTGCCCCAGATATTGGAATTAGAAGACAATAATGTCAAATAAGTTTGACAATTGTGTTAGATATAATAGAGAAAATAATGTACAAAATGGATAAAAGAAGGAGCATTTTGATAGCAATTTAGAATTTATAAAAAAAAATCAGTTAAGAGGCCTATAACTGTGAAAAACACTAACTGATATTGAGAACTCATTGGATGAGTTTAATAGCAGACTGAACACTGAACATGAAAATATGTCAATAGAAAATATTCCATCCTGAAGCACACAGAGAGAAAAGAATGGGAATAGCAAAACAGAGCTAAACGAGATATTGGACAAGGTCAAATGTCTAAAACACATGTATTTGGAGTCAAAGAAAGAGAGAAGAAGGACAATGGAGAGTAAGTTTAAAGCAATTTGAAAAGGTAATGGCTGAGAACTTTCCAAACGTGATGAAAGACATAACCAACTGATTCATAACACTCAGAAAACCTAAAAAGGATGAATGCAAAGATAACCACACCCAGGTAATCACAGTAAAACTGTTGAAAATGAATCAAGAGGAACTTAAAAGTAGCCAGACAAACAAAAGACACATTACATTCAGGGGAAGAGCAATAAGGCTTATGACTGACTTACAAGAAATAATGGAAGCCAGAAGACAGTGGAATGGAAACTTTAAATTGATGAAAATAAAAATAAGAAAACCTGCCAAGTAGAATTCCATATCCATTGCAAATATTCTTCAAAAGTAATTAATAAATTAGTATAACTCAGCATTTTAAGACTACAAAAAATGCTAAAGATCATTAATCAAGTCAAAGGAAAATGACCCAGAGGGAAGCAAGGGGGCACAAGAAGGAATAATTAGCTTCACAAAGGTAAATATTCAGGCAAACAAAATACTACAGATGGCTTAAAGAGATAGTAATAGCAATGTGCTGTAGAGATCATAATACATGTAGAAGTAAAATATAGGAAAAAATAGCAAAAAGCATTTGAGAGGGGGGAACATAGTAAACATATTTTAAGGACTTGCATTTCTTGCGGTGTGATAAAAATATAAATTTAAGGTGCTCATAAGTTAATGTATGTTGTGCTTTCTTGCTTAAACACAGTAAGAGATGACAAACACAAAAGTAGTTTTTAAAAGAGTTAATAGATGATAAAAAATGGAATTTTTTAAAATCACTGGTTTATAAAAGAAGGAAGGATATAAAGTAACAAAGATCAGATAGGAAAAATTAAAAAATAATAATAAAATAATAGACTTAAATCCAATCATATTAGTAATCACATTAAATGTAAATGGACTAAACACAATTAAGAGACAAAAATGGTTTAAATTTTAAAAAATATTAGACCGTATTGTTTTTAAGAGACACACTTTAAATATAAAAACATACAAATTAAAAACTCTATTTTTTAAGATGTAAATTTTCTCCAATTGACCTACAAATGCAATACAAACACAATCATATTTCCAGCAGTTCTTTTTCCTGGAAATTAACAAGCTGATTCTAAACATATGGATATGCAAATGATCTAGAATAGCCGACAAAATCTTGAAAAGGTACAGTTCCAAAAAACGCACCACTAAATTTCATGGTTCACTAGAAAACTACCTTAATAAAGAGAATGTGACCTTGGTACAAAGAAAAGATAAATAGATCTATGGAACAAACAATACAGACTACAGAAATTGGCACACATGTGTATTTTTATTTGACTTATGACAAAGGCACACTGCTATTCAGTGGAAAGAGGATGGCCTATTCAAAATTTAGCTTGAGGACTGGACAATATCATTAAAAAAAAATGAAAACGAACCTTACCTCACATGTATACAAAAATAAATTTAAGGTGAATCATTAATTTAAATGTGAAGTTAAAAAATTCAGCAGCTTTATTCAGGCACAAAAGAGTGCACTCTGTATGAGTCCATTTACAGGAAGTTCAGAAAAGGCAAAACTAATTGATGGTGACAGAAATAAAAGTTGTGACTCCCGTGAGAAGGCTAAGTAATGAGTGGGAAGAAGCATAGGGAGCTGTGTAGGGTGATGGAAATATTCCCTGTCTTGACCTGGGTGGTACTGACAGGACCGTGTATGTGTGTGGGTGTGCACGTGCGTCTATGTATAAATTCATAGGGCTGCACACTTAACATTTATATACTTTTTGTATTTAAATTATACCTTAATATTAAATTAAGAAACAAAGGAACTCTCCTATTAGTGTATTACACTCTACACGCTGACTTGAACATTTCTGATATCTTAATAACAAACATGATCCCTATCTTATTTAATGGATTACTGGGAATATTTCTTCCATTGTTAAATTTGTTTCTCTTATTTTAAGTTTTTTTTTTCAGTATTCTAACCAATGTCTTCCATACCGTTTGGTTTTACAGTTTTAGTCATTTTTCTTTATTCTATATTTTCAGTTTTATAAAACTGCATTATATCCACATCTCTCTTTATAAACATGTTCTTTAGAGTTCTCATAATTCTGAAGTCAGTATTCCAAGATCTAGAACTCTGTCTCGGCAAATAAAATCTCAATTCCCATCATTTCCTAGAGTTTGGGATGAGAAAAAGCTGGAGTATTAGAATCTGTACTTGTTGGTGCCAGACACAAATATCTAAACCCATAAATGCGAAAAAGTGCAGATGGTCACACAAAGTCTAAATGTGGAGTAAGAAAAAACTGAAATAAGCATAACTTTATTGGCTTCTTCTATCCAGACATACTCTTATACAGATACTGTACCTGATGCACCAACGGAAAGGACGTTTCCATGACGCACCAACGGACAGGACGTTTCCAGGACAAAATAGAATATTTCACTAATATCTCTATCACTAACATTCCAAGCACTCCATTGTCAGCTGCCTAAAAATACAAACCTTTTGTGATTACCTGAAATTCTTGTCTTTCAAGGTTCCAGGAGTACCATGTAAACTAAAATAACCTGTAGTGAGATTTCTCAGTCTGACTCAAAAAAGGCATTCTTCCCAAGTCCTTTGATATTGTGGCTTAGAGCCAACACCTCTAACTGAGCCTAATGTTACAAAAATCTATAAGCCATTGAGTCTAGCCATATTAAATATATAAAAATCAATTCTAATGCCCTATTCTTCTTCTCAAGTCCCAATCCTCAACTGGAATTATATGAGAAAATAGTTCCTGCTCCCCAAAGTCCTTCAAATTTTTGTCTGATTTATTCTGGAAGTGTCAGCTGTCCCTACCTGTATCAGGAAAATTATGAAGCAATCAGCAAGTCTGATGGTCCTTGGCAGCCTTACTGGCAGGCCCTTAGCCCAGAAGCAAGGTCCAACTCTCAGGTGACCAACCATGCCAGATCTCCATAGTACTAGATCCACAGCCTAGGGGAAAAAAACCACCTCCGTGTTTTTCACCTAGTTCAATAACAGGCTTGCTACACTCTTCAGTGCTTGTGGCTCCTCCTATCAGTCTAAGAAACACAGAATGCTTTTTTCTTCCTCTGAAAGCTTCTGATTATCCCTGTCAAGACCATACAGTTGAGAAAAACTTTCCTCTCACCTCTGTTAATACGTATATTCTTATGGTTGGCACATTTTTTATTGCAATATTGCTGTTAGGTGTAGTTTGAGTCAGTTCTGACTCATAGTGACCCTATGTACAACAGAGTGAAACACTGTCCAGTCCTGTGATAGCCTCACAATCATTGCTCTGCCTGAGTCCATGGTTTCAGCCACTGTTGTCAGCCCATCTCATTGAGGGTCTTCCTCTTTTTTGCTGACTCTCTACTTTACCAAGAGTGATGTCCTTCTCCTGGGACTGGTCCCTCCTGATAAAATGTCCAAGTACGTGAGACAAGTCTTGCCATCCGCAGTTCTAATGCCTCCTAAACCAATCGTTGTGGCATCGACTCTGACTCAGTGAGACCCTGTGTGCATCAGAGTAGAGCTGAGCTCCACAGGATTTTCAGTGGTTGATTGTTCTAGAACCAGATCACCAGTCTTTATTCCAAGGTGCCACGGGGTGGACTCCAACCTCCAGTCTTTCAGGTGGCAGCTGTTAGCTGACAAGCACATTAACGTTGGCACCACACAGGAACTCCGCATCCTAAAATATATGCTTTTGTTCTTAATGCTTTCATTCTGTATAAATGTTTCTAATTATCTCAATTAAAACTGGAATATGGATTCCTCCTCTCCTCTCACAGGCTGCTTTTCTAACATAAGCACTTAAATATATAAATTTCTAAACAAATGCCACTTTAGCTGCATCCCATAAAGCCTGATATGTACAGCTTTCATTATCATTCTCTTACTAACATATTTTCTGTTTACCTATATGATTTTTTTTTAACCCATGAATTAATCCGGAGTGTGGTGGTAGTTTTGTTTATGTGTGTCCAAAACTGTGGGAGATTTTTGTGTTGTTTATAAATTGTTTCTAATTTTAATTCACTGGGGTTCCAGAGCACGGTTAATATTGATTCATGGAACTTACTGAGTCTTCATTTTGGCCTACTACATAATCAATCTTTGTAAATGTTCTTTGGGTTTTTAAATTACTGTACTTACACTAATTATTGGGTGCAGGGATCTGGGTATTCAAGAGGTAAAGTAGCAAACTTGTTAAGACATAGGCTCTAAATTCTAAGTCTAGCATTTACCAGCTGTGTGGTCTTGGATGAGTCACTTAACCTCTGGTGCCTCAGTTAGCACATCTGCTAAAAGCCTATTGTTACATACCATCGAGCTGACTCTGACTCACAGCGACCCAACAGGACAGAGTAGAACAGCCCAATAGGGTTTCCTAAGGCGTAATCTTTACAGGAACAGATCGCCAAGTCTTTTCTCCTGAGGAGCGGCTGGTGAGTTCGAACTGCGGACCTTTCAATTAGCGGCTAAGTGTTTAACCATTGTGCCACCAGGGTGTCTTAGCTGTTGTAAATCCATGGAATTAAGTTTAGTGAATCATTCAAATATCTTATTTCCTTCCTATGATCTGTCCGTTTATCAGTTATTGTGGAAGCTATTTTAATAGCACTCTTGATGTCATCTTAACCTCGTTTCTCCCTCAAACAAATCCTGAGACAAGGATTTAAGTACAAGTGGTGGGAGGTGACATAGGAAGCATTATGAAGAAGTAGGGGGGTGGGACAGAGGAGAGAGGAAAACCAGCAAATCCACCTTAATGAACATATTTCTCTGTGGTTCAGTCCCACTGAGTACCTGCAGTAGGCTTGAATAGCCGCCCCTCCCACCCACCCCCAAAAAAGATAGCAACTTCCAAACCTCTGAAACTTGTGAATGTCACCTTGTATGGCAAAAAAAAGGACGCTGCAGATATATTAAGGATTTTGAGATAAGGATATTATCCTGAATTACTTTAAGCCCAAACCAAACCCGTTGCCATTGAGTCACTTCCAACTCACAGTGAACCTAGAGGACAGAGTAGAACTGCCCCATAGGGTTTCCAAGGAACAGCTGGTGGATTTGAACTGCTGACCTTCTGGTATGACTCAACCACTGTGCCATCAAGGCTGCGGAATTAGTTTAGTGGGCCCTAAATGGAATCGCATGTATCCTCCTAAGAGGAAGGCAGAGGGGGACTTGACAGACAGAAGAGGACAAACTGATGCTGCCACAGCCAAGAAATGCAGCACCCTCCATCTCTGAGTGTTGATGAGAAGTATATGGTCAGCCTAATTTGTATATAATAGGTTTTTTTAAAGACCTTTCTCTTTGGCAGTTTCATAATATGTAAAGGAGTGGATGATATTGATTTATCCTATAAGACTGAAGATTTAAGCCTTTCTCATAATGTAGAAAATGATCACCCGTTGTCCTTTCAATTACAGTAAAACTTGAGAGAAGGAAAACCTGTCAGAGAAGGAAAACTCAAATATTTTCTGCTAAAAAGAGTGATGGAAAAATGGAAAGACTGCACCCTGTCAAAGGTGGAAAACTTGTGAGACCTGGAGAAACAAGGCAGTCCCGTTGAGTTCCGGCTCTCCCAGGTTTCACTGTACTACCTGTTCTTACCTTTGTTCAACTCAGTCCACTCTACTTCCACCTCTCTTTTTATGTTTTCTAATTCCACCCCCCACCTTCCCGGCATTCTGCATAAACTCCCCTAAATCTATCTTTTAGTTAGCCTATTCTCAGCTGGGTCTAATCTATTGTTTCACTCATGCAATTATTTTTTGGAATTTAAATTGCCAGCTTTTCCTTTTTTTTTTTTTTACTATATGTTTCTTTTTCAAATCAGCCTTCTTGTTTTAGTTTACTATCTCCCCATTTTATTGTTTTAATTATTTTAAACTAGTTATTTTATAATCTCCTAAAATTATTTTGTTATCTCATCTCTTAGGCTAATCGCCATGTGATTTACTGAGTCGGTCTCATGATGACTAATTTCTCTTTTTGCTTTGTAATCTTTCTTTGTCTTCACTTGTTCCTGTATAACTTTCTTTGTCCTTAGTACAGAGCTAACTGTCATTTGCCTGTGTCAGGAGTCCAGTAGGTATATGGATCTAGAACCAGGACTTATACATTAATTCTCGGCTTGTGTTCCCACACCATGCTGATAACGTACATTTGGACTCATAGTCATGCATGGGTCAGGCCTGGTGTTACAATTTTTCAAAGGAGATTTTTTTTAAGCCTGGCGTTTCATATATTCATTAAGATTTCTTGTCACATTTTTATGACAGAGGACAGAGTTTTTCTAGATTATTTTAGATAGAGCATCACTTTTGGGCCCTCAGCTTTCATAAGTGGTGGCCCAAGCCCTCCGTTCCCATCCAGGCTCTGAAACGCCAACACCCAGACCTGAGGATCTAACCCCCTCCACAGCTGGGGCTCTGAGCTGTCAGCAGAGGTGCTTACTGCTCTGGGGCTGTAATCCTTCTTTGTCTTTGCCAATTAGGTATTTCTCTGTTCAGATTAGAACATATATTTGAAATTTGCTGACAGAGCATAACGATGGAGAGGGAAGGAAGGCCAGAGTAGCTCAATATGCCATATTTTCTGAACCTCACCTCAGTCAGGAAGCCAAGTTAATCTTTGACATCCACACAACTTATTATTCCCTCTGGTAAAAGAAAACCTTTTATAATCGCTGCACGTCACTAAAACTGCCACTTAACTGTTTGAATCAAAGTTCCCCAGAAAACAGTGCTTGAGGCAAACGGTTATGTGTTGGCTGTTTGAGAGTGCAGTCCGAGGGAGCAGGAGTTTGGGGAAAGGTTGAGGCAGGGAAGGGGCAAAAGCAAATGTAAGAAAGTGCATTGCCCACATGACAACAGCCTTGGATAAGCTGATTGTTTAGTCTTACTGGACACCCTCAGAGAGGCTGGATGAAGCTACTGTGTTACTGAACCAACCATCTGAGAAAAAGAAAAACAAACAAAAAAACCAAACCCATTGCCACTGAGTTGAGTTTGACTCATAGCAACGCTATAAGACAGAGTAAAACTGTCCCATAAGGTTTCCAAGGCTGCGATCTCTACAGAATCAGACTGCCAGTACGGCCAGTGGGTTCTATGTGCTAACTTTTGGTCAGCAGCCAAGCCCTTAACCACTGCACCGCCAGGGATCTTTGAGAAAAAAGAAATTTAAAGCTGTTATCCCCTGGTTCCAGAGCCTGGATAGTGCAGTGGTTAAGAGCTCAGCTGCTAGCTCAAAGGTCAACAGTTCAAATCTACCAGCTACTCCTTGGAATCCCTATGAGGCAGTTCTACTCTGTCCTATAGGGTCGCTATGAGTCAGAATTGACTTGACACCAAGGGGTATCCCCTGGTTCCTGTCCCCTAGTCACAATTTGCCCCAGAGGGTATCACTTCCCAGCATTTCACTATCAGGCAACTGTGGCTTCAGCAGCAAAGAGAGCTCTAAGAGTGTGATGAGGAGTGCATGACATGGTACAAGGCAAAGTGTCATTGAGATACAACTGCAGGTAACCTGAGGGAACAGGACCAACAGCTGCCTGCAGGCGACCTGAGGGACCTGGACCAACAGCTGCCTGCAGGCGACCTGAGGGACCAGGACCAACAGCTGCCTGCAGGCGACCTGAGGGACCAGGACCAACAGCTGCCTGCAGGCGACCTGAGGGACCAGGACCAACAGCTGCCTGCAGGCGACCTGAGGGACCTGGACCAACAGCTGCCTGCAGGCGACCTGAGGGACCTGGACCAACAGCTGCCTGCAGGCGACCTGAGGGACCTGGACCAACAGCTGCCTGCAGGCGACCTGAGGGACCAGGACCAACAGCTGCCTGCAGGCGACCTGAGGGACCAGGACCAACAGCTGCCTGCAGGCGACCTGAGGGACCAGGACCAACAGCTGCCTGCAGGCGACCTGAGGGACCAGGACCAACAGCTGCCTGCAGGCGACCTGAGGGACCAGGACCAACAGCTGCCTGCAGGCGACCTGAGGGACCAGGACCAACAGCTGCCTGCAGGCGACCTGAGGGACCAGGACCAACAGCTGCCTGCAGGCGACCTGAGGGACCAGGACCAACAGCTGCCTGCAGGCGACCTGAGGGACCAGGACCAACAGCTGCCTGTAGGTGACCTGAGGGACCAGGACCAGCTGCTGCTGTGAATGAAGTAGTAAAGAGACTCCACAGCTGCAGGCGTAGCACAAGGTCAAGCTGCAGCAACCTTACCAGAAAAGAGAGAAATGCTGTGTTTTTTCAGAACTGGGTTCACTCGGTTTCAGAGCTGACTGACAAAACCTAAGCACAGGGTCTTCAAATGAGTCCCTAACAGCTGTCTCCTCCTAAGAGCTCCCAGACCTCTGTCCTTCTCCCCTCCCCCACCCCCCAAAAAGTTGCTATCAAGTTGATTCAAACTCATGATGACCCAACTCATGTCCAAGTAAACCTGAGCTCCATAAGGCTTTACAGTGGCTGATTTTTTGAAGTACATTGCCAGGCCTTTCTCCCAAGGTTCCCGTGAGTGAACTCGAATTGCCAAACTTTGCGGTTATTAGCAGCAGATCATGGTAACTGTGTGTACTACCCAGGGACTTCTGTAAAGATCTGCATTTTACACATGTTCTTATGGTATAAAAAATGAAATTTCACACAATATTTTACCTTTGCCTAGTGAATAAGAATTTTATTCATATCAAATACTTTTAATACAAATAAAAACATTTTTATTGAGACTTCAAAATTCTGGGACACACATGCCCCAGAGAGGTCAAGTATTTCTCTCTGAGGATTTATAGTCTCAGGAAATAAAGAGAAATATTCACAATATGATTGAGAAACTTAAAGTATATAGTAAACCTGTTTTAAAGGTTCCAGTCTCAAGTCGTAAAATACTGCCTACTTTATAACTGGCTAAGAATTCCAAGTTTTGCTTTTTTTTTTTTTTTTATTTCAACAAACGTTACCTAAAGTGATACAACGAAGAGGAAAAATATTTTCTTAAATTCTTAATTACCGTAGGGGCTGCTCAAAGACAGCTATGTTATTTCCACTATTGTTGATGTTAGTTGTCTTTGGGTCAGCTCACGGCAAACCCAGAGCAGAAGGATTTTCAAGGCTGTGACTTCTCAGCATCGGATAGCAGGCCTGTCTGAAGATGGACCTCTGGATGGGTTCCAACTGGCAACCTTTTGGCTAGTAGTCGAGTGGGTATAAAAGTTAAGACAATGAAGTCAGACTGCCTAGATCTGAATTTACTGTTTAATAATTCTGTGGTACTCAGCAAGTTATTTAAATTCACTATTTTTTTTTAGTGATATAAATAGTATAATTGCTCAGCTGCAAAATACCAGGTAGGTGGTTAGAACCCACCAGCCTCTCCATGGGATAGGGATGTGAAGGCTGACTTCTGTAAAGATTACAGCCTTGGAAGCCCTGTGGGGCGGTTCTATCCTGTCCTACAGGGTCTCTATGAGTCAGAATTGACTCGATGGCAGTGGGTTTGGTTTTGGTTTGGAATGCATAGGCCCTGGGTGGGACAAAGGGTTTGCCCTCAGCTACTAACTGAATTTAGGCAGTCCTAACCTTTTTTTTTTTTTTTTTTAACCCATTCAGCAGTGCTGCAGAAGGAAGGCCTGGTGACCTGCTTATGGAAAGATTATAGCCAAGGAAACCCGATGGAGCTCAGTTCTACGCTGTAGCACGTGGGGTCACCATGAGTCAGAATCGACTTGACAGCAACTGAGAACAACAATGCATAGGCTACCATGTGTCTGTCAGGTTTTGTACTGTGGTGGCTTGCATTTCCCTGTGATGCTGGAAGCTACACCACTGATATTTCAAATACCAGCATGATCACCAATGGCGGACAGGTTTCAGTGGAGCTTCCAGACTAAGACAGACCAGAAGGAAACACCTGGCAGTCTACTTCTGAAAATTTAGACAGTAAAAACCTTATGAATCACGACAGAACATTCCCCAACTCACTGGCTTTGGACATCACGGTTGGTGAAACAGAGGGCCAGGGAGGGCACTGGAGACTCTTGGTGAGGTGGAGTGGCACAATAGCTGGAACACTGGACTAGAACATGCCGGTGATCATGAGGATGACCCAGCAATATTCTTTTTCTGTGTTACATAAGGTCACCATGAGTTGGAGTCAACTTGATGGCAGCTATCTAATGCATAGGATTGCTGTGAGGGTTGAGCAAAATAAAAAACTTTAGCACAGTTTCTGGCACACATTTAACTCCACCACATGTTTTCTACTTTTATTCAGTTTATTTAATTTATATATTTAATTAGCAATGGTGTAACAGAAAAACAAGAGTTTAAATAACCCTCATATAAAGCAGAAGGTGGCAACAGCCGTAAAAGTATTATGTTTAGTGGGTGGACAATATATTGTTTCCCCTTTGTGAGGGAGGAGGAGGAATTCTAGAAAGACCAAACAAAGAACTGGCATTTGACATGGGCTCTGATGGATGGATAGAATCTGAATGGACTCCAGGTGGGTCGAGAGTGCCTGGAAGCAGTCAGAACAGCGGGAACAATGTCCTAGGTGCCCGAGTGTCCATGGCTTTACAGCAAGATCATATTGGCTTGTACATCATAATGATGGGTAAAGATGAAAAGACATGAGCATGTAGGAAACACAAAACCTAGGCAGTTGTTGTTGTTGTTAGGTGCCGTTGAGTCCATTCCCACTCAGAGTGACCTTATGTACAACAGAAAGAAACACTGCCTGTGCCATCCTCACAATCCTTGCTATGCTTGAGCCCATTGTTGCAGCCACTGTGTCAGTCTGTCTCACTGAGGGTCCTCCTCTTCTTCTCTGACCCTGTACCCTACCAAGCATGATGTCCTTCTCCAAGAGCTGATCCCTCCTGATAATACATCCAAAGTACGTGAGATGTAGTCTCACCATCCTTGCCTCTATGGAACGTTCTGGCTGTACTTCTTCCAAGACAGATTTGTTTGTTCTTTTTACAGTCCATGGTATATTCAACGTTCTTTGCCAACACCACAATTCAAGGGTGCCAATCCTTCTTCAGTCTTCCTTATACATTGTCCAGCTTTCACATGCATACGAGGCGACTGCAAACACCACGGCTTGGGTCAGGCACACCTTAGTCTTCAAGGTGACATTTTTGCTTTTCGACACTTTAAAGAGGTCTTTTGCAGCAAATTTGCCCAATGCAATCATTTTTTGTTTCTTGACCCCTGCTTCCATGGGTGTTGATTTTGGATCCAAGTAAAATGAAATCCTTGACAACTTCAATCTTTCTCCGTTTATCATGATGTTTGTTGCTCATTGGTCCAGTTGTGAGGATTTTTATTTTCTTTATGTTGAGGTGTAATCCATACTGAAGGCTTTGGTCTTTGATCTTCAACAGTAAGTGCTTCAAGTCCTCTTCACTTTCAGTAAGCAAAGTTGTGTCATCTGCATAACTCAGGTTGTTAATGAGTCTTCCTCCAATCCTGATACCGACTTCTTCATATAGTCCAGCTTCTCAGATTATTTGCTCAGTGTACAGATTGAAGAAGTATGCTAAAGGATACAACCCTGATGCATACTTGTCCTGACTTTAAACCACACAGTATCCCCTTGTTCTGTTTGAACAACTACCTCTTGATCTATGTACAAGTACAGCACAATTAAGTGTTCTGGAATCCCCACTCTTTGCAATGTTATCCATAATTTGTTATGATCCACACAGTCAAATACCTTTGTATAGTCAATAAAACACAGGTATACATCTTTCTAGTGTTCTCAACTTTCAGCCAGGATCTATCTGACATCAGCAATGATATCCCTGGTTCCATGTCCTCTTCTGAATCCAGCTTGAATTTCTGGCAGTTCCCTGTCGATGTACTGCTGCAGCCGTTTTTGAATGATCTTCAGCAAAATTTTGCTTGCATGTGATATTAATGATATTGTTCTATAATTTCCACATTCGGTTGGATCACCTTTCTTGGGAATAGGCATAAATATGGATCTCTTCCAGTCAGTTGGCCAGATAGCTGTCTTCCATATTTCTTGGCATAGATGAGTGAGCATCTCCAGTGCTGCATCCATTTGTTGAAATATCTCAATTGGTATTCCATCAATTCCTGGAGCCTTGTTTTTTCTCGATGCCTTCAATGCAGCTTGGACTTTCTCCTTCATTACCATTGTTTCTTGCTCATATCTTACTTCCTGAAATGGTTGAACATCGAAAAATTCTTTTTGGTATAGTGACTCTGTGCATTCCTTCCACCTTCTTTTGATGCTTCCTGCATCATTTAATATTTTCCCTGTAGGATTCTTCAGTATTGCAACTGAAGGCTTGAATTTTTTCCTCAGTTCTTTCAGCTTGAGAAAAGCTTAGCATGTTCTTCCCTTTTGGTTTTCTATCTCCAGGTCTTTGCACATGTCGTTATAATACTTTGTCTTCTCAAGCTGCCCTTTGAAATCTTCCATTCAGTTCTTTTACTTCATCGTTTTTTCCTTTCACTTTAGCTACTCAATGTTCAAGAGCAAGTTTCAGAGTGTCTTCTGACATTCTTTTTGGTCTTTTCTTTCTTTCCTGTCTTTTTAGTGACCTGTTGTTTCTTGGCGTATGATGTTCTATGATGACCTAACATACAATCAGGATACACTGATAATTGCTAGTGTTTGGAATGCGAAAGTTGGAAGCAAAGAAGAAGGATCAGTAGTTAGAAAATATGGCCTTGGTGACAGGAATGATGCCAGAGATTCTATGATAGAATTTTGCAAGACCAATTAGTTCTTCATTGCAAATACCATTTTTTACCAACATAATGGCGACTATACACATAGACCTCACCAGATGCAATACACAGGAATCAAATTGCCTATATTTGCAGAAAGAGAGTATGGAAAAGCTCAATATCATCTGTCAGGACAAGGACAGGGGCCAACTGAAGAACAGACATCAATTGCTCATATGCAAGTTCAAGTTGAAACTGAAGAACATTAGAACAACTCCACGAGAGCCAAGGTACCACCTTGAGTATATCCTGCCCAAATTTAGAGACCATCTCAAGAACCTAGGCTATAGAGTTTCTTATTTAAGATATTAATAATACTACACATTTTCATAACCCTGAATTATTTTAATTACTTTATCACTATGGATAAATTGTTCTTCTTGTTGCTAGGTGCCATCAAGTTGACTTCACTTCATAGCAACCCCATGTAACAGAGTAGAACTGTTCTATAGGGTTTTCTAAGCTGTAATCTTTATGGGAGCAGATCACCAGGTCTTTCCCTAGAGAGCCACTGAGTGGGTTTAAACTGCCAACTGCTTAATGGTTACACCATCAGACTGGACAACTAGTACCATCTACCTATAGGGTCACTACGAGTTGAAATCAACTCAATGGTGCACAACAACAACCTTTAAAGTAAAAGCAGTTGAAGCCCAGGAAATCTGCCCAAGGTCACATCACTTAGGTGCCCATAACTAAACCCACTGCTTATGTTTTGTCCAACACATCAAACTACACTACAACACTGGTTCTAGAATCTGGACTTCAGTCTTGCTAACAGAGTTACTATGAGAAATCAAGCCAAAATTCCCCAAAAGAGTAAGATGAGTGACTTACATTCTGATAACAGGAAGATAAGTATCATAAAATTCACTCCAAAGGGGGTAGGAAAATTACTTCTGAAACCATTGGTTCTCTCAAGGTTTTTGTAGGCAATGATAGGATTTGGAAATGAAAAAAAGTAGCTGTTTTTTTGTTTTGTGCAGAGGTAATATGAACAAAGTAAAGATAAAAAAGAATCCATTTTTGCTTCCTACACAGAACTTTGGAATTAGTTTGCACTTACTTGGTTTTAATAGCCTGAAATTGTATTGGTTCTATTACAGAAACATGGAAAACTTAATGAAAAGTCATAAATGAATTTATAAATGTTCAATCTAAAGAAGAGAAATGTGGCTGTATTCAATAACATCAACAACAAAAAAGAGTTGCTAATTATAGTGTTTTGGGGAGCATTTAACCACTCAGATAATACATGGTTATAAGGACGAACTTTATTAAAGCTAAAATCTGCTAAACAGACCATACTGCTGGCAAACTCAAAGAATGAATCAAACTCAAAGTCATAGCAAGTAAACCCTAAGACTGCACCTGGGCCAGCCCAGCCCTTCACCCTGACCCTAGCCTCAAACCCTCACAATGTTTAAAAAAAATACAAGTAAAAAAAAAAATCTCAGGCTCTAGGTGTTGCTATGATTCATATTATTTCAGATGTATGTAGTCCTTGTTGATATTATTATTCAGTGACTTATCTGAGAAACTACTGCCCACTTGTCTTCATTAAGCCATTGATTTCTTCTTGATTTCCTGTATTGACGTGAGACTTGCCTTGAGCTAACTGTGCTCACTAGCCTCACTGTCTAGTACATGGAAGCTAGCTTTCCAGCTTTAAGCCTGTAATCTGTCTAAGGGAAACAGAGTTTTTTATTTTTTTTTTTCCCCCCTGGTTAGAAGCTAAATAATTCATTCAGGGATGTCTGCTTCATTAGCACCGTGATTTAGACAACTGAATAGACTGCCCCTGACCACATGTTTGCAGACTGCAGAAAAGCATGAAAGAAATTTCTGGAATTTCTATGTTCTTCATTGCTGTTAGTCTGGGTTGATTTAAACCACTCAAGAGCTGGGTTCCTAGCTAATATTTAAATTACTCAGCCAAAGGAGATTTCGCAATCTGCCTTTTTGACAAGTTGTCTGAAAGTACTATGTTTATCCACATCTTCTCCTTCCGTTTTAACTAAAGTCTCAGAAAGATATCAAGGGCTACGATAAAAATTAAGAGCAAGTGGAGAATTTCTAATTGAAGAGACTTGAAGGAGATATGGCAGAATTCTATGCCCATTATACATTTCTGCTTTTCTTGTTCCGCTCCCTTTGCCCACAGGAGACTGAGAGAGTGAAATTACAAACATTTACTGAGTGCCTCCTAGATTCCAGCCCTGTGCTGGATGTTTAATTATTTCAGTTTCTCTCCATTCTTAAGAAGATATATATAGTTATTCCTATCTTGCCAACAAGAAGACAGTCTAAGAGTATTGTTAAAAGCCGTACTTAGTAAGTTTCAGGAATGATATTTGAACGTAATTATTGCTAACTTCATGGGGATCACAGAAGTGAAAGATAGAAAAGTAGGAGCACTCTTTTAGGGCCGTCTCCGGAAAGCATATTGCAAGCAGTTAATGAAGCCTCATGTCTCTGCAACTCTAGGAAGGGAAGGGAGACAGTGTGGGTCCAAGAGGAAGCTGAGAGCTCCACATTTTACCTGGATCTAGCCTCTCAAATTTAAGAATGCGAGTTAAAGCCATTTAGCATCCTATTTAGACATTTCAATTTGGGTTCTCAGAGCAGAAGAAAAAAACAAGTATTAAAGGTATCACAATAAGCAAAGATTTAAGGAACAAAAATTCCAGAGGGGGAAGGTTAAAACGTGAGCTGAGTTTTGCAGTTGTCTTTACTGTGGGGGGCGGGGGGGGGGCAGGAGGGCAAAACCTCATTTGCCAGTCTTTGAACGTGGTTAAGGCTGAGAATACAGGCTTGGCTGGGACAGAAGGCAACAGGTGGAGGCAGAAAAAACAATAGAGATTTTTCTGATCACATGGGACAGGACTGTCAATACTGGAGACATATGCAGCCTCAACGCAGCCAGTCTCCCCTTCAAGATATTTGACAACTTCTAAAGCAATGCAGATCTGGAGGCTAAGGAGTTAAGTTAAAAAAAAAAAAAAAAAACCTCGTAAATAGAGCAAAAATTCCCATAGTTTCTTTGTTTTGAGGAGACAGACTCAGCAGTCTCTCAATAGAAATGCCCCGAGCTCCATGCCCTAGGGAAAAGGAAAAACATTAGGAAGAATGAATATTAACACAACTGTAACCCTTTGTCCCTGACTGCTTTGTGGAGATCTGGCAGAAGAAAGGGTGAAACTACCTGAAGGAAAGTAAAACCGTATTTATCCCCCAGTGTTCTTTATGTGTGATGTCTAACATTCAATTAAAAAAAAAAAATCTACATGTGAATGAATAGAATCATATGGACAATAATTAGAAGAAAAAAATTAAAGTAGACTAACAGGGATACAAATATTGGAATTAGAAGACAAGGACTTTACCTATTGTAAATACATACAAAAAATGGAGAAGATATAAAGACAAAACAGATGAAATAATAAAGATTTTAAAGAAATTGGGATCTATGAAACAAAGAATATACATGCTATAACTGCAAAATAGAATATTTAAAATTACAAATGTCTATGGTTGAACACAAAAGAAGATAGAAATAGTACCAGAAAACATAGTAAAGAGGAAAAACAACAACAGAAGATGAAAGTAAGAGAAAAATAGGAAAATTTTAGGATAAGAAAATAAAATTTCCAGAAACAAAGAACAGAGAAAATGGAGGATGCAAAATTTGCTAAAATAATACAAGAAAAAGTTCCCCAAACTGAATGATACGGCTTTACAAATTGAAAGTTTCTACCAAGTGTCCAGTACAAGTTTAAAAAAGGCGGGTGGGGGCTCACAATAAGGCACATTATTCTAAAGTTTCAAAACACAGAGATAGAAATACTGCACACTGAAATCTTCCAGGAAGAAAAAACAGGGCCATCAAAGAGTGGGGTCAATCAGTACCTGATCTCTAAAATCTACATGATACTGCAAAAACTCAACTACGAAAAGACAAATAACCCAATTAAAAAATGGGCAAAAGATATGAACAGACACTTCACTAAAGAAGACATTCAGGTAGCTAACAGATACATGAGGAAATGTTCACAATTAATGGCTAATATAAAAAAGAAAAAAATTTTCTTTTTTATATTAGCCATTAGAGAAATGCAGATCAAAACTACAATGAGATTTCATCTCACTCCAACAAGGCTGGCATTAATCCAAAAAACACAAAATAATAAATGTTGGAGAGGCTGTGAAGAGACTGGAACACTTACACACTGCTGGTGGGAATGTAAAATGGTACAACCACTTTGGAAATCGATTTGGCGCTTCCTTAAAAAGCTAGAAATAGAACTACCATACGATCCAGCAATCCCACTCCTTGGAATATATCCTAGAGAAGTAAGAGCCTTTACACGAACAGATATATGCACACCCATGTTCACTGCAGCACTGTTTACAATAGCAAATAGATGGAAGCAACCAAGGTGCCCATCAACGGATGAATGGATAAATAAATTATGGTATATTCACACAACGGAATACTACGCATCAATAAAGAACAGTGAGGAATCTGTGAAACATTTCATAACTTGGAGGAATCTGGAAGGCATTATGCTGAGTGAAATTAGTCAGTTGCAAAAGGACAAATATTGTATAAGACCACTATTATAAGAACTTGAGAAATAGTTTAAACTGAGAAGAAAACATTCTTTTGTGGTTACGAGAGGGGAGAGGGAGGGAGGGTGGAAGAGGGGCCTTCACTAATTAGATAGTAGATAAGAACTACTTTAGGTGAAGGGGAGGTCTGCACAATTGGACTAAACCAAAAGCAAAGATGTTTCCTAAATAAACTGAATGCTTCAAAGGCCAGCGTAGCAGGGACAGGGGTCTGGGGACCACGGTTTCAGGGGACATCTAAGTCAATTGGCATAATAAAATCTATTAAGAAAACATTCTGCATCCCACTTTGAAGAGTGGCATCTGGGGTCTTAAACGTTAGCAAATAGCCATCTAAAAGCATCAATTGGTCTCAACCCACCTGGATCAGAGGAGAATGAAGAACACCAAGGACACAAGGTGATTACAAGCCCAAGAGACAGAAAGGGCCACATGAACCAGAGACTACATCATCCTGAGACCAGAAAAACTAGATGGTGCCCGGCTACAACCGATGACTGCCCTGACAGGGAACACAACAGAGAACCCCTGAGGCAGCAGGAGAACAGTGGGATGCAGACCCTAAATTCTCACAAAAAGACCAGACTTAATGGTCTGACTGAGACTGGAAGGGCACCGGTGGTCATGGCCCCCAGACCTTCTGTTGGCCCAGGACAGGAACCATTCCTGAAGCCAACTCTTCAGACATGGATTGGACTGGACAATGGGTTGGAGAGGAATGCTGGTGAGGAGTGAGCTTCTTGGATCAAGTAGACACATGAGACTATGTTGGCATCTCCTGTCTGAAGGGGAGAGGAGAGGATGAAGGGGGTCAGAAGCTAGCCGAATGGACATGAAAAGAGAGTGGAAGGAAGGAGTGTGCTGTCTCATTAGGGGGAAAGCAATTAGGAGTATATAGCAGGGTGTTTATAAATTTTTGTGTGAGAGTCTGACTTGATTTGTAAACTTTCACTTAAAGCACGGTAAAAATTAAAAAAAAAAAAAGTGGGGTCAAATTCTTAATAGCAACAAGAGAACCAAGAAAATAGTTAGGGGCAGAGAGAAAATGTCTTCGATAATGTAAATTCTATACCCAGCCAAACCATCCGTTAAGAGTAAGCACATCATTTTTAAATGTAGAAATGCAATTTTGCATCCCTTGCATTCTTCCTTAAGAAGAGACTAGAGCATTTGCTTCAGGAAAAGAAGAAACAAGCAAATGGGCCTGGGAAAAGGGGAAAAAATGGATGCAACAATGGAGGAAGGTGAAGACGAACCCAGGACAACACGTATGCAGCCTTCCTAGAGATCATATGGATCAGAAAGGAGCAGAAAGATCTAGATGAAAAAGGTCTTCTGTGTGAAATGATAGAATAGCTGGTATAACAGAGCATTTGGATAATATTCCTAATGGACCTTCAGCAGATTGGTTAGAGCATTCCAAACAGTGTAACTGAAGGGAATACAGAAAACTATACCAAAACTAAGCAACTATTTACTTAGGAAAAACAAAAAGGCACATGAGCTCACTACTTGATTCAACCATGAACATTAATAAAATATGGACTAGTGCTTCAAAAAAAGGTCATGCAGGCATGTTAAAAGCTGGGGAAGAGGAAACTTGTGAGTGAAAAGAATACATAAGAGAGGTAAATCTTCCTCTATCTACAGGAGGAAACTAGTGTTTGAAGTGGATAATTTTATAAAAGCAATAAACATAGCATTTAGAAACAAAGACCTAATTTACTTCAGAGCAGCCACCCAGGAGCAGAGATAGCTGAAATCTATTGTCCAGGTGGAGATGAGGAGAGCAACACTGCAAGGAAAGGATTGTTAGTTTTTATTATAAATCTTTTAATACTATTGCTTTTTATACTATGTTAATACATAAGCTTAATAAAAAAAATAAGAATTAGCATTTTTAAAAAGGCAAGAAACAATATTATAAGAATTTCCATTCAAAATTAATTTTCACTCCCAAAGAAGTAAACTTCAATTATATAAGTGTCTTATTTACACAGGACAGCTAAAAGGAATTTTAGTGTACGTGGCATATAACATATGCATTCACACAGCATCTAAAAATTGAAAGACTTCTGTCTCTTAGATCTCCATCATAATAATGCACACCTTGGGAGTTCTTGGAAATAATTGTTTGCAAAACCAGCAAACAAACTCAGACACAAATTATATCTAACAAATCCCAGCTTTTTAAATTTCACTGAATAATCACTGCATATTTAAGTCTTCAGCAGAATGATCTTTCCCTGAATTTCATTCATTTGTTAAATAAATATATATTTAAGCACCTACTAATTGCAGGGACTTGCTAAATACTCAGGTTCCAAAGATAAAGCTTAAAAATAGGTCTTGCTTCCAGGAACTTCCTTATCTCAAAGAACAAAATTCCTAAATCTCCATATGGTAGAATTACTTCACAACTAAACCCAAAACATAGATATCTAGGGGTGATGTTTGCAATAGTATTACTGTAATTCCCAAACAACACTATCAGCTATCTAGAATTCCTAAATGGACTAGGAGACAAAATAGATTGTTCTAGCTGAAACAGAAAATATCAGTCCTTTTAACAACTCTAAAATCTACAATGTCTTTTCATTTTCAAGATGTTTGTAAATCAAGACTAAGACCATTCCCTTGCTTTTTTCCTGAGCTAGGAGATAAGTAGGAGATAAGTGTTACCTAAATAAGTTCCTGGTTTTTATATATCCACAACAGGTAATGCACATGCAGCTAGGAAGAAATAAGAGTATATTCCATATGCCACATATGAAAACCAGTGAAATATTTCATGGTTATATTGCATACTTAAGGTTCTCTCTACTTCGTTTAAAAAAAAAAAAAGTAAAAATAAATGAACTCACTTTAAGTAAGACTGCATAACATTATCAGTGTCGTGGTTTTCTCATTTTGATACAGGAAGACCCTAAGGGGGAAAAACTGTAAACTCATTTCATCTTACTTAAAATACTTTTACCTTTAAATGCTTTTTGGTTCAGGATGAATGATAGCAATGTAGTAATGCGTTGGTTCCAATCCAGTTTAGTATACTACTCAGAAAAGGAAAAGATGGGCCAATAAAATTTTCATTTGAACCAATATTTCTTTCTTTCTCCTTTAGGAAAATAAATTTGAATCTTACATTCAATATTAGCTTGACCTCTGAACTTAGAAAGAGAAACAATCAATTAAATCTTCTTTCATACACCAACAAGAGTTTATGAAAGAAACACAGAGAAATGCCCCAGGAATATTAGTAATGAACAAGAGCCAGTCTGTATCAGGACCTATTGACTTGATTCTCAAGCACTTAAGATCACAGGTGGTGAGTCTCTACAGGAAAAGGAGTCCCTTCGAGTGGAACAAGCCTTATTTTTTGTATCTGTGTACAATTTATTCATTTCAGGAGCTAACACTGCAAAGTGGTTAAGAGCATGGCTTGGGAGTTACACGAGCCTGGGTTTGATTCCTGGCTTTGCCACCTTAGGTGCGTCACTAAGTTTAAATTAAAAAGACATAATGACGGGTTACACATTAATATAAATAAAACAAAAATTCTCACAACTGGACCAATAAGCAACATCACGATAAACAGAATACATTCAAGTTGTCAAGGATTTCTTTTTACTTGGATCCACAATCAATGTCCATGGAAGCAGCAGTCAAGAATTCAAATGACGCAAGGCATTGGACGAATCTGGTCCAAAAGACTTCTTTAAAGTGTTAAAAAGCAAAGATGTTGCTTTAAGGACTTAGGTGCACCTGACCCCAAACCAAAAAACCAAACCAGTTGCCATGGAGTTGATTCTGACTCATAGTGACCCTGAAGTGCCTCATATGCATGAGAAAGCTGGACAATGAGTAAGGAAGACCAAGGAAGAATTGATGCATTAGAATTATGGTGCTGGTGAAGAGTATCGAATATACCATGTACTGCCAGAAGAACAAAGAAATCTGTCTTGGAAGAAGTACAGCCAGAATGCTCTTTAGACGTGAGAATGCAGAGACTTCATCTCATGTACTTTGGACATGTCATCAGGAGGGACCAGTCCCTGGAGAAGGACATCATGCTTGGTAAAGTAGAGGGTCAGTGAAAAAGAGGGAGACGCTCAATGAGACGGATCGACACAGTGGTTGCAGCAATGGCCTCAAACAGCAGCGATTTTGAAGATGATGCAGGACCAGGCAGCATTTCGTTCTGTCGTACGTAGGGTCCCTATGAGTCAGAACCAACTGTACAACACCTGACAACAAAAGCAGTAATAACCTGTCATAAATTGTGCTGAGAATTATGAGAATATATAAAAAAAATATAGTAACTGACAAATGTTACATAATATCATACTTTTTGTCAGCATTGTTGTATTAGAAAAATTATTCATAATATGTTCTCATGATATTTTAAGTCTCTCCAAATCTGACTCGATGGCAGTGGGTGGGTAAATCCGTAGCTACATCTCATTTTACTATGAAAAGTTTGTTTCTCTTTTTTTAAACAGACTTAGAAAAAGAACATTTGTCTATTCCGTTGGTCTTTTAAGAGGTGAGTTTATTTTTTGTTTTATTTTGTTTTATGGAGTAAGTCTAATATAACTTTATTTCCTAATTTGCTAATTTTCGCTTCTGTATTTATTGATTTTTCCGTCTAATTATTGTGTTGTTCTTCTTAAAGAATATTTAGCTGAATGTTTAATTCATTGACCCGTAAACCCGTTGCCGTCGAGTAGATTCAAACTCATGGAGAACTTATAGGACAGATTAGAACTGCCCCATAGGGTTTCCAAGGAGCGCCTAGCAGATTTGAACTGCCAACCTTTGGGTTAGCAGCCATAGCTCTTAACCACTATGCCACCAGGGTTTCCAGTTCACTGACAGGAATCCGTATATGAACAAATCTTTTCTTACATTTTTCGGAATAGAATGTTAGAGAATTTTTACTCATTTTTTTCATAACTAGTGTACTAGTGTAACTGTAAGTAGGGTAACTATTGTATTTATTTTTTATGACCGCTGTATTTCACAATAATGGAGAACCAGACCTTAGCTATGAACCTACGTGATGACGTAAACTGGCCTGGTCACGTGTTCCTGGCCTCTAACAAACATACAATAATAAAAATGTGCGTGTAAAGCACAGTGAGAAAGAGGGCAGTCATTCTCAACCCGGGTCGCACAAGAGTATCACTTAGGGAGTTTTTAAAATATACCGTACCTCAGCTCCACTCTCAGAGACTCTGATCTACTTAGACTCCGGTGGGGCCCTTTGTCAGAATTCTTTTTTTTTTTTTTTTTAATAATTTTTACTGTGCTTTAAGTGAAAGTTTACAAATCAAGTCAGTCTGTCACATATAAGCTTATATACACCTTACTACATACTCCCATTTACTCTCCCCCTAATGAGTCAGCCCACCCCCTTCTTCCAGTCTCTCCTTTCGTGACCGTTTTGCCAGTTTCTAACCCTCTCTCTACCCTCCCATCTCCCCTCCAGACAGGAGATGCCAATACAGTCTCAAGTGTCCACCTGTCAGAATTCTTAATATTTCTTTGTTATTTATCTCTAATTCTGTAATACTGTGGCTTGATAATGTGGCTTATATAATTGCAAATTTTTAGAATTCATTGAGATTTCTTTTTTTTTTAATGTATGTTTCATTTACGTTCTCTTATCTTTGCTCATTGTTTGCTTGACCTATTTCTGAAAGAGGCATATTTAAAATTCGCAATTGTAGCTTTGGCATTTTCTGAACATTTTAATATATACTGATATTTTGACAGTGAAAGTTTTAAGACATATCTTTTTGATGACACTTTTAGGTCGTAAAAATAAAATAAAATGCAGAGAGTTAAAATAAATATTAATAAGTTTCTAGCATATTCTTTCTGCACCACAATGGATCACCTTGCAAACTCTGCTTTGAACACCACTCCCTTAGTGATTCATCATGTAGATAGATGAATAGAGAGAGATTAGCTTTTTCCTTAAAAACAAAAGAGAAAAATAAGGACAATCTTTTGTTTAAACTTGGAATACAGGCAGAATGTAATGTTTAAGACTTTGAAGACCCTGCTTCTGTCGTATTACATATATTTCCGAGGGAAAACCAGAGTAGTCGTCAGTGCAACTAGCGCGGTAGAGGGATAGCTGTATGTGGTTTACTGTTAATTCCTTTGTTTTCACCCATCATTATGTTTGTGAGACATCGATTTTAATATGTGTACCTCTAATTCATTTATTTTTTCTGCTCTATCATAACCCAGGAAACCCCGATGGTATAGTGGTTAAGTGCTACGGCTGCTAACCAGGAGGTCGGCAGTTCAAATCTGCCAGGCACTCCTTGGAAACTCTATTGGGCAGTTCTATCCTGTCCTATAGGGTCACTATGAGTCGGATTCAACTCGACAGCAGTGGGTTTGGTTTTCTGGTTTACCATAAGCCATTGTATGACTCTGTCACAACTGTTTAGCAGTTTTTTCTTTTGTTGAATATTTAATTTTTTCACTTTTCTGCAATTACAAAGTTGTTCCGAACACTCTTGTGCCTGTCTCCTTACCCAGAAGTTGAATTACTCTGCTGTAGTAGATTTGCCTATTCAACTTTTACTTGTTAAAAAACACAGTGGTTGCACCAATTCATGTTCTCCCCAGCAAAACCCAAGGGTTCCTGTTACATCATGTCTTAAAGCACTTGGTGACATTAGACTTCTGAATATTCACCATTTTCCTGGGTGAAATTGTATCTCTTGCATTTGTCTGATTACATCCGAGCTTGACAATCTTCTCATGCTTATTGCCCGTTTGATTTTCTTCCTCTGTGAATTACCTAGTTACATTTTTTGCCTACTTTTTATTTTTGACTTTATCTTTCTCTTAATTGATTTATACAATTTTTTTTTATTATTCTGATTACAGATGTATTAGTTATATGCATTACAATTACCTCCTCCCTGGCTGACACCCCTCTTTTCTCTGTTTTTACTGTGTTTCTTGATGAACATAGTTTTTTCACTTTAATGTAATTGAATGTATCAATCTCTTTTTATAATTTGTGGGGATATTTAAGAAATGTTGATTAAAAAGTTATTCTTCAATATTTTCTTTCAGGTTTTCTTGGGAGTCTTAAATCTACATTTTTTGTGGGGGGGAATAGAGTATAGGTTTTTTCAGGAGGCTAATAAATTCTGCCAGAATTAGTTATGAACAATGATACCTCCAAACATCTGTGAATCTGCATTAGATTCTCTATCCTGGTCCATTAGCCTATTTTTCTATCTCTGTGCCAACCTTATGCCGTCCTAATTACTTGCGACTTTATAAAATGTCTTGTTATCAGGCAAAGCAAGACCCCCCACTTTTCTCTTTTTCTTCTAAATTCTCTTGGCTATTTTATCCTTTTACTCTTCCATTTTAGAATCTCCTTGTCAAGTTACATTAAAAACCTTCTCAGGGAGGCGGGGCCAAGATGGCGGACTAGGCAGACGCTACCTCGGATCCCTCTTACAACAAAGACACGGAAAAACAAGTGAATCGATCACATACATAACAATCTACGAACCCTGAACAACAAACACAGATTTAGAGACAGAGAACGAACTAATACAGGGAAGCAGCAATTGTTTCCAGAGCCTGGAGCCAGCGTACCAGTCAGGTACGGCACGAGCACAGAGAGCTGCTCCACCCCCCTGAACTAACCCTGGGAGGGGACCAGCTGGTTCCGCGGTCGGCGTGGGACGCAGCCGGTAGAAGAAGTCCCCGGGAGGCAGTGACTGGTCTCAGAGCAGGAAGAGCAGCGTACCAGCCGGGCAGCCATCCCGCTGGGATTTGGACTGGACGCAGGTACGGCATAAACACGGAGAGCTGCTCCACCCCCCTGAACTAACCACGGAAGGGGCCCAGCCGGGTCGCGCAGGCGGCGTGGGATGCAGCCGAAAGGAGAAGTCCCTGGGAGGCAGCGACTGGTATTGGAGTGGGGAGATCAGCGTCCCAGCCGGGACACTCAGTCACGGCACAAGCACGGGGAGCTGCTCCACCCATCTGAACTAACCCCGGGAGGCGGCCCAACTGGTTCGCCGGGGCGGCATGGCCACGCAGCTGGAGGGACGAGAAGTCCCTGGGAGGCAGCGACTGATTTTGGAGTCAAGAGTGCACCGTCCCAGTAGGGGAGACTTGACGCTGGGCATGGGGCTGGAAGCGGAGGATCTGACCGTGACTCCAGCGGGCCAGACCCCCCAGGGGCAATCTCCACACAGCCAGCACACATAGGCGACGCGCCCACGGGAATCTCAGATATAATAGTCATTCCAAGCAAGACAAGCAACTCTGGCTATATTCTGAGGTGCTACTCTCCTATCTCTCTGTTCCCTCCCCCACCCTCCCCAGGTGGCTTCATTAACATCTGAATAGCCTGAGCCAGACGGAGAACTCTGATAGGGATCTGACTGCATTTTTTTTTTTTTAGCAGATTTTCTGGAAAAACTAGTTTCCCAGTGATGGCTCAGAGACAACAATCCATATCAAACCACTTAAAGAAGCAGACCATGACAGCTTCTCCAACCCCCCAAACAAAAGAATCAAAATCTTTCCCAAATGAAGATACAATCCTGGAATTATCAGATACAGAATATAAAAAACTAATTTACAGAATGCTTAAAGATATCACAAATGAAATTAGGATAACTGCAGAAAAAGCCAAGGAACACACCGATAAAACTGTTCAAGAACTCAAAAAGATTATTCAAGAACATAGTGGAATAATTAATAAGTTGCAAGAATCCATAGAGAGACAACATGTAGAAATCCAAAAGATTAACAATAAATTTACAGAATTAGACAACGCAATAGGAAGTCAGAGGAGCAGACTCGAGCAATTAGAATGCAGACTGGGACATCTGGAGGACCAGGGAATCAATACCAACATAGCTAAAAAAAAATCAGATAAAAGAATTAAAAAAAATGAAGAAACCCTAAGAATTATGTGGGACTCTATCAAGAAGGATAACCTGCGGATGATTGGAGTCCCAGAACAGGGAGGGGGGACAGAAAACACAGAGAAAATAGTTGAAGAACTCCTGACACAAAACTTCCCTGACATCATGAAAGACGAAAGGATATCTATCCAAGGTGCTCATCGAACCCCATTTAAGATTGATCCAAAAAGAAAAACACCAAGACATATTATCATCAAACTCACCAAAACCAAAGATAAACAGAAAATTTTAAAAGCAGCCAGGGAGAAAAGAAAGGTTTCCTTCAAGGGAGAATCAATAACAATAAGTTCAGACTACTCAGCAGAAACCATGCAGGCAAGAAGGGAATGGGACGACATATACAGAACACTGAAGGAGAAAAACTGCCAGCCAAGGATCATATATCCAGCAAAACTCTCTCTGAAATATGAAGGCGAAATTAAGATATTTACAGATAAACACAAGTTTAGAGAATTTGCAAAAACCAAACCAAAGCTACAAGAAATACTAAAGGATATTGTTTGGTCAGAGAACCAATAATATCAGATATCAACACAACACAAGGTCACAAAACAGAACGTCCTGATATCAACTCAAATAGGGAAATCACAAAAACGAACAAATTAAGATTAATTAAAAAAAAAAATACACATAACAGGGAATCATGGAAGTCAATAGGTAAAAGATCACAATAATCAAAAAGAGGGACTAAATACAGAAGGCATTGAACTGCCATATGGAGAGTGATACAAGGCGATATAGAACAATACAAGTTAGGTTTTTACTTAGAAAAATAGGGGTAAATAATAAGGTAACCACAAAAAGGTACAACAACTCTATAACTCAAGATAAAAGCCAAGAAAAACATAACGACTCAACTAGCATAAAGTCAAACACTATGAAAATGAGGATCTCACAATTTACTAAGAAAAACGCCTCAGCACAAAAAAGTATGTGGAAAAATGAAATTGTCAACAACACACATAAAAAGGCATCAAAATGACAGCACTAAAAACTTATTTATCTATAATTACCCTTTTTTTTTTTACCCTGAATGTAAATGGACTAAATGGACCAATAAAGAGACAGAGAGTCACAGACTGGATAAAGAAACATGATCCATCTATATGCTGCCTACAAGAGACACACCTTAGACTTAGAGACACAAACAAACTAAAACTCAAAGGATGGAAAAAAGTATATCAAGGAAACAATAAGCAAAAAAGAAGAGGAGTAGCAATATTAATTTCTGACAAAATAGACTTTAGACTTAAATCCACCACAAAGGATAAAGAAGGACACTATATAATGATAAAAGGGACAATTGATCAGGAAGACATAACCATATTAACTATTTATGCACCCAATGACAGGGCTGCAAGATACATAAATCAAATTTTAACAGAATTGAAAAGTGAGATAGACACCTCCACAATTATAGTAGGAGACTTCAACACACCACTTTCAGAGAAGGACAGGACATCCAGTAAGAAGCTCAATAGAGACACAGAAGATCTAATTACAGCACTCAACCAACTTGACCTCATTGACTTATACAGAACTCTCCACCCAACTGCTGCAAAATATACTTTTTTTCTAGAGCACATGGAACATTCTCTAGAATAGACCACATATTAGGTCATAAAACAAACCTTTGCAGAGTCCAAAACATCGAAATATTACAAAGCATCTTCTCAGACCACAAGGCAATAAAACTAGAGATCAATAACAGAAAAACTAGGGAAAAGAAATCAAATACTTGGAAAATGAACAATACCCTCCTGAAAAAAGACTGGGTTATAGAAGACATCAAGGAGGGAATAAGGAAATTCATAGAAAGCAACAAGAATGAAAATACTTCCTATCAAAACCTCTGGGACACAGCAAAAGCAGTGCTCAGAGGCCAATTTATATCAATAAATGCACACATACAAAAAGAAGAAAGAGCCAAAATCAGAGAACTGTCCCTACAACTTGAACAAATAGAAAGTGAGCAACAAAAGAATCCATCAGGCACCAGAAGAAAACAAATAATAAAAATTAGAGCTGAACTAAATGAATTAGAGAACAGAAAAACAATCGAAAGAATTAACAAAGCCAACAGCTGGTTCTTTGAAAAAATTAACAAAATTGATTAACCATTGGCTAGACTGACTAAAGAAATACAGGAAAGAAAACAAATAACCCGAATAAGAAACGAGAAGGACCACATCACAACAGAACCAAATGAAATTAAAAGAATCATTTCAGATTATTATGAAAAATTGTACTCTAACAAATTTGAAAACCTAGAAGAAATGGATGAATTCTTGGAAAAACACTACCTACCTAAACTAACACATTCAGAAGTAGAACAACTAAATAGACCCATAACAAAAAAAGAGATTGAAACGGTAATCAAAAAACTCCCAACAAAAAAAAGCCCTGGCCCGGACGGCTTCACTGCAGAGTTCTACCAAACTTTCAGAGAAGAGTTAACACCACTACTTCTGAAGGTATTCCAAAGCATAGAAAATGACGGAATACTACCCAACTCATTCTATGAAGCCACCATCTCCCTGATACCAAAACCAGGTAAAGACATTACAAAAAAAGAAAATTATAGACCTATATCCCTCATGAACATAGATGCAAAAATCCTCAACAAAATTCTAGCCAATAGAATCCAACAACACATCAAAAAAATAATTCACCCTGATCAAGTGGGATTTATACCAGGTATGCAAGGCTGGTTTAATATTAGAAAAACCATTAATGTAATCCATCACATAAATAAAACAAAAGATAAAAACCACATGATCTTATCAATTGATGCAGAAAAGGCATTTGACAAAGTCCAACACCCATTTATGATAAAAACTCTTACCCAAATAGGAATTGAAGGAAAATTCCTCAACATAATAAAGGGCATCTATGCAAAGCCAACAGCCAATATCACTCTAAATGGAGAGAACCTGAAAGCATTTCCCTTGAGAACGGGAACCAGACAAGGATGCCCTTTATCACCGCTCTTATTCAACATCGTGCTGGAAGTCCTAGCCAGGGCAATTAGGCTAGACAAAGAAATAAAAGGTATCCGGATTGGCAAGGAAGAAGTAAAGTTATCACTATTTGCAGATGACATGATTATATACACAGAAAACCCTAAGGAATCCTCCAGAAAACTACTGAAACTAATAGAAGAGTTTGGCAGAGTCTCAGGTTATAAAATAAACATACAAAAATCACTTGGATTCCTCTACATCAACAAAAAGAACACCGAAGAGGAAATAACCAAATCAATACCATTCACAGTAGCCCCCAAGAAGATAAGATACTTAGGAATAAATCTTACCAAGGATGTAAAAGACCTATACAAAGAAAACTACAAAGCTCTACTACAAGAAATTCAAAAGGACATACTTAAGTGCAAAAACATACCCTGCTCATGGATAGGAAGACTTAACATAGTAAAAATGTCTATTCTACCAAAATCCATCTATACATTTAATGCAATTCCGATCCAAATTCCAATGTCATATTTTAAGGGGATAGAGAAACAAATCACCAATTTCATATGGAAGGGAAAGAAGCCCCGGATAAGCAAAGCACTACTGAAAAAGAACAAGAAAGTGGGAGGCCTCACCTTACCTGACTTCAGAACCTATTATACAGCCACAGTAGTCAAAACAGCCTGGTATTGGTACAACAACAGACACATAGACCAATGGAACAGAATTGAGAACCCAGACATAGATCCATCCACGTATGAGCAGCTGATATTTGACAAAGGACCAGTGTCAATTAACTGGGGAAAAGATAGCCTTTTTAACAAATGGTGCTGGCATAACTGGATATCCCTTTGCAAAAAAATGAAACAGGACCCATACCTCACACCATGCACAAAAACTAACTCCAAGTGGATCAAAGACCTAAACATAAAGACTAAAACGATAAAGATCATGGAAGAAAAAATTGGGACAACCCTGGGAGCCCTAATACAAGGTATAAACAAAATACAAAACATTACCAAAAATGATGAAGAGAAACCTGGTAACTGGGAGCTCCTAAAAATCAAACACCTATGCTCATCTAAAGACTTCTCCAAAAGAGTAAAAAGACCACCTACAGATTGGGAAAGAATTTTCAGCTATGACATCTCCGACCAGCGCCTGATCTCTAAAATCTACACGATTCTGTCAAAACTCAACCACAAAAAGACAAACAACCCAATCAAGAAGTGGGCAAAGGATATGAACACACATTTCACTAAAGAAGATATTCAGGCAGCCAACAGATACATGAGAAAATGCTCTCGATCATTAGCCATTAGAGAAATGCAGATTAAAACTACGATGAGATTCCATCTCACACCAGCAAGGCTGGCATTAATCCAAAAAACACAAAATAATAAATGTTGGAGAGGCTGCGGAGAGATTGGAACTCTCATACACTGCTGGTGGGAATGTAAAATGGTACAACCACTTTGGAAATCTATCTGGCGTTATCTTAAACAGTTAGAAATAGAACTACCATACAACCCAGAAATCCCACTCCTGGGAATATACCCTAGAGATACAAGAGCCTTCATACAAACAGATATATGTACACCCATGTTTATTGCAGCTCTGTTTACAATAGCAAAAAGTTGGAAGCAACCAAGGTGTCCATCAACGGATGAATGGGTAAATAAATTGTGGTATATTCACACAATGGAATACTACGCATCGATGAAGAACAGTGACGAATCTCTGAAACATTTCATAACATGGAGGAACCTGGAAGGCATTATGCTGAGCGAAATTAGTCAGAGGCAAAAGGACAAATATTGTATAAGACCACTATTATAAAATCTTGAGAAATAGTAAACCTGAGAAGAACACATACTTTTGTGGTTACGAGGGGGGGAGGGAGGGAGGGTGGGAGAGGGTTTTTTATTGATTAATCAGTAGATAAGAACTGCTTTAGGTGAAGGGAAAGACAACACTCAATACATGGAAGGTCAGCTCAATTGGACTGGACCAAAAGCAAAGAAGTTTCCGGGATAAAATGAATGCTTCAAAGGTCAGCGGAGCAAGTGCGGGGGTCTGGGGAACATGGTTTGCGGGGACTTCTAAGTCAATTGGCAAAATAATTCTATTATGAAATCATTCTGCATCCCACTTTGAAATGTGGCGTCTGGGGTCTTAAATGCTAACAAGCGGCCATCTAAGATGCATCAATTGGTCTCAACCCACCTACAGCAAAGGAGAATGAAGAACACCAAGGTCACATGATAACTAAGAGCCCAAGAGACAGAAAGGGCCACATGAACCAGAGACCTACATCATCCTGAGACCAGAAGAACTAGGTGGTGCCCGGCCACAATCGATGACTGCCCTGACAGGGAGCACAGCAGAGGACCCCTGAGGGAGCAGGAGATCAGTGGGATACAGACCCCAAATTCTCATAAAAAGACCAAACTTAACGGTCTGACTGAGACTGGAGGAATCCCGGCAGCCATGCTCCCCAGACCTTCTGTTGACACAGGACAGGAACCATCCCGGAAGACAACTCATCAGAAATGAAAGGGACTGGTCAGCGGGTGGGAGAGAGACGCTGATGAAGAGTGAGCTAATTATATCAGGTGGACACTTGAGATTGTGTTGGCAACTCTTGTCTGGAGGGGGGATGGGCGGATAGAGAGAGAGGGAAGCCGGCAAAATTGTCAAGAAAGGAGAGACTGAAAGGGCTGACTCAAGAGGGGGAGAGCAAGTGGGAGTAGGGAGTGAGATGTATGTAAACTTATATGTGACAGACTGATTGGATTTGTAAACGTTCACTTGAAGCTTAATAAAAGTTATAAAAAAAAAAAAAAACCTTCTCAAGATTTTGATTGGTATTGCATTCAATTTATGGAATAGCTTCAGAAGAAAGGACACTTTTACCTATTATACAGTCTTTGCATCCGTGATATGATATGTCATCATTAAATTAACTTTTCAGTACCTTTTTATGAAGTTTATAATTTTTCCATACGTCTGTGGTGTACACAGTAAGCTTTATTTTTTATATTTTCTAAATGTTGCTACAGAGTAGAAATGCAGTTGACTTTTGTAAATTGATCTTATATCGAACAACCTTGTTGAATCACAGACAATAAAACGTGTTCCAGCCAGCACTGAAAAATCAGTTAATATCTAAATTTTCTATCAGAGGGGAAAAGAGGGCTAAGGCATGAATCTGTGTCACTTTCTCTCACTTAATTTTCTGACTGACTTCTTGTGACTCTGTAACTGCTACCTTGCTATTGGAGTTATTCTGAGGTTCCTCTGGGAAATTTACCTATGGGGAAAAAAATGGGGAAGTCCTCTCTTTTTCCTCTGGGTGTTGTGGTTTCCTCAGCTGGATTGGTTTTGTCCTTACTTTCTTCCCCTCTACTTTATATCCTCCAGATTCTGATTCAAGCTTTAATCATTGCAATAAATATCTTTATTTCCAAAATATTAACAGTTTTCAGAAAGTAAGGCATAAATACTCCTACTTGATAGTCATCTCGTACCAAAATCCCAACACTTCTCTAGATTTTTAAGCCTTAAAATTAGACACTCACGAAGGTCTTTAAACTTAAATTTATAATACAGAATCACATCAAGATGCTTTCCACAACTGCCAACAACTTCTCCCCTACAAAATTCTAAAGCTATTTACTGCAGTTAGAGTGTTAGAACTTATGAGGACAGCTGGATCTCGGTGCAGTTTCTGGCATTCTACACCATGTAGGGAAACTTAAATTGTCTGCTCTATCATCTTTTCCTTATGCTTTGACAAATAACAAAAAGAGTAAAAACAAATCGCTGTAAGACCTTTGAAAACTTTCCATCTTATCAATAACTTTGCTACCAAGTTACTTCTAAGACTTTTTTTTGTGGGGGTTGGGTGAATAGATGAGGACAATGGTTCACTGAGTAAACTTTTTGTCTCTATTTATTAAATAAAATCATAAATCCATAATTAAATAAGGTGCATTGTTATCATGATCTTGGGATAAGCAAGATTTCTTAAACAGGACACAAAAAATGCTAACCATAAAGAATAAATTGGACCATGTTAAAAATAAGAAGCTCTATTCTTCAAAAGACACCTTTAAGAGAATGAAAAGGTAAGCCATAAGTTGGAAGAAGATATTTGCAATACATATATTAGACAAATGATTTGCATCCATAGTACACTCAAAAAAAAACCCCTACAAATCATATTTTTTTTAAAGGGCAAACAACACAATAACAAAATGGGTAAAATACTTAAATAGGTACTTCACAAAATAGAATACAAATGGCCAATAAACATAGGAAAAGGTCCTTATTTCATTAGTGTCTTAATTTTCTTGTGCTGCTATAACAGAATTACCATTAGTGGGTGTCTTTAACAAACAAAAAATTATTTTCTCACTGTTTAAGAGGCTACATATTCTGAACTGAGGGTGCCAGCTCTAGGGGAACCCTTTCTCTCTCTGTTGGCCTGGGGGAAGGTCCTTGTCTCTTCTGAGCTTCTGCTCCTAGGAGATCTTCAGGTGGTTTGGTATGTGTCTTCCCCCATCTCTGCTTGCTAGCTCGAGTTTTTTCTCTTTTGTATCTCAAAAGAGATTGTCTCAAGATACATCCTACACTAATTTTAACTTATTAATGTAACAAAGACAACCCATTCCCAAATGGGATATAACCACAGACATAGAGGTTAGGATTTATAACACGTAACATATTTTGGGTGGACAATATTCAATCCATAACAATTAAAAAAAAAAACAGCCCAAAAACCCAGCGCCATCGAGTCGATTCCAACTCATAGCGACACTATAGGACAGAGTAGAGCTGCTCCATAGAGTTTCCAAGGAGTGCCTGGCAGATTTGAACTGCTGACCTTTTGGTTAGCAGCCATAGCACTTAATCTCTACGCCACCAGGGTCTCCATAACAATTAGCTATCAATAAAATGCAAATTAAAACCACTATGTGATGCTACTGCACACTGACCTAAGAGACTAAAAAGACAGACAAACCAAACGTTGTTAAGGATGTGGATCAAGACAAATCTCACACACTGCTTGGTGGAAATGTGAGTTGGTATACCACATTGGTAAATTGATAATATCAACAAAAGCTGAATACGTGCATATGCCTGTCCCGTGACCCAATACATATGCTCCCAAACGGGTGCATAAGAATATTCATATCAGTATTTTATAATTCAAAACTGAAAAGTACCCAATGTGCGTTAATAGTAGAATGGACAAATAAATTGTGATATATTATCAAGGAAATGTCAGATATCAGGAGTCAGAGAACTATGACCCACGGGCCAAATCCCGCCTGCTGCCTGGTTTTGTAAATAAAACTATGCTGGATCACAGCCATGCTTATTTGTTTACATATTGCCTATAACTGCTTTCACGAAGCAACAGCAGAGTTGAGTCCTATGAGACAGGGGCCACAGGGTCCGCGAAGCTAAAAATATTTATGATCCTGCCCTTCACAAGAAACATTTGCCAATCTGTTATAATGTACTAAGCACAAACTACCGTTACAACAAAGTACGAATTATTCTCCCAGTATATTATTGAGCAAAAAAAGTCAGACTCATACTAAATTACTTGGTTTACATAAAGTTCAAATACAGACAATGCTAATCTCTGATGTTAGGAGTTAGGGCAATGGTTACCCAGATCACAGAGGTGTGACCAGAAGGCGACATAAAGTGATTTCTTGGGTGCTGGTAATCTTTCAATTCTTATCTGAACACTGACCAGTGTGTTAATTTGTAAAAACTGGTCAAATTGTACATGTATGATTTGTGTACTTTTCCACATGTATGAGTAATACCTCAGTAGAAAGGGCTCATTTTACCACATTGACACAAAAATTACTAAGGGTTGTTTGTTGTAATGTTGTGAAGATGAGATAAAGTAGTGTCATCATAAGCAAAAAACAGTAAAATAATCCTAGAATGTAAAAGCCAGATTATAACATAAAGAACATTAACTTCTAGTATTTTTTCCTTACAGCTAAGGTAAATTAAGGACAACAGAAGTTATGTGATTGGCCCAAATTGATATATCTATTTTGTTTAAAATGGTACGTTAGAACTCAATTCTTCTGGCTTAAAAATCCAGCCTCTTTCTATACCATACAACAAACTCAACTATTTTCCTCAACAAAGTACAGAGAAATAAAATAACCTATAAATGTAAGTTCTGTGAGTTCTCATTAAGAGTTATCATCTGCATAAAATAATTATATCATAATTTACCATTTACACTAAAGAAGCAAATATTCCAAAGTACCATTTGTCTGTATCCTTTTTTTAGTACAGCTACAGAAACAAAAGAGCATTCAATAACAAATAAGAAAACAGCACTTGAGACAATTTACTTCCCTTCTAAGCCATAAGGTAGTTTCCATCACCAACCTGTAATGAACACAAACATTTCATTTTTATTTTTTTAAATGTTAAACTATAAAAAAAATCAAATGAGCAAAAATTACTAAATATAACAGCACCAGTATGTACATATCTTAGATCTAGCGATCGTTAACATTTTGTACTATGTTTCAGATTTTTAAAAATATTTTCAATAAAATATTATAGGTAGAGCAATTTATTCCCACACATCTATCCCATTACACCCCCTGACTCTGACTCTCCAGAGATAGCCACTAATCAAATCTGATATTTATGTATGCTTTTATGTAAACTTTACAGATTCTTTATGTACCTATATCACTATAAAAGTCATTTTTATATTTTAACTTCTATAAATGTATGTATCCATAATTTACCATTATTTTAAATGGAAAGCTCTAAAGGGCTTGCTTAAGGATAATTTTTCAAATGCTTCTAGGACAGAAATCACTTGACTTTCCTCCTCAAAGTGCTTCCAAAGGTAGATTATAATTGCATAATCCTATACTGCCTGTCAAATCTTATTTCTTAAAGTGCCTACATGTAAGTTCAATCTGGTGTCTATGTGTATAATTAATTAGATCCCAAAATAGAAACGGCAGCTGAGAGTAGAACTTTTTTGTTGTTAAAAGTATCAAAATAGGTTGAAGTTTCTGGATATTTCCTTAAAGTCTATGCAATCATTTTCTGCCTACACAAAATATCTGTAAGAAAGAGAGTAATTTTCTATTCCCTGACTTCAACAAGAAAGTCGTTATTCTTTCACTGGGTAGCTTTGCAGTAAATAGCTTTCATTCTTAAAGTTTTGACTCATTTACTTTATCTTAACTCTGTTCTATTGTCAGACTGTACATTCGTTCTGAGTCATTCTTGACCCCTCCCGCGTCATCTTCCACGTCCAACGCAGCCTCATCTCGTTATATCCTAAATAGCTTTGTCCTTTAACATTTGTCCACTCTTCTCTATCATCATCTCGACCCCATGGAGCCAAGCCACCACCCAGTTCCATCATGCTTTTATGTCCTTCTAATGTAGACAGCATTGGGTTATTTTTTAATGTTCTCAGAGCCCTGGTGGTGCAGTGATTAAGAGGTATGGTTGCTAACCAAAAGCTCAGCAGTTCAAATCCACCAGCTGCTCCTTGGAAACCTATGGAGCAATTCTCAGAGTCCCTGGGTGGTGCAAATTGTTAGCTTGCTTACCTCCTAATCGAAAGGCTGGCAGTGTGAGTCCATCTAGAGGCATCTTGGAAGAAAGGCCTGGTGACGTGCTTCTGAAAAATCCGCCACTGAAGACTCTGGAGCACAGTTCTTCTCTGACACACACAAGGTCGCCATGGAAGACTCTGGAGCCCAGTTCTTCTCTGACACACACGAGGTCGCCACGGAAGACTCTGGAGCACAGTTCTTCTCTGACACACACGAGGTCGCCACGGAAGACTCTGGAGCACAGTTCTTCTCTGACACACACGAGGTCGCCACGGAAGACTCTGGAGCACAGTTCTTCTCTGACACACACGAGGTCGCCACGGAAGACTCTGGAGCACAGTTCTTCTCTGACACACACGAGGTCGCCACGGAAGACTCTGGAGCACAGTTCTTCTCTGACACACACGAGGTCGCCATGGAAGACTCTGGAGCACAGTTCTTCTCTGACACACACGAGGTCGCCATGGAAGACTCTGGAGCACAGTTCTTCTCTGACACACAGACACACACGAGGTCGCCATGGAAGACTCTGGAGCACAGTTCTTCCCTGACACACACGAGGTCGCCATGGAAGACTCTGGAGCACAGCTCTTCTCTGACACACACGAGGTCGCCACTGAAGACTCTGGAGCACAGCTCTTCTCTGACACACACGAGGTCGCCATGGAAGACTCTGGAGCACAGCTCTTCTCTGACACACACGAGGTCGCCATGGAAGACTCTGGAGCACAGCTCTTCTCTGACACACACGAGGTCGCCACGGAAGACTCTGGAGCACAGTTCTTCTCTGACACACACGAGGTCGCCATGGAAGACTCTGGAGCACAGCTCTTCTCTGACACACACGAGGTCGCCATGGAAGACTCTGGAGCACAGCTCTTCTCTGACACACACGAGGTCGCCACGGAAGACTCTGGAGCACAGTTCTTCTCTGACACACACGAGGTCGCCATGGAAGACTCTGGAGCACAGCTCTTCTCTGACACACACGAGGTCGCCACGGAAGACTCTGGAGCACAGCTCTTCTCTGACACACACGAGGTCGCCACGGAAGACTCTGGAGCACAGCTCTTCTCTGACACACACGAGGTCGCCACGGAAGACTCTGGAGCACAGCTCTTCTCTGACACACACGAGGTCGCCACGGAAGACTCTGGAGCACAGCTCTTCTCTGACACACACGAGGTCGCCACGGAAGACTCTGGAGCACAGCTCTTCTCTGACACACACGAGGTCGCCACGGAAGACTCTGGAGCACAGCTCTTCTCTGACACACACGAGGTCGCCACGGAAGACTCTGGAGCACAGCTCTTCTCTGACACACACGAGGTCGCCACGGAAGACTCTGGAGCACAGCTCTTCTCTGACACACACGAGGTCGCCACGGAAGACTCTGGAGCACAGCTCTTCTCTGACACACACGAGGTCGCCACGGAAGACTCTGGAGCACAGCTCTTCTCTGACACACACGAGGTCGCCACGGAAGACTCTGGAGCACAGCTCTTCTCTGACACACACGAGGTCGCCACGGAAGACTCTGGAGCACAGCTCTTCTCTGACACACACGAGGTCGCCACGGAAGACTCTGGAGCACAGCTCTTCTCTGACACACACGAGGTCGCCACGGAAGACTCTGGAGCACAGCTCTTCTCTGACACACACGAGGTCGCCACGGAAGACTCTGGAGCACAGCTCTTCTCTGACACACACGAGGTCGCCACGGAAGACTCTGGAGCACAGCTCTTCTCTGACACACACGAGGTCGCAACGGAAGACTCTGGAGCACAGCTCTTCTCTGACACACACGAGGTCGCCACGGAAGACTCTGGAGCACAGCTCTTCTCTGACACACACGAGGTCGCCACGGAAGACTCTGGAGCACAGCTCTTCTCTGACACACACGAGGTCGCCACGGAAGACTCTGGAGCACAGTTCTTCTCTGACACACACAAGGTCGCCATGGAAGACTCTGGAGCACAGCTCTTCTCTGACACACACGAGGTCGCCACTGAAGACTCTGGAGCACAGCTCTTCTCTGACACACACGAGGTCGCCATGGAAGACTCTGGAGCACAGCTCTTCTCTGACACACACGAGGTCGCCATGGAAGACTCTGGAGCACAGCTCTTCTCTGACACACACGAGGTCGCCACTGAAGACTCTGGAGCACAGTTCTTCTCTGACACACACGAGGTCGCCATGGAAGACTCTGGAGCACAGCTCTTCTCTGACACACACGAGGTCGCCATGAGTTAGAACTGACTACACAACAACTGGTTTTTAATTTGTTCCCATTATAAGCCTCTTAAGAAAAAAAAGAAATTTTAAATTCTTAACATTCTTCAAAGCCCTGGATCATCTGGATTTTGTCACACCTCCGGCTTCATCAAGCAACTGTTTTGCTCAATCTTTGCTTTTGTACACTTTGAGTTGCTTCTTCATCTATCCTCAAAGTTTTGACATAAGCCAGGCCCTCTGCCCAGGATGCTGTCCTCTGCCCAACACATAGTTTTTGCCTAAGGAAGCTTTCTCTTCCTCTCTCATTACCTCATTCATGGCATCTTTTTCTTTTCCTTCACAGTCTTGTGTGCGTGATGATTACACATCAATGTTTATCTCCCTCACTAAATATAAGCTCTATCAGAGCAGGTGCCATATCTGTTTTGTTCATCATTAGACAATCAACGCTGAACTGCACAATTAGCAAATATTTGTCTTGTAACAGATGCTCAGTGTATATTTGTTAAATTGTGAAAATGGGCATTTGTACCACCCAACTAATGTATGAGCAACTTGAGAGTAATATCCCCAATATCTAGCAGTGTTTGTTTATAAATATATACATATGCGTGCGTGTTAAAAGGTAGCACCAACCTTACCAACTAAAGAGTTAGTAGATGCCATCGTAGCATAACCTGACGAACTGCTCAAAACTGGCTACCCCGCCAGATTACCTCAATAGGTGACATGTCCACCATTGCAGCTGTCACCTTATCAACAGCACATCCAGTGCTTTCTCATGGTTAGGTTATCACACTAGGTAACAAAAATCCTAAATAAAGTCTCCTCAGGGAGGTGAAAGAGCATCCACACCACCACCAACCCACTGCCGTCGAGTCAATTCCGACTCATGGCGACCCTATAGGACAGAGTAGAACTGCCCGAGTTTCCAAGGAGCACCTGGTGGATTCGAACTGCCAATCTCTTGAAAGAGCATCAGTGAGTCGTAATCAGAGCAGGAAACCAGGGAGCCTGGACACTTCAAAATGTGAGAGGCTGAGGAGGGTGGTAATGGTGAAGGAGTGGAGAAACATAAATGCAATAAGAAAGGACACAGTTAGTCTCTTTCATATTTGCTTTGGCTGGATACAGCTTTGGTGGCAAAGTAAGGAGAGAGAAAATTACGAAATGGAAGATGTGAATTTTGTGGCATTTTCGTAGTTCTTCACACCATTTCACATATTGCATTGCTCCCTCTTCACTCCTACGTGTCTTCATCCTCTCAAAATATTAAGCCCCGCCCTCTCCCTATTCTTAGAATTCCTTAATATACCCAAGATCATTTGAAACCAAGAAGGTATCCTTAAGGAAATTGTTGTTCCTTATATATTTATACATTCAAAAGAAACCAATTAGGAAATTTTTTGTATTAAAACGATTTTCTCCTATGAAGCATTTACTGATGATGGTGAGGATGTCAAGACTTTGTCTCACATACTTTGGACAAGTTATCAGGAAGGACCAGTCCCGGGACAAGGATATCATGCTTGGTAAAGTAGAGGGTCACTGATAAAGAAGAAGACGCTCAATGAGATGGATTGACACAGTGGCTGCAACAGTGGGCTCAGACATAAAAGAGCAACGATTGTGAGCATGATGCAGGAGACAAGGCAGTGTCTTGTTCTGTTGTACATAGGGTTGCTATGAGTCAGGAGCCACTGGACAGCACGTAACAACAACACCACCTACTTATGACTGTATTCATAATAATATCTATTGAAAACAGTGACATAATTTGATTTTTCCCAAGTATGTATTTCGCTTATTATTAGAAGTCTAAGAAGCTGGGACCAATAACTTCCAGAAAATCTTTCTTTCCTAGGGTTCTAAAGCACTTTGTCTGCATTTTAAGATAATAACAAAGCACTACTAGAGGCAACTTTGACACCTTTTGAAATTGAACAAATAGTAGTATAGTTGTTAGCCGTGAAATTCACAGACAAATGAAATTCATTCTAGAGGTGAAATCCTTCTTGCCTGGGGCAAAAATGTGTGAAAGCAGGTTGTGCAAAGAATTGTACAGACATGAAAGGCTCAGGGAAAAAAATAAAAAAGAATAAAAGTCATATTACTGCTGCTTTAGAATTCATGTCTTTGTTATTCTCTGGGCACATGAAGTATATACTCTGAATAAAAATGAGCTTGGCGTTACCCTTCCAGGTGTCAAAACTAATGCGTAAGTTACAATAACAAAAATAGTGAAATGTAGGGACAAATAGACAAACGGAACTGAACAGAGAGTCAAAAAATTAAACCAACATGCATTTACAAACTCGATATATGGTAAAAAAATGGTAGAGGTGCCATTATAAATCTCCATTTTAGAGAGCAGTCTGGGAATATCTAGTTCAGTTGTGTATGTAAACCCACCACTACCCAGCAATTCCACTCCTAGGTAGACAGCCCCAACAAAGTTTTCACACACATACATTTATAAAGTTATCACACACATACAGATACAAGGAAATTTACTGTAGATATGTTCATGATTGCAGAAAATTGGAAACAACCTAAAAAATTCAGCAGTAAAGAACAGGTAAATAAACTCTGACATGGTCATAAAATTGAATGCTATGTAACAGTAAAAGTGATAAACTAGATGCACGCGCTTTAGCAAGCCAAATATTGAGTGAGGAGAAGCAAATTGCAGAACAGTAAATCCAGTAAGAATAAATCTATATAAATTTTCAAAACAGAGAGTAATACTTTATTGTGCTTGTAGAGACATGCACCTGTAACTGAAGCTCCAACCTGTACAGGAAGGGTGCCCGGTCGCTTTAGTAGAGTGGGTAAACAGGAGAAAGGAAGAGGGAAAACGAGCTGAGGGCCTGTGGATTCAGCGTCCCTGAAGTATTCTCCATCTTTCAGAAAGGCATCTAAAGCAAACACACCAAAAAAAAAAAAAAAATTGTTAAATCAGGAGCAGATGTCTGTTATTTTCTATGTTATTCTGTTTATTTCTATATTTCAAAAATAAAAATTAATTATAGATAAAATAAATTAATAAATATAATAACTAAATTATGAGAACAATTTATCCCATAACCTCTGAATAAATACTTTCTTATGATGACACAAAATCCTTTAGACACACACACACAAAATAAATGAAAGAAAAGGAAGGAAGGAGGAAAGGGGGAAGAACTAAGAGGATGGGGGGAAGAAGAGAAAAAGAAAGGGAAGGAAGGAAGGGAATATTTAATTTCATAAAGCCGTACTTTTTAGCCAAAAAGTAACAATTTACTGACAGAAAAAGGAAAGTAAAATTTGCTCAGAAGATTTCATAAAATTTTCACATATTAACACAGTAAGGAACTAAAACTCTGCTGCTGAAATTTTTATATGAAGATGCCTTTGCCTAAGGTGTCAATCGATCCAACAAAGATTTAGAGCAACGCTTTAATACATGCTGTGTTATTCAATTCTCAAAACAAACCTACAAGACTGTAAGGTTGAGACTCAGAGAAGACTGAGACTCAGAGTCAGGCACCTAATACGGGATAGGGTCTGAATGTGAACCCAGGTCTCTGACTCCTAATATATTTCTCATTCCACTGGACTATAGCTGCATTAAGAGAGAACAGAAAAAGTAACTTAAAAGAAACGATGGCAGAATTGCTTCTAATTTGCAAGTGTATTGACATAATTAAAAATAGAGCCTCATGTTTTTAACTTCAGATCTTCCCACAAAGAAGTAAAAATGCTAACCGTCCACTGGTAACCTTTATGCGTTCAGTTAATGTAAGAAGAACGTTAGGCATTCTCTTTGCTCTATTCCATGTTTCCTGGTTTAGAAGAGGCAAATCATTGAACACCATTCAAGACAGAGATGGAGTGAAAATGAACACCCCAAATGGCTGGAACAGTCAGAATTTAACCTGAAAAATCAAAGGCGTCACTTTGGGACAGGTACTCTCTTTCAATTAGCTTAAAACTTGGCTAATTCTGTGTGAAACCGGAATGACGGTTATGATTAAAACTATCAGATGAGCATTTGATTATGTGCTACCAACAGGATCCAAAACTTACCAAAAGAGGGCTTGACAGCTTGGAACACAGTGGTCATTTTCCACCAGAGCTCCAAGAGGCTGCAGAGCTGCGGGGGGCTTCTCGGCTTGGCCCAGCTAGGAGGCTGCCCAGCCCTCTGCATCCACTGCCTCCAATCCAGAAACAAAACAAAAAGCCTTTGCTTTACAAAGTTCTGTAGCTCAGTCTGCAGAATCACAAAATGGGTGATCGCTAAGGCCTTTCACTGTCGAGTCGATTCTGACTCATAGTGACCCTATAGGACAGAGTAGAACCACCCCATAGGGATTCCAAGAAGCAGCTGGTAGATTTGAATTCTCGGACTTTTGGTTAGCAGCTGAGCTCTTAACCACTGCACCACCAGGGCAGTCACCATCCAACACAGGCTGTAGGTGTGCTGCATACAAGGTGCTAGGTCTGTGGCTCCAGGGAATACCAGAACTGAGCTTCACGGCCATCACCACCCTCAGTGAAATGCTTTTTTGGTGAATGGCTTGCTTTAAAAAGGATTATTCCAAACAAAATACACATCAATACTCATTCACGATTCACATCCAGTCATGCACACGCTCTCCTTATCACCCCACTAAACTTTATTAGTGTAGCGCTCACAACTCCCCTACTAGCTGTACTTTTGGCTCATTTGAAGGAAAATCTGTACTTCATAAGTTTCCAATATAATCAACGGTTACCCTTGACCAGAACCTTGCTGCGCCCCCCATCTTGTCATCTTGTCATCTTGGGCAATCTACTGCTATTTTTGTCAGGTCATTAGGCTACTTCTGACGTTGGCCAGGACCCAGACCTATAGGAGCCGCCTGGCAAAAAGCACTCTGAAGCGGGCGTGCAGCGACATAAAGTGCATCTGTCACACCGATTTGTGCAAATCCAGTTGCTGGCAACGACCATTTCTAAATTAAAAACCAAATGAGAGCTTCTTTTTAAGGTGCAGGGAAGAAATGTAAATTCAGAAGAAGACACTGGAGGGAAAGAAGCAGGCTGTGGGATCCTGAATTTAAAACTTTGAAAAGAGACTTAACTCTTTTAAAAGTTATTACCTCCAAAGGAAGACTGGTCAAGAAATTGCACTTAAATCCTATGGAAAGGAACCAATAGTTCTAAGGGTCCTCTAGTGGAATGGATCATTATTGCATAGCCTAAATGCCCTACCTTTGAGCATTTATTCTGTTCCAGGCAGGGGAAAAGAAGTTAAGGAAAAGCCAAAAACAGTGCAGTTGGGTAGTTTAACTTGATTTATCAGGTAGGAATCCTGAAATTTTCTGTCAGTTTACCTTCCATGGAATAAACTCTATCTCTATCCCTTTTCTTTTACATGAAAACTGCTCTTCTCTGTGTCTCCCTTGAAGAAGAAATGCAGGGCTGGGAGTCTCTCTTCTGGCCCCCAAGAGATGAGCTTTCAGGAGAAGCACAGCACTTCTAAGACGCTGAGAGCAAACAAAGCTGTAGGAGACTGAAGAACAAGGACAAAGAAATGACTGCTTCATATTGAGTGAGAAGAGCCGATTTGTTTTTTTAAAAATAAAAGGATTAGGAGTTGTTGTGTTGTTTTCACGGTTTAAAAAGGAGTTCTCCGTTACTTTCAGTTTAGAGATTTCCCTTTGAATACTTTTAACACAGAGTTATTTGTTTTGCCAAAAACATCAATCTTACTATCATGCTCTTAGCAAGCTCAGAAAATAATACGTACGTTCTCAAGGATGTAAATTCCTTCTCCAGTCATTATTTCTCTATGTGCACATGCTACTAAAGACTTACCTGGCATCTGATAAAATGTAACACTTTGCTTTGAAAATTCTAATATTTCTAAGCCATAAGCCTCACTGTATTTTTAAAATCTGCATTCCATGTAACAGTCATTTAATATATCGTCACCTTATTTCATGAACGTGTTGGCTGCAGCTTTATTAGGTTTGTCTAGAAATTCTGTAAAAGTTTTATGTGTGTATATATAAACCCATTGCCATCAAGTTGATTCTGACTCGTAGCGACCCTATAGGACAGAGTAGAACTGCCCCATAGAGTTTCCAAGGAGCACCTGGTGGATTCAAACTCCCATAGCTCTTAACCACTATGCCACCAGGGTTTCCTTAATAGATACATAATCATATTAACACCTTATATTTCCTGGGCACATGACAATTAATTCCACATCCCTATCTCCATTCTGCATTGATTGCCACTACAGCCCACAGCACAGAGTACCTTAATGGCCTCCATGTAGTATGGGGTGGTTAAGTAGGCTGATGCAGCGTCACAGAGCTAAAACCTGGCACAGTCACATCTGAGGCATCTGATGCTGAGTTCAATGTCCTTTCCTTTCAAAGTATCCCTTTTGAACTTATTCATGTTTCTAGTACTCAAGCCATTTTTAGCCTCTTTGAAGTCTACCTTCAGAGCCAGTCAATTATTTTTTAATATTCTAGGACAAAGATAGAAATTTACAATCCTTGACAGAAAAAAAGGCCCAAAGGTGACTCAAGTCTTCATTACTAGAAGACACCAGTACAGACTTTTATTTCACTGGCAAAGAAACAAGATGTGTTAAGACTTGCTGAAGCACCTATGAGGTAAACCCTTGTCCGGGAAGGAAAGCTTAAGAGCTTGCAGAAAGGCTCCAGGAGAGATGTCTCAGGCTTTGCCTAATTTCTCAGAGTAGAGGCACGTGACTATTCTGAAGTCCTGCCTGCTCAGGGGTCTCTTATTGACTCAAGATTGCAAACGTGCTAATAACTTCCTAAGGACTGACTATATAAGCTTGTGTACGGGGTGAGAAACAAACAAAAAGAATTTATAATCTGTGTTTTCATTTCTGATGGACAAGACTACAAGCTTCATAACATCAACATTGCACCTATTATCCAGAATACCCAGCCCTAGGGGTATGTGAGGACCAAGGATAATTCTCAACAACATTTAACATGAGCACCAGCATGGTTAGTAGTTTCATTTCTGTGCTTCTCCCAAACATTCATCTCTTAAGTGGCTCTTTCTCTCTCACACACGCACACACACTCAAACACGCAGTTATACACAGAAGTTTTTCAGTGCCCTTCTTACACAGTGTGTCCCGTGGTTTCTGCTCCTTGGTAGCTGTGGGGTGTTTCTTTTGTTTTTCACTGTTGCAGCTGTTGTTGCATCCTGTCAACACAATTTCCAAGTCTGTTTCTCGCCTTCATCACTTCCACCATTGTCATTCCTGTTTCTCTGATTACCTCTACATATCGGTGATCCCGAGACGGAGATAAGCGCTGGTTACCTCTACATATCGGTGATCCCGAGACGGAGATAAGCGCTGGTTACCTCTACATATCGGTGATCCCGAGACGGAGATAAGCGCTGGTTACCTCTACATATCGGTGATCCCGAGACGGAGATAAGCGCTGGTTACCTCTACATATCGGTGATCCCGAGACGGAGATAAGCGCTGGTTACCTCTACATATCGGTGATCCCGAGACGGAGATAAGCGCTGGTTACCTCTACATATCGGTGATCCCGAGACGGAGATAAGCGCTGGTTACCTCTACATATCGGTGATCCCGAGACGGAGATAAGCGCTGGTTACCTCTACATATCGGTGATCCCGAGACGGAGATAAGCGCTGGTTACCTCTACATATCGGTGATCCCGAGACGGAGATAAGCGCTGGTTACCTCTACATATCGGTGATCCCGAGACGGAGATAAGCGCTGGTTACCTCTACATATCGGTGATCCCGAGACGGAGATAAGCGCTGGTTACCTCTACATATCGGTGATCCCGAGACGGAGATAAGCGCTGGTTACCTCTACATATCGGTGATCCCGAGACGGAGATAAGCGCTGGTTACCTCTACATATCGGTGATCCCGAGACGGAGATAAGCTCTGGTTACCTCTACATATCGGTGATCCCGAGACGGAGATAAGCTCTGGTTACCTCTACATATCGGTGATCCCGAGACGGAGATAAGCTCTGGTTACCTCTACATATCGGTGATCCCGAGACGGAGATAAGCTCTGGTTACCTCTACATATCGGTGATCCCGAGAAGGAGATAAGCTCTGGTTACCTCTACATATCGGTATCCTGAGACGGAGATAAGCTCTGGTTACATCTACATATCGGTGATCCTGAGACGGAGATAAGCTCTGGTTACCTCTACATATCGGTGATCCTGAGACGGAGATAAACATTCTCTGCAGATGACTCCCAGCCGCCTTCGAGCTGACTCTGACTTATGGCGACCCCATATGTATCAGACTAGAACCGAGCTCCATATTGTCTTCTATGGTTGGTTTTTCAGAAGTAGATTGTCAGGTCTTTCTTCTCAGGCACCTCTAGGTGGACTTGAACTGCCAACTCTTTGGTTAGCAGCAAGCGCATTAACCATTTGCATCGACAAGGATTTCTCCGGATAACTACAGCTCTTCTTTTAGTCCCCAGAGCAGCTTGATTCTTTCACTTGTACGGAGTTCTCTTTGAAGGAACTGAAGTTCCAGAAAATGGGCTAGAAGTGTCTTCAAATGTGCTCATTGCAAATGACCAACCCATTTCCTGATTATTTTGGGTTATTTCTTACCCGTATGTTGGGGGTACTCTCTTACCCGTATTTTGGGGGTACTTGTGTACCAACTCCTGTTAAACCAACAAATCTATCCCAACTATCACCCCTGAAGAGTTGATCACTATAACGCTGGAGACTCTCTTATGCATAAGAAAGCTTATGGTAGGCATGGAAATTAAGTCTCAGCTGTGACCCTCATTATTCTGGAGAGCTGCCAAAGACTATGGAGTCTACTTGCCACTGAGACAGCGTCTTTACAGTCACTCTTGGGGCAAGAAAATACATTAGAGCTGACTGGTTTCTGGGTCATCACCAAGCTTGCAACAAAAGGCTCCGGATCACAGAATAGATGTAGATAGGTGGTAGGAGAAGGAAGCAGAAAGGCGGTGGAGTTAACGGCAGGATGAAGGCAGAAAGGGGATGGAGCTAAGGGCAGGATGAAGCCAGAAAGGGTATGGAGCTAAGGGCAGGATGAAGGCAGAAAGGGGATGGAGCTAAGGGCAGGATGAAGGCAGAAAGAGGATGGAGCTAAGGGCAGGATGAAGGCAGAAGGGGGATGGAGCTAAGGGCATGATGAAGGCAGAAGGGGGATGGAGCTAAGGGCATGATGAAGGCAGAAAGGGGATGGAGCTAAGGGCAGGATAAAGGCAGAAAACGTATGGAGCTAAGGGCAAGATGAAGGCAGAAAGGGGATGGAGCTAAGGGCAGGATGAAGGCAGAAAGGGGATGGAGCTAAGACATGATGAAGGCAGAAAGGGGATGGAGCTAAGGGCATGATGAAGGCAGAAAGGGGATGGAGCTAAGCGCATGATGAAGGCAGAAAGAGGATGGAGCTAATGATGAAGATAGAAAGGGGATGGGGCTAAGGCACAATGAAGGCAGAAAGGGGATGGAGCTAAGGCACGATGAAGGCAGAAAGGGGACGGAGCTAAGGCACGATGAAGGCAGAAAGGGGATGGAGCTAAGGCACGATGAAGGCAGAAAGGGGATGGAGCTAAGGCATGATGAAAGCAGAAAGGGGATGGAGCTAAGGCATGATGAAAGCAGAAAGGGGATGGAGCTAAGGCATGATGAAAGCAGAAAGGGGATGGAGCTAAGGCACAATGAAGACAGAAAGGGGATGGAGCTAATGATGAAGACAGAAAGGGGATGGAGCTAAGGCATGATGAAAACAGAAAGGGGATGGAGCTGAGGGCATGATGAAGGCAGAAAGGGGATGCAGCTAACCGCATGATGAAGGCAGAAACGGGAGAATGAACATGGCACGCAGAGGTGTGAAAATGTTTGCTGAATAATAATAATATTTATGAATAGTAACTTTAGACAGCCAAGGTTGGACTGGATTGCTGAGGCTGAAAATTTGAAGAACCAATTATTAATTGAATTTGATGGGGGAAGGGGACAAGAGAAGTATTAATAATTAATTCCAGGGCAAGAATGTGACATGTTAAGAGTAATATTGTGAAAACAGCCTGGCAGAATCATCTAGAATGAATGGGAAGCTAGAAGAACTTTCAGGAAAACACTAAATATTTCAAACTTGAGAAGAAGCTAAGCTTAGACAGTTAAAGCAAGAATGGGCGAAGAAAATGAATCCAAGAGAAAGTTTTAAAAGAACCTTTCCAACTAATCTATAATGAAATAACTATAGAATATAGTATTCTTATTTAACTTTGGGGAAAATAGCAACAAACAATTTTGAATTCATTTTACCACCAATGGGAGAAAACACTGTTTTGAAAGTTTGCTTCACTGGCCAGACATAAGAAAAGACCATTCTTATGGTTCTTAATATTGCCTACAGGTTCAATATTTCTGGCATTTTAATATTTCATCAGAAATACTCTAGGTTATATATTAACTAGAAAAATAAGTTTATTTTTTCTGCAACTTATCTATCAACAATGAGCCTGTTGTATTTATGGGTTCACTCCAAGTTCGCCTTCAAGAAGATGCACCTGAGCATTCATGGCTATGCAATCAACACAGGCTGGTGGGTGGGAACTTGAATCTCATTTCATGATACATTTGAGAATATAATTTTCTCCCTCAAAAACTGAATAAACAACATACAAGGACATCCAGCTTTGATTTTACATTCAAATTATAAACCTGTTGCAATGTGAATATTACAAAAGAATATATCCTATTCTTCAAATACAACTTACTTCTTTTTCGTTTCACACAATTCTTCCAGTTCACAAAACTACAGTATTCTTCATATGACAACTTAGTAGCATCTTTCAATTTCAAAGTCAGTGGAAACGATCACGTAAAATATCTCTGACTGTAAAAATTTCTCCAAAATATTCTATGGTTACATCTGCACCCGGCCAAGAAATCAACGGAGAACTTGATCATCAGGGTATTTCACCTCTAAAATGCTCAATATCATATCTAGATTTGTACAATTAGTCATTAAGAAACAAACATTTGTTTTGTAACTCTGAGGCTCAAAGCTATATGCCAATAAATGAATTTCATACCATCCTTCATTTTGTACTGGGAAACATAAATGACAATAACAATAATGTAAAAAATAATAATGTAGATAACATTTATTTAGAGCTTATTTGGTGGCAGGCACTGAGCTAAGCACTTTTCATGGATTATCTCATTTAATACTCTAACCATCTGTGAGGTGGCTAATTTTATCCCCATTTTACAGATAATAAAATTGAATCTCAGAGATAATCAAGTAACTTGTTCAGGCTTATATGGCTAGCAAACCCATGGCTGTCGATTCCGATTCATAGCAGCCCTACAGGACAGAGTAGAACTGCCCCATAGAGTTTCCAAGGAGCGCCTAGTGGATTTGAACCTCCAACCTTTTGGTTAGCAGCCGTAGCACTTACCCACTACGCCACCAGGGCTTCCATATGACTAGCGAGCTACATATAAATAAATAATGTAAGGCCTGTGAGAGAGTTATAAGCAGTCTACTACTAGTGCTTCAAGAAAAAAAGATAATAACAGCAATGCTCAGGAAGACATCCCAGAGTGAGTGACGTTTGAATTGAATCTTAACAGACTGAATTTCTAGCAAAACATAATAGTAGTCTGTATTCCTACACAAATGTCCTGTACAGTTAAGTCCAGGCATACTTAAACTGACCTTCCGTGACTAAGCTGAAACCTCGGTTCCTGAGCATAACTTACCCCTCTCCCCGCTCTCTCTCAGTACGCCTCTCTCTCCCTTCTCTGACCCATTTTCACAGTGGTTACTGCAAACTTTCAATACCTCTAGATCAAGGACTCTTGCCCCTTTCCTTTCAGTAGTTTCCTTTGCCTCTTAATTCAGTGCACACAGAAATGCCCTCTACCTAGAAAAGCTCCTTGCTCTTCAGTCCTGGGGAAGAAGGAGAGAAGAGGGCCCTGTAGATAGAAGAAGAGCATCTGCGAGTACATTACAACCCAAGAAAATGAGCAGCCAAGCATGTTCGTGGTTTGCACCATCCAGGGACTCCATCCATAAATCTGCTTTCCCTTAAAGAGGAAGCCTTTCCGTCTGTTTTTCCTAGCACCATGTTTTCCATGTTTTAAGGGCTGCCACCTGGTCCTACAGCTCAGAAATTCCAGTAATTTTGCAAAATTTGCAGATATAGGATTTAAATAATATCCTCCATCACATTTTCAAACTAAAGATCCCTGATATTTTAAGTACGTCTTCGTATAAATACTTCTCCCCTTAAACACTTAAGTTTACTTTTCTATGATACCTCAAGCCCAGCTGAGCTTTTCTTAATTAAAAAAAAAAAAAAGAAGAGTATGGAAAAAGACAAATGTTTTCTACTTTGTTACAGTATCTTTCTTGAGGGTAATTAACATTTTTGACTCCTTCAAACCAAAACCAAATCCACTGCCGTTGAGTCAAATCCAACTAATAATGACCCTATAGGACAGAGCAGAACTGCCCTATAGGGTTTTCAAGGCTATAAATCTTTTTGAAAGCAGACTGCCACATGTTTCTCCCACAGAGCGCCTGGTGAGTTTGAGCCACTGACTTCCCAGGCAGTAGCTGAGTGCTTTAACCACGAAGCCACCAGGACTCCTCTTTGACTCCTTAGCCACAGCAAAATTGTGTTTATATATAATCCCTTTTTTCAATCTTCCTGAGATCTCATCATTGCTGACCTAATCTAGTACAATAGCGTCATTGTCTTATACTTGGTATCTCTGCCTCCACTCTGCTTGCTTAAATCCCTTTTACACAATGACAGCCAAATATCTTCCTAAAGCATTGTTCTCACCACGTTATTTTCCTGCTCAAAAAAACTTTTATGGCTCTCCTTTCGGTATAGAATAAAATTTTAGCAAAGCATTAAGCATCTTTCATAATCTGGGCCTAATATACATTTTCTGTTTCACGGTTTATTTCATTTTTAAGTTATCTGTGCAATGCAGATACCAATTTGAACAAATGCATCCTTTCTTGTGCCTATAATTTCATTCATACAATTCTTTTCATCTAGTATGTGATTGGTAGGTTCACCTGTGTAAATCCCACCATAGTTCAAAGCCCCACTCAAATGCACCCTCTTGCATAATGCCTACCCTTAAGATTGGACTTAATCTGTCCAGAAGGACAGGCCATCATTTTCATGGTGGCATTTTTTCCTGAGGTGTATGTAGTTACTTGTACACATGCCTGTAAATCATAAAGAGCTTGATGATGTACCACAAACTGTACTTAATCTGTGGCATGTGCTCAAGCAACATTTTTTAGTTTCTTTCCAGTGTTGATCTTCAAACCTCTCTGTTGGGTAGTTGCAGGCATTTGTTGGTCAATCGTACTTCTCTAGTGAATGAGAATAGTCTTCCAGGCAAGTCCATCTATTGTCTTCTTGGCAAGCCACATACTCAGCCCATCTGTGCCTGACGCTGCAGACAGCTTGAATAACATCTGTTAGCCACATACATTAATGAGATTCTATACCCACCTATCCATCAGAATCAGTAAGGCAATGAAACTAATTTAACACACTGGCTTCTCTGTCCAAAGACCCGCTAACATGAAATCCAAAGATATATTACACTCTCAGTTAACCATGTTCATTTAACTTTGAAACATGGGAAGAATTCATTCCAATAGTCTCATAAAAACAAAGTAATCTGAGCCACATATGGAGATGGCTTGTGATATATATACTTTTCACAATATATTTAAACACACATTTAGTTTTATCTTTAAACAGTCTTCCAAATCTATATATTTGGCTACCTCCCTTTTTCTTCTCTTTTAAGAACTTAGCATTTTTCTGCCCATGGGAAGAGTAATTTATTATAAGGATCTGAGATTACCTCACCCTGAAAATCCTAGGAAAAGGATTCTATTTTGATTGTATTGAAGAATTTAATTTTTAACTTTTATCTATAGTTTATATGACGACTCCCATGTTGTTACCGGTGACATTTTTACTTCAGTGTCTCTCTTATGCTAGTTATGATGGGAGAAAATTGTTGAAGGAAACATTATCTTATAATATGGTTTGATAAATGAACAAATAATTCTCCATCACTGGCAGCATTCTTATGGATAGATGGGACAATATCACAGCAGGTAGCATGTCGCATCTATCGACATATGAAATGGAACTCTAAACACTGTTCTGATATCTGAGACTGGAGACCATTTATGAGGCATTCATACATGTATGTATAACTTCAGAATGAAGAATTTTTAGTAGGTGGATTCTTCTTGTGTTAGATAATCTTCATAAAAGAATTCAAGCAGAAGTAGGAGTAGTGATTCCATGAACCTTAATCGGTTTTTCATGTCATTCATTGCTATATAAGCACTTTGATGTCTGCTTTGCATATATACAGAATTTAATGAAAATACAATACAATAGGGAAAATATAGCTAGAGAGAAAAAGATTTAAAAAACAACCCAAAATTCAGGATAGAAACTTAGCCTCAGTTGAATGAATGAACTATGTGTGAAGGCCATTCAAAGTCAGTTAATATTTAAACACTAATTAATTCAATGACTAGAAATTACAAGTATTTTGAAAGGTCTACTGGCCTATCCATGTAAAGTGCTAGAAAATAAAAAAAAATATTTTCTAGATTCTCAAGCCCTGATAGGCTGACCATTTCCACAAGTTCAAAACAATCAAACTCATCGAGATAGTATCAAAATCCAAACTAGATATCATAATATTCTACCAGAAATGAGTTTTTAAATACATTTTGCTAAATACAATTGTTTTTAGTTATTCCATTGGGGAATGGTGGTAATATTCCAATTTTTCCTTAGATGGACAATGATGAATCACTGATAAAATGTCAACATTGGATATGTATAAACCAAAAACCAAACTCATTGCTGTGGAGTCGATTTCGACTCATAGCGACCCTACAGGACAAAGTAGAACTGTCCCATAGGGTTTCCAAGGAGCAGCTGGTGGACTTGAACTGCCAACCTTTTGGTTAGCGGCTTTAGCTTTTAGTCACTGCACCACTAATGCTGCAGATATGTATAACCATAGACATGCAGCAAAATGGCACACCTGACTTGTTGACAAAAGCATGTTACTATTTTTGATGATAATCATTCTAAATGTCCTCAAAAAACAAACAAAAAGCAAAACCACTGCCATCAAATCGATTCCAACTCATAGCAACCCTATAGGACAGATTAGAACTGCCCCCAAAGAGTTTCCAAGGAGCACCTGGTGGATTTGAACTGCTGACCTTTTGATTAGAAGCCGTAGCACTTAACCACTACAACACCAGGGTTTTCAATAGAGGGTTTACAATTATCCATGAGCTAATATTAAATTACCATAAAAAAGTAATATACTTGTTTCATTAGGCCTAAAACCAAGACCAAGGAAAATTAGCAACCAAGTTGGTTAGACTGAATTTATATAAGAACTTCAATCTAAAAAATGAGAATGCTTAAGTTGAAAGGAAATTGACACATGACCACCTTTAACTTGTATTTTGTGTAATACATAAATTCCATAAATACTATTTCCATACTGTTAATTGCAAATATATAAGGACTATATCTGTTCACCTAATGTTCTCCATACCTTTTGGAAAATTGCATCATTTCTTTTTACTTTGAACAACACAGTCGTAAAAATATAACGATTCTGTATTATCAGACTGGAAGCTGATTTTACAGCCTCTCTAGGACCATCATGCCAGACAGTACTGAGGCATAACGGCAGAATTGAAAATTTTAAAGGATTTGCTATGACAATTCAGCTACTTCATTGTCTACTATGCTTCATTTTAAATGAGTCACAGTTTCTTTGAAAGTATTTGCTCCTTATGTACTCTACTTATTTATTTTTACTATTTCTTTATTTTTCTTTTTTACCTTTGTAAGGAGTCAATATTGTTCTTTGGGTGTTAAAAGACATATTGTTGTTTTAAGCTGTAAAACAGGCTGGTGTTGTTATGAATGCAGCAAGAGTATCTGTCTCCAGAGTGCTCCAAACATGCGGTCCTGTGTTTCTGAGCGAATTCTTAGGGCAATCCTACATGGTAGTTTAATTACACCTATTTATATTTCCAGGTCTCTGTGAACAGCTCAGTCCCGTAGATTAAACAAAACTAAAATTGAGACTGACTATGTATTATATTAAGGAGTCTGGAACAAGTCAGCTATCATGGTGTTAGGAGAAAAAAAAAAAAAGAATACAATATTTTAAAGCAGAAGTACATAGGAAAACATTTAGTAAGTAATGCAGTAAAAATTTTTGCTTCCCCCCAAAAAATCTGATCAAAAAAAGACATGGCAAGATTTTTCACTTGTCTGAATCAGTGTTCTTTTATCTGAAAAATAGATTAGAAGAAGGAAGTAAGCTAGCTGTTAGTAGCAGAACAGAAAATTGAACCCAAATTCCCCCTTCTTATTAATTTTGGGTACATTTCTAAGACTCCAAACATTAAAGCCGTCTGTATGTGTCTCCTTGCTGCCTTTGCTTCCTGTGGCACTGCAACAAATTAGCACAAATCTGGTGACTTAAAACCACAGAAATTAACTCTCCCACAGTTCTAGGGGCCAGAAAATCAGCATCTCAAGGCTGAAATTGAGTTGTCAGAAGAGCCATGCTCCCTGCAGAGGATCTAGTGAGAATCTATCTGTTCCTTGTTGCTCTGGTGGTTGCCAGTATACTTTGGCTTGTGGCTACTTTGCTCCAGTCTTCAATCTCTCTTGGATGTGCTGTCTTCGCATCGCCTTCCCTCCAGGACGTCTGTGAGGTCTTCCTCTGCCTCCTATTATCAGGACAGAGCCCTCTTGGGTAATCCAGGATAACCTCTCCATCTCAAAATCCTTAACTTATTCATATCTACAAAGACGCTTTTTCCAAATAATGGAACAGTTATAGGTTCCAGGGATTCGGTCCTGATATCTTTGTTTTTCTTTTTTTGGTGGGGGAAGCATTATTCTGCCTACCACACTTCTGTAAATAAGTAGATCGATATACTTACTTGAATTGCACTGCACAGCAAATATGTGATGGTGTCATCCCTATGGCCTTTGTACAGCCACTGTCCATGTAGAAGAGACTCAGAGCCTATTAAAGGACCTGCCAAAGCACATAAATAGTATACTATGTTCACAGTCTCTGGCTTTGAGGATTGTCCCCTTGTGCTTTAAGTCAAAGTTAAAAAAAAAAAAAAAAATCCACAGGTGTTGATATTTCCTGTAATCTCATTTTTGAAAATTCTAAATAGGAGCAGTACCTCCACTCATGTCAGCATGTGAATATGGAAGTATTTTGGTTGCATAAATGGAGTCTCAAAAAATCAATAAGATATCTTTAAGTAATATCAATTTTATTCTGCTTCTCAGTCCTGAAAAAATTCATGGCTAAGTGTTTTTACATGAGCTAAAGAGACAAAGGAATACCTCTTGACAATAGCTACTTGAAATGTTGAAGGTTAGTATTGTATTAATTTTAAAAGAACATAGGCTTGCTTCTTTGAGCATTTATTCCATCTGTGTCCTATTATGAGGTGTTTTGTTTGCACATGCTTTTATGTCTACTAGAAAATTTACCTCAAATAAACCTGAAGAAACCAAACTAAATAATATCACAACCCTTACTTCCCTACCATAATTTACTTGATTATGTCACAGGCAGAAAGCCATAATAGCATAGCATCTTTCACACAGATTGTACTCATTTTAGTAATTATTAGCAATAAGTTCTTGGTGTGTGGTTCAAAACCAAAAGTTCAAGGTAAGTTTTTCCTCTGAAAAATTAGTGAAATCAACTCAGATTAGATTAGCCATCTGCGGAAATCCCCTTAAAAGCCGCTATGTCTCCTAGCTCAAAAGCAGAAAAGGCAGGTGTAGCTATCAAATAAAGGCTTAACAATGTAAAAGATGATACAGTATTTACTGAATCAGAGTGTCCTTCCCTCCCCCCCCCCCGAGGAAAAACACACTTATCATTAGGAGAGAGTTAGCCTGAAATCTAAAAAAAACAATCATCTGAGAGGAAAGCAACTTGTTAGGTTGTCACCGATGCCATTAAATAAAAAGACACACCTATCAACCTTCCCAGGTAACACAAATCTTTCAGTTCCCATGGTAACTGTGGTCCCGGAATGGTGATACAAGTTCTTTAGATCACGCCTCACTCCTAGTTCACAACCTCAGCATTCTTCCAATACCCATCGTCTCCTTATGTTGATCCATGTTTAATGAGTAACTGTGATGACTGGGCATTGACCCACACGACAGTTGTAGTTTTTATTATCAATTCTGATTTAAACTCTAGTCTCCTAGGAGTCTGTGTGTATTAATCGATCATTGAGGCCTGGCAGAAACACTCATCAAGTTTATAAACCTACAAAACCGAGAATCAGACCTTAGCACACGGTGGTCACACCAAGGCTCTTCCATCCATGAATCCCTGTTTATGTGGTCAGCTGGTGCCCCAAGCAACATCTCTGTTTACTGATACACTCATATCAATCACTCACAAAACGTTTATTGGGTACACCAACTACAAGTAAGGCACCATGCTAGGAGATGTGGCAGCAAATGTGACTTGCATCAAAACTGCTCTCGTGGAGCTTATAGTCTGGTGAGGAAAACAGTAACTTTTAAAAAACAGTGTCTTAAATTATATTGTTTTAAGTGTTTCAAGTAAAAAGACGGGGTATTCTAGCATGTGACTTAGGTGGTAGAGTCGGGAAGCTCTTACCTAAGGAACTACCCTGGAGGCTGAAACCTGAAGGATAAAAAGGAGTTAGCCAGGAAAGTGAGGAGTAAGTTTTTCCAGATGAAGAAAAAAGCAAAGATACTCTGAAGTGGAAAAAATCCAGGTGCGCTCAGGGAGAAAAAAGAAGTCTAGAGCTCAGTCAAAGAAGAGAAGAGTGGCCCAGAGAAGACTGGAGGGAGCGATCAGCCAGATCATGCTGGGCCTGGCTGAGGGGCCTGGTAGGAATCCTGTAGTTTGTTCTCAGGTCCATAAAACACTTGGAAGGGATTTAATCTTTGCAAGTCATGGGAAGATACTGTTTGATTGGGATTTGCTGTTACAAAATCCTTGTCCATCTACTTGGGATTGTACTAAATTTCTAGCAAACACAAAATAAAGAGAAGGAAAAGGCCATCTTTATTTCTTGCTCTCAATAAGCAGAAATCATCATAAATGGTAATGCAGGGCCTATGGACCATATTCAGGAGCAGCTGAGTTGTGTTCGTTGAGTACAATGTAATTTTTTTTTTAATTGGATTAGGATTCCTTTAAATAGGCCACTCTGTCCAATTGATTTCAAGCCCCACCATATCTTATTGTCTCATGAATGCTTTGGCCACTCATTTTACCTGCCTGGCTGCTAAAGTCTTTTGAGTTTGTAATCTGTACTTAAATTGTCAGTCTATATAAGCTATTAATCTAATTTTACTGAGAGGAACCAAGCTGAACAGGAACACAAATGAAATAAAGAAGTAATCATTAACATTCCTTAGATCCTAGAATCCTCTTAAAACATGATGAAAAATGTTTACTCTCTCACCAGAAAACCGTACACGCGCACACACACGCACACACACGCACACACATGTACACACACACGTTTTTGTCATACAGTTTCAGAGAAGTACACATAACTTCAAAAACCATTTGAGAAACTGCAGAAGCTCAGCAAGTGAAACCTGCTGAAGATGAAGGAGGTGGCAAGGAATCAGGAACAAATAGTAGTTGGGTTACCCCAGTGGGGAATTTCCTCACAGAATAAAAAAAATAGATGAGAACAATTATGCAATTTCTATTAGATCTCACAAAGGGCTTTTCCAGAAAGCCCATGTACCCTGGAAATACGTACATAGGCTCTCTAGTCTCAAATAAGCAGATTTTACAGGCTACTAATGATGATGGAAAGATTTTCCAGGTAAAGAAACGAGCATTAGCAAATTTGAGGATAAAATTATTATTTCTCTTTTTTGCAATCTGCTTTTTGCCGACTTTAAGTATGACACAGTTGACCTTCTCTTTCTCTTACTCCCTCTTACTGTGTCCAGCTCTCACTTCTTTTAAAAACAAAATTCAAAGAATTTGTGCAATTTTCCAGAAAATTGTATAAACAAATTTATAGCTGCCATACTGCTGCTGAAAATGTGACCATACATCAAATGTTAGCTTTTCTCAAACGTCACAATTCTAAGTACAGGATTCTCTACTGAAAATTATCCTTCTGAGGCTTCCAACACAATTTGGTCATGAGATTTTGATATTCTGGGGAAAATACATGTGTTGTTGTTAGGTGCTGTTGAGTCGGTTTTGAGTCAACCTGACGTACAACAGAATGAAACACTGGTCAGTCTGGTGCCATCCTCACAATCATTGCTATATTTGAGCCCACTGTTGCAGCCACCGTGTCAATCCATTTCATTGAGGGTCTTTCTCTTTTTCGTTGACCCTCTACTTTACCAAGCATGATATCCTTCTCAAGGGACTCATCCCTCCTGACATCATGTCCAAAGTATGTAAGAAGAAGTCTTACCATCCTCACTGTCGAGGAGCATTCTGGTTACACTTCTCCCAAGACAGATTTATTTGTTCTTCTGGCACTCCATGGTATATTCAATATTCTATCTACGTAACTCTATGTAAAACACAACATTTATTCCCAGTAGAAATGTCACTCACCTCCCAGCATCCAAAGTGACACACATGGACCCATGTTGGCACGCTCAAGTTGGACAGTTGAGCAGGCAAGTGATTGACTATATGGCACTTTAAATACCTTTACTCCGTTATCACATTTTAACTCAGAATGTGGATGGTGAGCGAACTGCTAGGCAAAACCCAGCTCTATGGGATACAGCGTCATCTGAAGTACTTACACAAAGGGAAGATATACAAAAAACCCAAACCCAAAGACCCACCAAAAAAGAAGTTTCTTACAAAGGTACCCACTTTTTTTTTTTTTTTTCTATGCCTATTGGGATTTTCTGTGAGCAGGAAAAAAAAAAATTGAAACAGGCCATCTGTCACTGGAGGCTCCACTAGAGAAATATGTTTTCAGCAAAATGGTAAGTTTTCAGAAATGATTTCGAAGCAGCTTGGCATTGAGCATTGGAACCAGAAAAGTCTTACAGAGCAAACTTTGGAGTACAGGACAGAAAGTGAATGTCAGCAAAGACTTAGCTAAGGGAAGAGTGATGTGTTGCCTCCAAGATAGAGAACTTTAATACGGAAAGTTTGAGATGTCAGTGAAAGTATTTTTAAAGCAACATTCCAAGGTTAAAACAATTAGAGAAGAGGGAGAGATTCTTCAAAGATTTTGAGCATACACAGCAGAGAAATTGGAAAAGAGAAAGTTCTTTAAGGTGCCAGATGACCAATATTTAACTGGGATTTTTCAAACCCTTGATCGTTACAAGGCAAAATAATTTAGGGATTATCCACGTGTCTTGCTAAACACTGCACATAAGGTTTGTGCAGATAATATCTCCCCTTTTAGAAAACGACTATGGATATTGAGAAAACAAAGATTTTGAAGGATGTGAATGACTTAGCAAAAAGAATGAACTAAAATTATTCTACAGAGAGTATGGGAGAGAGCGAGGGATTAAAAAATATTATACTCCAATAAGGCAATCGGTGTAAATAATAGTCCTGAAGATTATAAGGAAAGGATAAGACAGAGGTGTTAAAGAGAAAATATGAAGCTGTTCATAATGAGAAAATCATTCTGATTCTCCTGGAATTCAGATTTCCAGGTTCATGAAATTGGAGTGGTCTACCCAGGCCATCCACCCTTAGATGTCCCTTTGATCCTGAAGGAACTGGCTTCCAGAAGTCACCTTCAGGTCAAACAATAGCTTGTTGGTGGTGGGGCCTAGAGTCGGTTCCAACTCATAGCAACCCTATCTACAACAAAATAGCTTAGTCTGCAACTCAGTGGAGACGGTTTGGCCTTAGGCATTGGGTTATTTTGGAAAATTGTCTATGTGCAGCCAGCTTCATGAAGCAGGAACTCCAGGGTCTGACTAGAGGCTGTGTTTTAAGATGTATCACATGTCCTTGGTGATTCTGTTTCCATAACCAAGGGATTCTGAAACCCTGCTAATGCTTTGATGTTACCTCCTGAGAAATTAACGTAACAATGACCTATATAACCCATTTCCATTGTCCCCTCCTTGGAGTGCCTTACAGATGCTAGGCTGACACTGCCTGATTTGAATCATATCTACTCACAATAAATATATTCTGTTATACTAATTTTTGTTGTTTCTCTAAGAATTTAGGCTTTTGACAATAGACGTACATCAGACACCTATTTTGACAGTTAAAGTTTGCTTTACGGAGTGGTTAAGAGAAAATTCTATCATTTATGTGTACGTTAAGTAGCACATTAGACACTAGCAGCTCCTTGGAAGTCCTTCATCTGCTGCAGGACACCTGCCTGCTCTGTACTCAGCTATGCCTGCACGGCATAGCACGGTGACAGGGAGTGAGAATGGTGCAGCCCCATGGGGTCAGCTGCCTGACTAGAGAGACCCAGAGGGTGGGAAGAGCGGCCCAGTGTCTCATAAGTAGTCAGTGGCAGAGCCAGCATTTCAATCCTAGTCTGCCCGATTCCAAGATCTGTGTTCATTCTACTCTAACCCCACCTCATCCAAATTGTGGACTGACAGGATCTCGGTGTGTCCGTCATGGAGGCCTTGCCTATTTATCTTATTTCTTAGGGCTGCTGTATTAAATCAGATCCACCCCATGTGACAAAGTAGAATTGACCATAGGGTTTTCTAGGCTGTAACCTTTATGGGAGGAGATCACCAGTTCCTTCTCAAGGAGCCTCTGAGTGGGTTCCAACTGCGGACCTTTCGATTAGCAGTTAAGCACTTAACCATTGTATCACCAGACCACTATGAGTTAGAATCAACTCAACGGCACACAATAACAACCAAACCAAAAAAACCAAACCCATTGCCCTCAAGTCCATTCTGACTCATAGGGACCTTACACAGCTGTAACAAACACCACAAAGTGGGTGGATTTAAAGAACAGTATTTTCTCACAGCCCTGGAGTCTATAACTCCCTTGTTATGTTAATCAACGCATCAGCTCTGTTGATTCCTCCTGAGGGCTGTGAGAGGACCCTTCCATGCTACTCTCCTAGTTTCTGGTGCTCCCAGCAATCCTTGGCATTATTTGGCTTGTAGATACATTTTCACATCACTGGCTTCCCCCTTGTCAAACTCTCCATAACTGTTCTCATCTTTTATAAGGCACCACTGCGTTGGGATTAGGACCTACCTTACTTCTGTACAACCTCATATTAACTGATAAGATCTTCAAAGATCCTATTTCCAAACAAGGCCCATGTCTTAGTTTCCTAGTGTTGTCATAACAAAACACCACAAAGTGAGTGAGTTTAAAAAACAGAAGTTTATTTTCTCACCGTTCTGGAGGCTAGAGGTCCAATTTAAGGCATTGGTAGGGCCATGTTCTTTCTTTGTGGGTTCCAGGTAAGGTCCTTCCTTGTCTCTTTCAGTTTCTGGGCACCTCAGGCATTTCTTGGTATTCCTTGGCTTGTGGACAGATCCTAACATGCTGTCTTCCCCTGTGTGTGTGACTCTCTCCATCTCTGTTCTCCCCTTTTGCAAGACACAACTCAAAAGGGATTAGGACTGGGACTTACCTTGCCCCTATATGACTTAAATAATAACAGCTAATGACCATCTAGAGCCCTTGCATTTTAAATGACAAAGCAGGTGTTCAGGGGTCATAGAGCTGGTGGGTGGCAGGGCCAGGTTATGACCATCCACAGCCCTTGCATTTTAAATGACGAAGCAGGTGTTCAGGGGTCACGGAGCTGGTGGGCGGCAGAGCCTGGGTTAGGCCCCAGCACTCCCAGTTTGTGTCCTCTCATGCCACCCAGTACAATATTACATCAGAAAGAGTCTTGGTAATACAAAAATATGCAACAAGGTAAGTGGCAAAAAGATAAATATGTCATTTATGGTTTTGTTTTATATAGGAGAGCTACTTTAAGTCAAAGGTCCCTGGATGGAAGAAAGGGTTTGCACTCAACTGCTAACCTAAAGGTTGATGGTTTGAATCCACCCAGCGCAGCCACAGAAGAAAACCTGGCAATCTACTTCCATAAAGATCAAAGCTAAGAAAACTCTATGGAGCAACTCTACTCCGTAACACACAGGTCACCATGAGCTGGAGTCCACTCGATGGCAACTAAGGACAACATTTTAAAACAACAGGAGTTACATCTGAGTGTATACCTCGAAACCTCAAGGATGTCTTCCCGTTTCCCACTCATGCTTGGGAAAGCAACTGAAACAATCCAGTTTCATATAAAAAGTGCAAAGAGTTCTTCCCCTAGGTTAAAAGATAAAAAGAAAATAAAACGGTATCCTTTTGCCGTTTAAAAATGCTCTAAAGGTCGGTATTTTATTTTTCAAACACTACCAGAAAATTTACCATGAAACCTTAAATTACCGTGAAATCATAGCAGAAGATTACATTCTTGACATTGTGTATGGCACTGCATAACCACAAAGTGGCAGTGCGATGATCCAAGAGAGACCGGCACTGCATTGCTTCCCATGGATTCTTTGCTCAAACCCTCTTCTCCTTCCACAGTGATGGTATTTAGATTCTTAGGACATTTGCTAGCGCTCCTTACAAATGTTCATAATAAATAAGACTAGACTCAAAGGAAGAGTTCTTCACTCCACCTTACTGTGAGAACTGTTTTTTTTTTAATAAAACAATAGATAATGAAGATTGTTGTACAACATGGTGAATGTCATTAATGTCATTCTGAATTGTACATCTAAAAATGATTAAAATGGCAAATTTTCTGTTATATAGATTTAATAAAAATAAATAAAAATTAATTTCTTAATTAAAATAAATTTAATAAATTATTAATTATTTATTAAAAATTTTCTAAGCAAGTTTTCTGAGAGCATTAATTGCTCATGGTAGTGCTTTAAAAGCCAAACACACCATGACTTTTACCATCTTCTTGTCCCTCCCACCTTCCCCACTGTTAACACTTTGAAACCAAAGAGAAATGCTCTCCACAGAAACCATTTTTTAATGCAACCACAGCAGAGACTTGTGAGGACCTCAGGTCACCACTTACTGGAGTGCGTTTTGTTCTTGTCAGGGCCCAAAATGAATTCCATGAAAAAGTAGATCCTGGCCAGGGTGAGAAATAACAGCACAAGTTTATCTCCTCCCAGAGGCCTCTCCTGCCTTCCTTGTTGTTATTCCTTGTATCAGTCAGCAGCCCAGCAGGAAACAGATGGCAAATTTAAATGAGGAAAGTTTAATAAAAGGACTGTTTACAGGGGTGTTCCTGTTATTAATGGATGTTTGCAGCTGTTTCTTCTCATTTTGAGTCCTGCTACATCAGCAAATGAAGGTCCCAAAAGCTTTACTCCATCCATGTCATTAAGTTTGACTCTACTTTGAGGAGGCAGCTCTTCCCCAGTCATCTTCTGAGTTCCTTCCAACCTGGGGGGCTCATCTTCCAGCACGATATCAGACAGTGTTCCGCTGCTATTCATAAGGTTTTCACTGGCTAATTCTTTTCAGAAGTAGACTGTCGGGTCCTTCTTCCTAGTCTGTCTTAGTCTGGAAGCTCAACTGAAACCTGTCCTCATGGGTGACCCTGCTGGTATCTGAATACCAGTGGCATAGCTTCCAACATCATAGCAACACGCAAGCCCCCACAGTACGACAAACTGATAGACACATGGGGGGCCAAGAAATTTGGAAGGCAGCTACCTGGCCAACCCACTGGAAGAGATCCATATTTATGCCTATTCCCAAGAAAGGTGATCCAACCGAAAGTAGAAATTTTTGAACAATGCCATTACTATCACACACAAGCAAAATTTTGCTGAAGATCATTCAAAAGCGGCTGCAGCAGTATATCGACAAGAAACTGCCAGAAATTCAGGCCAGATTCTGAAGAGGGTGTGGAACCAGGGATATCACTGCTGATGTCAGATGGATCCTGGCTGAAAGCAGAGAATAACAGAAGGATGTTTACCTGTGTTTTATTGACTACGCAAAGGCATTTGACTGTGTGGATCATAACAAATTATGGATAACGTTGCGAAGAATGGGAATTCCGGAACACTTGATTGTGCTCATGAGGAACCTGTACATAGATCAAGAGGCAGTTGTTTGGACAGAACAAGGGGATACTGATTGGTTTAAAGTCAGGAAAGGTGTGCATCAGGGTTGTATTCTCTCACCATACCTATTCAATCTGTATGCTGAGCAAATAATCCAAGAAGCTGGACTATATGAAGAAGAACGGGGCATCAGGATTGGAGGGAGACTCGTTAACAACCTGTGTTATGCAGATGACACAACCTTGCTTGCTGAAAGTGAAGAGGACTTGAAGCACTTACTAATGGAGATCAAAGACCACAGCCTTCAGTGTGGATTACACCTCAACATAAAGAAAACAGAAATCCTCACAACTGGACCAGTGAGCAACATCATGATAAACGGAGAAAAGATTGCAGTTGTCAAAGATTTCATTTTCCTTGGATCCACAATCAACAGCCATGGAAGCAGCAGCCAAGAAATCAAAAGATGCATTGCATTGGGCAAATCTGCTGCAAAGGACCTGTTCAAAGTGTTGAAGAGCAAATATGTCACCCTGAGGACTAAGGTACGCCTGACCCAGGCCATGGTATTTTCAATCACATACCAAGCATGTGAAAGCTTGACAATGAATAAGGAAGACCGAAGAATTGACAGCTTTGAATTGTGGTGCTGGAGAAGAATATTGAATATATTATGGACTGCCAAAAGAATGAACAAATCTGTCTCAGAAGAAGTACAGTCAGAATGCTCCTTAGCAGCAAGGATGGCGAGACTGTGTCTTACATCCTTTGAACTTGTTGTCACGAGGGATCAGGCTCTGGAGAAGGACATCATCCTTGGTAAAATACAGGGTCAGGGGAAAAGAGGAAGCCCCTCAACAAGATGGACTGACACAGGGGCTGGAACATTGGTCTCAAGGATAGCAATGATTATGAGGTTGGTGCAGGACTGGGCAGTGTTTGGTTCTGTGGTACACAGGGTCACTGTGAGTCAGAACCAACTTGACAGCACCTAACACCACCAACAACACAGGGGTGTGGGTAGGATGTGGAGTTCTCCTTTTCTAACCCTAAGCCTGAGGGAAAAAGATGGTACAGTGACTCAAGCATGTCCTGCTAACCCAAAGGTTGGCAGTTCAAAAGCACCAGGGGCTCCTCAGAGGAAGATGTGGCAGTCTGCTTCTGTAAAGATTTACAGCCTTGTAAATCCTATGGGGTCACTATGAGTTGGAACCAGTGGGTGGCAATGAGTGGGGTGGGGTATAGAGTACTCCCTTTCCAACCCTGGGCCTGAAGGGAAGAGGGGAGGGAGTGGTTACCAGAACTTAAAAACAGCTAAGGGGAAGGGCAGAGGGACACCTAGCCCTTGGTTACCATCCAAGGAGGGGGCTTGGGAGGCGGGGGCATGGTAATCCCCCTAATCTCACTACTCTCGCTTCCCGTCTGTGTTCACTTACTATTGCTGCTGTACCAAATTTCCAAAAACCACACAAATTTATCCTTTTAAGGTTGTGCAGGTCAGAAGGCTGAAATGAATATTCTTGTTGCTGTTAATTGCCATCAAGTTGGCTCTGACTCTTGGGGACCTTACTTAACATACAACAACAGAAAACATAGCCCAGTCCTGTGCCATCCTTACAATCTTTGGTATGTTTGAACCCATTGTTGCAGCCACCATGTCGATCCAGCTTATGGAGGGTTTCCCTTATTTTTGCTGATACTCTAACCAACATGATGTCCTCTTCTAGCAATTGGTCCTTCCTGAAGACATGTCCAAACTGAGCAAGTCAAAATCTTGCCATCCTCTTTTATAAAGAGCATTCTGGCTGTACTTCTTTACTTCCTTATGGAGATAAAATCAAAGTGTCAGCAGGACTGTGTGTGTGTGTGTGTGTGTGTGTGTGTGTGTGTGTGTTTTGGAGGCTCTAGAAGAGTCCCCAGCAAGACTAATTCCTTGCTTCTTCCAGCTTTGAGAGGTGGCCAGCATTCCTTGATTCACAGCCACATCACTTCAATCTCTGCTTTTATCATCACTTTTGTTGTTGCTGCTAGTTGCTGTTGAGTTGGTTCCAATTCATAGTGACCCTATGTATAATAGGACGAATGGCCCTATGCATAATAGGACGAATGACCCTATGTATAATAGGATGAATGACCCTATGTATAACAGGACGAGTGACCCTATGTATAACAGGACGAGTGACCCTATGTATAATAGGATGAATGACCCTATGTATAACAGGACGAGTGACCCTATGTATAACAGGACGAGTGACCCTATGTATAATAGAACGAAATGTTGCCTCATCCTCGTATTCACTGCTATGCTTGAGCCCACTGTTGTAGCCACTGTGTCAACCCATCTTGTTGAGGGTCTTCCTCTCTTTTGCTGGTCCTCTACTTTATCAAGCATGATGTTCTTCTCCAGGAACTGGTCCTTCCTGATAACATGTCCAAAGTAAGCTAGACAAAGCCTCACTATCCTCGCTTCTAAGACACATTCTGGCTGTACTTCTTCCAAGACAGATTTATTCCTTAGCTCACATTACCTTTTCTGAATTTGATCATTCTGCTTCCCTTTAGTAAAGAGTCTGTGATAACACTGGGATTTTCCAGATAATCCAAAATAATCTCTCTACGGTGAAATCCTTAACTTAATCACATCTTCAAAGTCCTTTCTGCCATAAAAGGTAACATATTCGCAGGTTTCAGGGATTAGGATGTGAACACACTGCTCAGCCTACCACGCCCTCTGATCTCCTGCTGATGCCCCACATCATCTGAGCCCATATGATGTTAGAGGGCAAGGAAACTCTTGATGTCATCCACGAGGTCAGCATCTCAGGGCAGAGAGTAGGATAAAGAAGGGTGTAACACAGCTCTAGCGGAGCAAACAGACATAACCCGGCACATCTTTACCCCAGTGTCTCCAAGAGTAAGCTGGACAGTGTGCCTATCTGCTTGTAAGTGCAATTGAGCTGATACAGTAAAGGCTAAATGCAATCTCATTACAACTCTGTCAGACTCCCAACCCATGAAGAGGATCAGTATTCTAAACATGAAGTTGGAAAGAAAAGGAGACTGTACACGTCTCAATATGAACCCCATCAGGTGGTTTTCAATTCATTTCTGTTTCAATTAGATGATTTTTATACACATTTCAAAATTTGAAATGTTGCATCAACTACAGTTTTCATTGAAATTGCATTTCATAATAATAACCATTACTTTCCTGAAATTTACACAGCGGTACATAGACAGAAAACTGCCAGAAATTCAAGCCAGATTCAGGAGAGGACATGGAATGAGGGATATCACTGCTGATGTCAGATGGGTCCTGGCTGAAAACAGGGAATACCAGAAGGATGTTTACCCATGCTTTATTGACTATGCAAAGGCATTAGGCTGTGTGGATCATAACGAATTATGGATAACATTACTAAGAATGGGAATTCCAGAACACTTAATTGTGCTCATGAGGAATCTGTACATAAACTAATAGGCAGTCATTCAAACAGAGCAAGGGGACACTGCGTGATTTAAAATCAGGAAAGGTGTGTGTCAGGGTTGTATCCTTTCATCATACTTAATCAATCTGTATGCTAAGCAAATATAATCTGAGAAGCTGGACTACATATAAAGAAAAATATGGCATCAGGATTGGAGGAAGACTCATTAATAATCTGCAATATACAGATGACACAAACTTGCTTGCTGAAAATGAAGAGGGCTTAAAGCACTTACGATGACATTCGAAGACTATAAACTTCAGTATGGATTACATCTCAACATAAAGAAAACAAAATTCCTCACAACTGGACCAATAAGCAGCATCATGTTAAACAGAGAAAATTTTAAAGTTATTGGATTTCATTTTACTTGGATCTACAATCAACACTCAGGAAAGCAAACCAAACCCACTGCCATGGAGTCGATTCCGAAAAAAAAGTGACGTATTATACTGGGCAAATCTGCCAAAAAATACTTCTTTAAAGTATTAAAAAGCAAACATGTCATTTTGAGGACTAGGTACACCTACTCCAAGCCATGGTATTTTCAATCACTTCATATGCATGCAAAAGCTGAACAATGAATAAGGAAGACTGAAGAAGAATTGATGAATTGGAATTATTGTGTCGGAAAAAAAATATTGAATATACCATGGATTGTCAGAAGAAGGAAACCCTGGTGGTGTGGTGGTTAATTACTACGGCTGCTAACCAAGAGGTCAGCAGTTCGAATCTGCCAGGCACTCCTTGGGAATTCTATGGGGCAGTTCTACTCTGTCCTATAGGGTCACTACGAGTCAGAATCGGCTCAACAGCAGTGGGTTTGGTTTTGGTTTGGTTTTTGTCAGAAGAACAGACAAATCTGTCTTGGAAGAAGTATACCCAGAACACTCCTTAGAAGTGAGGATGGTGAGACTTCGACTCACATACTTTGAACGTGTTTTCAGGAGGAACCAGTCCCTGGAGAAGGACATTATGCTTGGTAAAGTGGAGGGTCAGAAAAAAGAGGAGGACCCTAAACAAGATGGATTAACGCCATGGCTGCAACAATGGACTGAAACATAACAACGATTGTGAAGATGGTGCAGGACCAAGCAGTGCTTCATTCTGTTGTACACAGGGTTGCTATGAATTGGAACCAACTTGACAATACCTAACAACGACAACAGACATATGCTATAAAAATTCATGGCCAGTCTCAATCAGCTAAATTTGGAGCAACAACTTGCAACTCATCTTGTCCAGGGTATTTTCAATTTGAGTGTTACTGTTTACACTAGTTGGAGTTGAGGTTCTAGTCATTGCTATTTTGTTGTGAATAATCCCCAATCTATCAATGGATGAATGATTCAAAAATCATTCATTGAAATAAGGCATGAAACTAGTGATATGAATGATAAGCTGAAATCTAAAACTCAGAATTACAGATAAATTGTGAACAAGATTTCTGTGAGACATAGATTTTGAAACTGTATGTGTTGGGAACTACTTAATTCTAAAACAATTTCACACAGCAGTTAAAAAAAAAGAAAAAGGAGGGATAACATAAAATACATATAAAACACAAAATAGCAATTATCTGGAAATTGGATTTTAATGCACCAATGATCCATATTTGTCCCTCACTCCCAGTGGATTCACAATTGTGAAATTTATCTGAAGATTGGCATGAAGTTACTAAAGGTCTCACCTTATTTTCAAAGAAAGTATAATAAACACTGGTAAACTAGTTGATTCTTTTTCCTAGAAAGAAGAACAAATAATATATTTCATTCAAAATTAATTTTCCATACCAAAAAAAGACAGAAGAGATCAAATTTAAATGCACTTACAGGATCAGAAAGACACCGTCTGGTGGCAGGGGAAGTCACCAAGCAACCAAATGTTGCTTACTGAGCGCCGACCACATCCCAGGCGCTGGAAACAGGGCTGCACGTAAGCCAATCTGCTGCACTTAGGGGTCGCGCATTCCAGTGGGAAAACACGGTAAGCCAGTACCAGATTTTAATGAATGCTGAGAAGGAAACAAACAGAGAGCAGCTATGTGAGCCCTCTGTAGAAAAGGTCAGTCAATTATGACCTCCCTGTGGAGGTGAGATTTGAGGTGAAACCTAAAGATAAAGAAAAAAGTCAGTCATACAAAGTTAAGGGAAGAGCCTCCAACATAGAAGACAAGGGCAAAGTCCCGTCTGTGAGGAAGTGCTCAGAATGTTTGAGGACCAGAAAGGAAGTCAGTGTGGCTGGAGGCTGGAGGCACCCGTCTATCACAAAGGACCTAACCTACCAGATAAGGAGTTAAGATGGTTTTCTTTTCTCCTTGAAGCAAATACGATGACATATTACAGAGGATACCATAAAATCGTATTTCAGTGCTACAACAGAACATGAAGTCCCAAATATAGCTGGAACTTGAATCAGGGATTCATCCGCTGCCATCTCACAAAATCGAAGCATTCAGCAAGCTTTTCAGTAGGATATGTGTTCATCGATTTCGTGTCCCACGGTGTCTGAGAGTTTTCTTGGGTAAGAAAATACTCTATAATTTTTGGGAGATGTTTGATAAACTATCCAAAACTATATAACAGAGCCACCAAACAATCTCTGCCTTTCCTGACAACCTATAATTGTGAGTAATGATTTTCCATTCTGTTGAAATAAAAATAAAGAAAAGAAGCCGAATAGTTGTGGAATCTGACCTACCGGCTACCCATCTCTAAGTTTGATTACAGATATTACGGTAAGCAACTGCAACTGGTTTTCAACCCTTTCAACATAAACAACTCTAAGTGTTATCATTGTCACTTGAAATATCATTATAGTTTTGTTATTTTATAGATTTACTTTAGACCTTAACTGGTCCACTAATTCTGATAGTCTGAGAAACAACATTCTAAATATAAACACGTTTTCCAATTAATTTGCAAATATCCTCTCTATTTTTTCCCTGTCTCATACTACTAACCACCAGTTGTCTGTCATTTTATCGTGCTGTGGTGGCCTGCCTGTTGCTGTGACTCTGGAAGCTATGCCACAGGTATTTCAAACACCAGCAGGGTCACCCATGGGGGACAGGTTTCCATGGAGCTTCCAGGCTATGACCGACTAGAAAGAAAGACATGGCAATGTACTTCTAAAAAAACTGGCCAGTGAAAACCTTATGAATAGCAGCAGAACATTGTCTGATATAGTGTCTGAAGATGAGCCCCTCAGGTTGGAAGGCATCCAAAATACGACCAGGGGTACAGCTGCCTCCTCAAAGTACAGTCGAGCTTAACGATGTGGATGGAGTCAAGCTTTCAGGACCTTCATTTGCTGATGGGGCACAACTGAAAATGAGAAGAAACAGCTGTGAACATCCATTAATAATCAGAACATGGAATGTACAGAGTATGAATCTAGGAAAATTGGAAGTCATCAAAAATGAAATGGAACACATAAAAGATCAATATCCTAGGCATTAGTGAGCTGGAATGGACTGGTGCTGCCCGTTTTGAATTGGACAATCATATGGTCTACTATGCCGGGAACGACAAACCCAAAAGGAATGGCATCACGTTCATTCTCAAAAAGAATATTTCAAGATCTATCCTGAAGTACAATGCTGTCAGTGACAGGGTGATATTCATATGCCTACAAGGAAAACCAGTTACTATAACTATTATTCAAATTTATGCACCAATCACTAATTCCAAAGATGAAGAAATTGAAGGTTTTTACCAACTTTAACAGTCCAAAGTTGACCAAACATGCGGTCAAGATGTGTTGATAATTACTGGTGATTGGAATGTGAAAGTTGGAAACAAGAAGGATCAATAGTTAGAAAATGTGAACTTGCATAAATCAGAGACTACATCGGCCTGAGACCAGAAGAACTAGATGGTGCCTGGCTACAACCAATGACTGCCCTGACAGGGAACACAACAGGGAATCTCTGATGGAGCAGGCGAGCAGTGGGATGCAGACCCCAAATTCTCATAAAAAGGCCAGACTTAATGGTCTGACTGAGACTAGAAGGATCCCGGAGGTCATGGTCCCAAGACCTTCTGTTGGCCCAGGACAGGAACCATTCCCCAAGCCAACTCTTCAGACAGGGATTAGACTGGACTATAAGATAGAAAATGATACTGGTGAGGAGTGAGCCTATTGGCTCAAGTAGACACATGAGACTGTGTGGGCAGGTCCTGTCTGGAGGCGAGATGAGAAGGCAGAGAGGGTCAGAAGCTGGCTGAATGGACACGGGGAATACAGGGTAGAGAGGAGGAGTGTGCTGTCTCACTAGGGGGAGAGCAACTAGGAGTACATAGTAAGGTGTATATAAATTTTTGTATGAGAGACTGACTTGATTTGTAAACCTTCACTTAAAGCACAGTAAAAAAAAAAAAAAAAATGTAGGCTTGGTGATAGAGATGACTCAACGGCACCTAACAACAACATACTACTAATTTGAGTCTCTTGAAGTTATAAGAAATTATGTTTCCTGTCATGTCTTTGTCATTTGTCAAAGATCAAACAGTATTAATAACAATGATACTACGTATTTATAAGTAAAACAATGTATCATACTCTACCTAAGATGTTTCGCCCAAAAAAAAAAAGGTCTGAGAAAAAAGGCAAAGTGCCTTGTAGAAGAGATTTGGTCGGTGCGAAACACAGATAACACCTTTAAAACCAAACACTTTCATACTTACAGCAATATTCGCAGAGTGGCAGTAACTATCTGTGCTAACACAGACATGAAAGCACTTTCAAAAATGTTGATGAACCAGAGGAGTGGAAGCACATGAAGAGAAGGGCACCTGTTTACCCACAAATAAAAGTAGGCTAAGCAGAAAGGGCACATTTGTTTTAAGGATTTGGGGTGTCTCGGAGAACCCTGTAGAAGAGATTCGGTCAGCACACAGGCCCAGATGAGAGCCGGTAGGGTCCCTCGGCTCCACTGCGGTAACTGTGCACTACACCCCACTAAAGGAGCAAGTGGGGTACTGAAGACCACCGGCTCCCCTTTCTCTAAGTGCGCACTCCTGCACACAGCCACATCCACCTAGGTCAACAGGTCTCATGGGGCGGCGGTCTATTCGGCAATGTCTGGAGACGTTTTCTGTCGTCATGACAGGAGGCGGACGTCACTGGCATCTAGTGTATAAAAAGCCAAACCAGTTGCCATCCAGCCGATTGTGAATCTTGGCAACTCCATGTGTGTCAGAGTATAGGCATTCCTCATTTTACTGTGCTTTACTTTATTGCACTTTGAAGATATTGTGTTTTTTACAAATTGAAGGTTTGTGGGAACCCTGCATCCAGAGAGTCTATCGGCACCATTTTTCCATCAGCATGTGCTCACTTCATGCCTTTGTATCGCATTTGGGTAATTTTTGCAATATTTCAAACTTTTTCATTATCGTTATCATATCTATCATGGTGATCCGTAATCAGTGATCTTTGGTGTTACTACTGTAATTGTTTGGCGGCACCATGAACCACACCTAAATAAGACAGCGAGCTGACTGATAAATGTCGTGTGTGTTCTGACTGCTCCACTGACTGGCCGTTCTCCCATCTCTCTCCCTCTCCTCAGGCCTCCCTATTCTCTGAGACATGACAACATTGAACCCAGTTCAGTTAATAACCCTACAATGGCCTCTAAGTGTTCAAGTGAAAGAAAGAGTCAAAGGTATTTCACTTTAAAACAAAAGCTAGAAATGATTAAGTTTAGTGAGGAAGGCATGTTGAAAGCTGAGACAGGCTGAAAGCTAGGCCTCTTGTGCCAACAGCCAAGCTGTGAAGCAAAGAAAAAGTTCTTGAAGGAAATTAAAAATGCTACTCCCATGAACACACGAATTGTAAGAAAGTCAAACAGCCTTATTGCTGATATGCAGAACGTGTTAGTGGTCTCGATAGAAGATCAAACCAGCCACAACATTCCCTTAAGCCAAAGCCTAATCCACAGCAAGCCCTTAACTCTCTTCAATTCTGTGAAGGCTGGGAGAGGTAAGGAGGCTGCAGAAGAAAAATTTGAACCTAGCAGAGGCTGGTTCCTGAAGTTTAATGAAAGAATCTGTCTCCATAACATGAAGGTGCAGGGCGAAGCAGCAAGGGCTGATGTAGACGCTGCGGCAAGTTACCGGGAAGATCCAGCTACAATAATTGACGAAGGCGGCTACACTAAACAACAGATTTTCACTGTGACCAAACAGCCTTCTATTGGAAGAAGATGTCATCTAGGACTTTCACAGCTAGAGAGAAGTCAGTGCTTGCCTTCAAAGCTAAAACATTCATGTGACTCACTTTATTGCAATATTTGCTTTACTGCAGTGATCTGGAGCTGAGCCTGCAGTATCTCTGAGGTTTGCCTGTAGAACTCTGCTCCATAGGGTTTTCAAGGCTGTGACTTCTGCAGGCAGATGGCCAGGCATTTCTTCCAAGATGCCTTGCTAGGTGATGAGAAACAGAATATGGTCCCTAAACTCTAGGAAGTGAACTCTTTTAAAGGGAGACTGACATGTAGCCAAATAAACACAAATAATACAGTCACTGTAATTGTCTTTTGTGCACTTCTGAGTAAAAATAAAAGAACAAAGAAAAAAAAGAACAATCTGGAACTGTTCTGTTCATAAACAGTACAAGCTCTGGAAGGAGAAATAAGTGACACTTTCCATTGAGAGGACAAATATATTGGGTGTAGTCAATATCATTTTTCATTTTACTATGTTTCAAACATAAAACCAAAAACCAAACCCACCGTCGTTGAGTCAATCCCGACCCATAGCGACCCTACAGGACAGAGTAGAACTACCCCATAGAGTTTCCAAGGAGTGCCTGGCGGATTCAAACTGCAGACCTTTTGGTTAGCAGCTGTAGCACCTAACCACTACGCCACCAGGGTTTCTGTTTCAAACATAGAACTGGGTTAAACTAAAAATCAGGTGTCATGGAGCAAAAAGAAACAGAACACATCAAGTCTTTATATATGTATACATATATTGCAACAACTTTGCAATTCTGGACAAAAATATAAGCAGGAAACTTCATCATATCCTAAATCAAACAAACAAAGAAATAAAATGTTATGGATCAAATTATGTCCCCCCAAAATATGTGTTGTAAATCCTAACCCCTATCCCTGTGGATATAATCTGTATGTTACTATAATGATTCCAAACCCATAAGATATGAGTCACTATTACTCTTTCAAAACACATATGTATAAGCACTCACAATATCAACTTAGAAATGTCTGCCTCTGTGAGGCTCTCCAACATTAACCATCAATCACTAGAAACCCGTAAGTCATTGGAAAGTTATTTATAAAACTTCTGAATTTAGACATAGAAGCGGGTGATGGGAAGGATGTGCTAAACAACCTTTAAGTTGACTTTGACCTGGCATAATGTGATTAAAGAAAACATAACATAGTTAATCTTTGTAAACTATCCTTGAGACATTAAAAAAAAAAAAAAAATTAGAGACATAAGCCTAAACAATTCCTTAATCTCTAACCTGGAAGGAAAAATGTGACATTTAGCTAATCTCTAACCCTTGAGAAAAGGCATAACATGCTAGTCTTTGACATCACACTGGCCCTTAATTGTGTGAGGCCAAAGCAAGAATTTCACATATAAACCCTGAGTTTCTTCTCACTAAAAGATCAGCAGTTCAAATCCACCAGGCGTTCCTTGGAACCTCTATGGTGCAGTTCTACTCTGTCCCGTAGAGTCGCTGTGAGTTTTTTTCACTGAGAGGAGGCAGTGCAAAGGGCTCTTTCTCTCTAGTCTCTTATTTTCTCCGAAGACCCAGAGCCGCTGAGATTCTGCCCATCACCAACCTTGGAGTTCCAGGTGTGGTCAAGTCTTCCTCCTGAGACTTCCTGTAAAAGGGAGAAGTCTTAAGTCTGAAGATTTGGACTCTAACCATTGAGTTAACGCTGTGATTGTAATTGCTAGTTCTCCGGTTCCAGAGGAATGTCATAAGGTCTTACTTGTGTGCTTTGCCACGACTACCTTGCAGAGTTTGTGCATGACAAGCTTGAGTATCCCCAGACTAATTTTCTAAGATAAAATCCTACAGGACACAATCCCATTTGGGAATAGGGTTTCTTTGTTATGTTAATGAGGCATATCGGTGTAGGGTGTGTTTTAAACAAATCACTGTTGACACAGAAAAGAGCAGTAATGCACAGAAGCAAGGAAGCACAGATGGGGGAGGACAGACGCTGCGCTCCATGAAGATCGCCAAGGAACTCAAGCTGAGAAGAGACACGGACTTTCCCCCAAATCCAAAAGAGAGAGAAATCCTTCCCCTGGAGCCGGTGCCCAGAATTCAGGCTTCTAGCCTACTAACTGTGAGAAAATAAATTTCTGCTTGCTAAAGTCACCTACTTGCAGTCTCTCTGTTACAGCAGCACTAGATAAATAAGACACAAAGTATGCGTAACTGCGATTAATTTCAGTTAGTGAGAAGGCGTTCGGTGTCACAGGTTGTCATTTCTTCACGTTCTGCTTCAAGTAGAATTTTTGCTTTATCGTTAATCAATGATATATCCTCATGTTTTTCAGTAGCCCTGGTGGCCGAGTTGTTATGCACTCAGCTGCTAACTGAAAGGTCAGTGGTTCAAACCCACCAGCCACTCCTAGGGAGAAAGATGTTGCAATCTGCTTCCACAAAAATTACAGCCTTGGAAACCCTATGGGGCAGTACTACTCTGTCCTATAGGGTCACCGTGAGTCAGAATCGACTAGATGGCTATGGGGTAAACAGATATGTTGTTAAGAATATATTCATAGAGTTTCCAAGGAGCGCCTGGTGGATTTGAACTGCTGACCTTTTGGTTGGCCAAGTAGCACTTAATCACTATACCTTCAAGGTTTCCATATTTTACTAGAACATAAATTTTACCTATTCATTACAGTTCTTTAAGCCCAATCACCTAAAAGCAGTATTATAAGAATAAAGCCTGAAAAAAAGAAAAAAGCTGCTATTGGTCACCTGGTGTTGCAGTTAGGGCTTCTCAGGAAGCAGACGCTGAGGCTGCTAGTATGCAGGATGTTTATTACGGTGAGGAGGGAAGGAAGCAAGAGTGAACCGGGAGGACTGAAACTGTGAGGCAGGTTCAAGCACAGCCTCAGCTAACCCGTGGAGAGCTCTGGAGCTGGGCTGGCCCTTCAGAGTTGTCCAGGTGGGGCTGGGATGGCCAGGCCCTTATGCTCCTGGGCCGATTGGCCAGAGGGTGTAGCTGCCCTGGGAAGAGGTGTTACCTTGGGCTGCCTGCTGCGTGCGCTCCTAGAACCTGAAGCACGTCTTTCACTGAAGGGGGTCTGGGTGGTGCGTCACACCTGCTTAACTTGATTTAATGTATCTACTGACAAAACTTTAAAATACTGAAATAATAAAATTAATATTAGTACTTTCATATGCATTCAATTGTTCATTCAACAAGTATTCATTAAGCCCTTATTACGTGCCAGGTCCTTGGGTGGTACAGACGGCTTGTGCTCGGCTACTACCTAGAAGGTTGGCAGCTCAAATCTACCTGGTGGCACTGTGGAAGAAAAGCCTGGTGATCTACTTCTCTAAGATTAAACCAAAACCCCAAACCTACTGCCATCCAGTCGATCCTGATTCATGGTGACCCCACATGTTACAGAGTCAGACTGGGCTCCATGGGGTTTCTTGGCTATAAACTTTACAGGACCAGGTCTTCAGGCAGTTCTTCCACTGCACTACTGCGTGAGTCTGAACTGCCAACATTTAGGTTAGCAGTTGAACACAAACTGTTTGCATCAGCTAGGGACCTTTAATGTCGAAGATTGTTGTCATTAGTTGCCGTCAATTCCAGCTCATGGCGACCCCATGCGTGCAGAGTACAACTGCTCCACAGGGTTTTCAAGGCTGTGACCTTTCGGAAGCAGATTACCAGGCTTTCCGCCGAGGTGTCCCTAGGTGACCCCACTCACCTTACCCACCACCCAAAGAAATACAATTGCTTCATAACTAAAATATTCAGACAACATGGTTAATCTTAGAACTTATTCAAGATTAAAATATCTGATTGTAAGATTAACAGCTGAATAAGAAGTAGGAGAGGGCGTGAAGGGACAATGGGAAAGAGGGGGACCTTTCATTCACCAGGAACTTGCTTTATGGGAAAAAAGCAGCAGTAGAGCAAGGTGAATGGAAAAAAAAAGCTCTTGGTCCCCATCAGACCTGGGCTCAAAGCTCAGCATTTCCATGCACAGGCAATGTGACCACAATGTTTCTTAGCTGTGGTTTTATTGTTATCAAGTGAATGCCTGCCTTACATGACTTTGGAACGGCTTAAACAAGATGCACACTAGGTACAGGCAGGGGCTGACACTGAGCAGTCCTGCCCCCGAGGGGGTCACAGCATCTCCATTATCATGGTCGCCCCATCACCTCCAACGGCAGTGTTATGTGCTGGGCAGTAACCGGCACTTTTCTACCTGACGTAATTGTACGTAGACATTCATTGAACACAGATATACTAGAATTCTTAGCCTATTACAGAAGGAGTTCAGTGATGTTACTCATCAGGTACCAAAGAACCACGTTTCACACAAAAAAGACCTTTTGCAATTCCAATTTCACCTGAAATTTACCTTTGTTGCGAATGGATTGAGGCATGAGACAGGACCCACCACTGAATTACAAGCAGAAAACAGAAGTGTCGGAGTGTCGGGGCAAAACACAAGAGCCCTCAAAAAGGGACACAAGCAGAAACACAGGCCACACTATCGTGGAATCAAAGTGTCCTTGATGTTGAGCACCTAGCAAGGTGGATTTTTGAAAGTAAAATGCTTTCTTAAAACCTCGACTTTGAGAAATTGCAGCTTCTTGGAAATTTCTACAAATTACATTAAGTGCCTTGCTAACAATAAACATACCAGCACACGCAGCACAGCGGACACAAACACAAAATCAGCCTAAATTCTGCGAGAACAGTGGTACCATCCCTCGGACACACCTGGTTAAGGCTGTTAATTTGGGCAAGCTGATTTTGGAACTTAGGTTCCAGTTCCCCAATGCATAGGGAGTCCCTGGGTGGCACAAACAGTTAAGCGTTCAGCTACTATCCAAAAGGTTGGTGGTTCAAATCCACCCAGAGTCGCCTTGAAAGAAAGGCCTAGCAATCTACTTCTGAAAGATCATAGCCACTGAAAACCCTATGAAGGACAGTTCTATTCTGAAACACGTGGGCTCTCTATGGGTCTGAATTTACTCTACAGAAACTGGGGTGGGGGGGAGTACGGGGACCAACATGGTCGTCAGAACCGGGATGTGGGTACAAGACAACGCACGTATTTGTTATTCTGAATTTCCCTGTGGGTTCTTCTCCTTTCATAGTATAGTTTCACTCATTTTCGATGCATACATTTATCTTCACGAATATCTAAATTTAGAAAGAGCAGACATTATTACAAAGTAACATCTGAGTCACCAACTACTGCAATCTATGTTTTTTTGTACAGTGAGATCAGATACAAACTCCCTGGTACCCACCACAGTCAATGCTGCCTTAACGAGGCCCAGGACTTGTTCCCATCACACATTAAAAAGCTATGCTTCCTTTGTCTTCATAACGACAACGTCGGGAGGCCTTCTCCCTCTTCTCGTGGAAGGACATGCTGTCCTGGAGAAGCTAAGATGGAGCAGGCTGAGGGTCGCACAGCTTCTCCCTCTTCTCGTGGAAGGACATGCTGTCCTGGAGAAGCTAAGATGGAGCAGGCTGAGGGTCGCACAGCTTCTCCCTCTTCTCGTGGAAGGACATGCTGTCCTGGAGAAGCTAAGATGGAGCAGGCTGAGGGTCGCACAGCTTCTCCCTCTTCTCGTGGAAGGACATGCTGTCCTGGAGAAGCTAAGATGGAGCAGGTGAGGGTCGCACAGCTTCTCCCTCTTCTCGTGGAAGGACATGCTGTCCTGGAGAAGCTAAGATGGAGCAGGCTGAGGGTCGCACAGCTTCTCCCTCTTCTCGTGGAAGGACATGCTGTCCTGGAGAAGCTAAGATGGAGCAGGTGAGGGTCGCACAGCTTCTCCCTCTTCTCGTGGAAGGACATGCTGTCCTGGAGAAGCTAAGATGGAGCAGGTGAGGGTCGCACAGCTTCTCCCTCTTCTCGTGGAAGGACATGCTGTCCTGGAGAAGCTAAGATGGAGCAGGTGAGGGTCGCACAGCTTCTCCCTCTTCTCGTGGAAGGACATGCTGTCCTGGAGAAGCTAAGATGGAGCAGGCTGAGGGTCGCACAGCTTCTCCCTCTTCTCGTGGAAGGACATGCTGTCCTGGAGAAGCTAAGATGGAGCAGGTGAGGGTCGCACAGCTTCTCCCTCTTCTCGTGGAAGGACATGCTGTCCTGGAGAAGCTAAGATGGAGCAGGTGAGGGTCGCACAGCTTCTCCCTCTTCTCGTGGAAGGACATGCTGTCCTGGAGAAGCTAAGATGGAGCAGGCTGAGGGTCGCACAGCTTCTCCCTCTTCTCGTGGAAGGACATGCTGTCCTGGAGAAGCTAAGATGGAGCAGGCTGAGGGTCGCACAGCTTCTCCCTCTTCTCGTGGAAGGACATGCTGTCCTGGAGAAGCTAAGATGGAGCAGGCTGAGGGTCGCACAGCTTCTCCCTCTTCTCGTGGAAGGACATGCTGTCCTGGAGAAGCTAAGATGGAGCAGGTGAGGGTCGCACAGCTTCTCCCTCTTCTCGTGGAAGGACATGCTGTCCTGGAGAAGCTAAGATGGAGCAGGCTGAGGGTCACACAGCTTCTCCCTCTTCTCGTGGAAGGACATGCTGTCCTGGAGAAGCTAAGATGGAGCAGGCTGAGGGTCGCACAGCTTCTCCCTCTTCTCGTGGAAGGACATGCTGTCCTGGAGAAGCTAAGATGGAGCAGGCTGAGGGTCGCACAGCTTCTCCCTCTTCTCGTGGAAGGACATGCTGTTCTGGAGAAGCTAAGATGGAGCAGGCTGAGGGTCGCACAGCTTCTCCCTCTTCTCGTGGAAGGACATGCTGTCCTGGAGAAGCTAAGATGGAGCAGGCTGAGGGTCGCACAGCTTCTCCCTCTTCTCGTGGAAGGACATGCTGTCCTGGAGAAGCTAAGATGGAGCAGGCTGAGGGTCGCACAGCTTCTCCCTCTTCTCGTGGAAGGACATGCTGTCCTGGAGAAGCTAAGATGGAGCAGGCTGAGGGTCACACAGCTTCTCCCTCTTCTCGTGGAAGGACATGCTGTCCTGGAGAAGCTAAGATGGAGCAGGCTGAGGGTCGCACAGCTTCTCCCTCTTCTCGTGAAAGGACATGCTGTCCTGGAGAAGCTAAGATGGAGCAGGTGAGGGTCGCACAGCTTCTCCCTCTTCTCGTGGAAGGACATGCTGTCCTGGAGAAGCTAAGATGGAGCAGGCTGAGGGTCGCACAGCTTCTCCCTCTTCTCGTGGAAGGACATGCTGTCCTGGAGAAGCTAAGATGGAGCAGGTGAGGGTCGCACAGCTTCTCCCTCTTCTCGTGGAAGGACATGCTGTCCTGGAGAAGCTAAGATGGAGCAGGCTGAGGGTCGCACAGCTTCTCCCTCTTCTCGTGGAAGGACATGCTGTCCTGGAGAAGCTAAGATGGAGCAGGCTGAGGGTCGCACAGCTTCTCCCTCTTCTCGTGGAAGGACATGCTGTCCTGGAGAAGCTAAGATGGAGCAGGCTGAGGGTCGCACAGCTTCTCCCTCTTCTCGTGGAAGGACATGCTGTCCTGGAGAAGCTAAGATGGAGCAGGTGAGGGTCGCACAGCTTCTCCCTCTTCTCGTGGAAGGACATGCTGTCCTGGAGAAGCTAAGATGGAGCAGGCTGAGGGTCGCACAGCTTCTCCCTCTTCTCGTGGAAGGACATGCTGTCCTGGAGAAGCTAAGATGGAGCAGGTGAGGGTCGCACAGCTTCTCCCTCTTCTCGTGGAAGGACATGCTGTCCTGGAGAAGCTAAGATGGAGCAGGCTGAGGGTCGCACAGCTTCTCCCTCTTCTCGTGGAAGGACATGCTGTCCTGGAGAAGCTAAGATGGAGCAGGCTGAGGGTCGCACAGCTTCTCCCTCTTCTCGTGGAAGGACATGCTGTCCTGGAGAAGCTAAGATGGAGCAGGCTGAGGGTCGCACAGCTTCTCCCTCTTCTCGTGGAAGGACATGCTGTCCTGGAGAAGCTAAGATGGAGCAGGTGAGGGTCGCACAGCTTCTCCCTCTTCTCGTGGAAGGACATGCTGTCCTGGAGAAGCTAAGGTGGAGCAGGCTGAGGGTCGCACAGCTGTGGTTCAGCCAGGATGCCTCCCAGGGCCGCCTGACTCCAAAGCATCTGCTCTTTGGGCTGCTTTCATTTCTTCCGCTGTTATTTCCCCCAAAGAAAGTATTTTCCATTAAAACTTCTGGTTCAATTCGGTGAACCTCTTCATTGACGTGGTTCTTGAAGAGCACACTCTGACAGTCTCGCTCGCTTGCCTCGGCATGACTCGGCGGAGCTGGGGGCTTCTCATTTTCTGCTCCCCATGCTGACAGGGCTTGGTGAAGGCCGGACCACATCGACTGTTCAAGCCACAACGCTGGGCCCCCTCAGAGTCTACGACTCCGTGGAGACTGAGCCTTAGTCATCCACGTGAGAGAGGACATTCCAGCCTCAAACACACAATTTGTTCTCGTGGGAGGAAACCAGAATCTTTCAATAAATACTGATCGCTTTCTGGATTTCTTCCCGAGTTTGTGTCTAAGAACGGAAACAGTTAATAATAAAAAAAATCTTAGAACAACACCTGGGAGGATTAAACTGTTAAAAGAACAAAGTGATACTTAAAAGAATTTAACAGTTTTACACTCTAACCCTAGCAATAGAGGCAAATGTTAATAACGTGAAGAGGTGAGGTGTGAGTGCGACATTTTGCTGTCATGTTGCCCAGCATGAACCACCCTTTAAAAGTGGCATAAATCCTGATCCAGGCTTCTTCAAATATTGCCTTGCGGGGAAGTGGCATATAAGTCTTTAGAAGACCTAGGCCTCAAAATAAAATTCCCATTATAAAAGTCCAGGCTTCGCTACAGTTCAAACCCCAGTCTTTGAAGATGTACAGCCCATTACACGTTTCAATCATGTTCAATAGTTCCTTCAATTGTCTTCTTTTCAATGCATCCATTTTTTTCTCTAATTACATTGATTTTAGCAAATTGCAGTGTCCATCTGAGCTGATTTTCAAATACGAACAGCAAAAACTTCCAATGAAAGAGAAAAACAAATGCACTGTGCTTCACCAAGATACGTTATTCCCTCAAACTTCTAGAGGAGAAAAACAGACATCACAAGGCAAGTAAAAACTGCCTGATGAAATGATGGGATTCTGAAAAATAAACAGCCACTCCAATTCTAGGCAATCATAGTTATACCCGTTAAGTGTTCATTATTCTTCTTGCGTGAAAACTAGGTAAAAATCAAGGGTTGAATCTATATTTACAATTTCAAGTTTATGCCTTAGAGAGTGATCAGGGAACAAATCAAAAACTAAGTGATGTTTTAAAATCAAGCTATTGAGTACTTTCATCAGCCACAGAGAACAGCCCACACTGAGACAACTGCTTTCCATTTCAAAACCAGCACCCGTTTCTGTGCTGCTGTGCTGTCACCTTGGACGATCTCTTATACTTTGAACTCTTACCTTCCTGCCACCAGCTTCTCTCTGTCCAGCCAGGACCTCTGTCTTGGGTTAGAGACCATCGCTCCACCAGTCAGCTTGACATCGCCACCCTGGGCATGCCGTGTTCATTCAGCAAATATTTATTGGGTACCAAAGTCATTGTTAAGCAGTTTGCTAGGAGTTTGATGATACAATGGATAAAATAAACACAGCCCCTATCCTCACAGTAAAAAGCCCTGGTAGCACAATGGTTAAGAACTCGGCTGTTAACCAAAAGGTCAGTGGTTTGAACCCACCAGCCACTCTGCAGGAGAAAAGACCTACGGATTTGTTCTCATAAATATTAAAACCAAACCAAAGCAAACCTATTGCCGTGGAGTGGATTCTAACTCACAAGGACCCTACAGGACAGAGTAGAACTGTCCTATGGAGTTTTCAAGGAGCTGCTGGTGGATCTGAACTGCTGGCCTTTTGGTAGCAGCCAAGCTCTTAACCACTGTGCCATGAAGGCTCCATAGGAAACCCACGGGACAGTTCTACTCTGTCCTATAGGGTCACTATGTGTAGGAATCAACTGAACAGCACACAGCACCACCACCCTCACAGAGCTTACAGTCCCCTGAACTAGGACTTTTAAATTCACACACACACACATACACATTTTTTCCCCCCGACCTGTTCCTTTTGTATCTGTGATGCCACCATGATCTCAGTCACACAGACAAGAAACTCATTATTAAGGTGACCCCTTTTCTCCCAACACTGCATCAGTTGTCAAAGGCCCGGCTGCTGCCTCCATGTGGCCTCGAATGTCCTGTCTCCCTGTTACCTTTCAATAGATTATTGTGGTAGTTCCCTTGCTGGTCTCTCACTTCTTTATCTTCCTCCACTGCTTTAATGTCAGATGAAGTATTTGTAAAATGTATGTATAATTTGGGTTGTAAACTTTCCACAACTCTCCCATTGATTGCATATAATTACACTAACCTCCCCGATTTTCCTCTTCCCTCACATTGGGTGAAACTGGACCTTTTTATACTTTTGGGGCTGCGGTGGGGAGACAGATTCCGACATTCCTCTGAATAAGCCTTATTTGCCCGGCTCAGCTCGGGCCAAGGCAGCGTCTACAGCTTTGCTTTAATCAGTCTCTATTTATCTGCAATCTCTCATTTTCCTGAACTTTAAGAATAAGTTGAAGATATCATTATACTTTACCCTTAAATATTTTTCAGTGTGTATTTCCTAAGAACAAAAACATTCTGTTACATAACCACAGTATAATAATCAAAACCAGGAAATACTACATTGATACAGAACTATTGCAGGCACCCCTTAGATTCCTGGTAGAGTTTCAGTTTGTTCAGTGGCTGTTCCTGCATTGAACTCATGCGGTAATATCTGATTTATAACTCATAGTGATCCTATAGGACACAGCAGAACTGCCCCATAGGTCTCCAAGGCTGTAAATCTTTACGGAAGCAGAATGCCACATCTTTCTCCCATGGAGCAGCTGGTTGGTTGGAATCACCAGCCTTCCTGTTAGCAGCCAAGAACTTAGCCACTGCTCCTAATACCTGATTTTTAAGCAACGCTCCATTGCCCCTTGCCCACTGGCCAAGAAAAGAAGTACCACAGATTTGAATATAGAGGTAAAATGTCTTAACTTTCTTTATGCTTATTAGTATAACACAAAATTCCCCACAACCCTCCATCCTCTCTAGCCTCTAACCATACAGTTTTTCTAAGGTGGCCAGATATTCTACCATGTTTTTTGAGGGGGTTTAGTCAACAGATAGTACCTAGAATAGACTCTCACATGCAATTATGTAGTCTCTGGATTTTCTTACCTACGGGACCCCCTCACTATCCTTGTCCCACCCCCATCTACCTCCCACACACACATACATCACATGTATGTACCCCCTACCCACACACATACAAACATGCAACCTTAGTCACAGTCTTTGCATTTTTTCTTTGGCAGGTCTTCTTCTCCGAATCCTGAGACAATTCTCACGATAACATTCTCTAATCTCAGGTAGGGTAGCATCTACTTGAGCGGCTTGATTGTTTCTCCCACCTGAGGGCCCAGCACCCAAGTCACCTGACATCTGCTGAAGGAGAAAAGTAAAAGCCTTGAAACTGGTTCAAGAAGGCCTGTCCTGGCCTCTTCTTACTCCGCCAGAGGGCACCTCAACTTTTACCACCAGCTCATTTTCCCACCCACTCACATGCCAGGTTCCATGCTTCTCATCTACCTGAAAACATTCCTCCAGCAAGTCTTTCCTCCTCTTTTGGCATTAATTTTTCCTCTCTATCGTGTTTTTAGTCCCATCAGTCTATGATCATGCTGTCATTGATCCCATCTTCAAAAAGTAGACAAAACGAAGCTCTCATAACCCTCTTTCCCTTGCAAGTACAGTCTCATTTTTCTGTCCTCCTTTATAGTAAAAATCCTGAGAAGAGTTGTCTTTTCTCATGGTCTTAAATTCCTCCTTGTCTCTTAAATCCCTCCAATCAGGCTTTCTCTTCCACCCTCTGAAACCACTCTCTCCAAGATCACCAATGATATCTATTGTTGTTGTTGTTACATGCTGTTTAGTCAGTTCTGACTCATAGTGACGCTATGTACAACAGAATGAAACACTGCACGGTCCAGTGCCATCCTCACAATTGTTGCTATGTTGCTATGCTTGAACTCATTGTTGCTGCCACTATGTCAATCTGTCTCGTTGAGGGTCTTCCCCTTTTTCGCTGACCCTCTACTTACCAAGCATGATGTCCTTCTCCAGGGACTGATCCCTCCTGATAACACGTCCAAATTATGTGAGGCGTAGTCTCTCTGGCCTTGCTTCTAAGGAGCTGTCTGGTTGTACTTCTTCCAAGACAGATATGTTCGTCTTTTTGGCAGTCCATGGTACATTCAATATTCTTCACCAACACTACAATTCAAAAGCATCAATTCTTCTTCAGTCTTCCTTATTCTTTGTCCAGCTTTTTCACATGCATATGAGGCAACTGAAAACACCATGGCTTGGGTCAGGTGCACCTTAGTCCTCACGGTGATGTTCTTGCTTTTCAAGACTTTAAAGAGAACTTTTGCAGCCTATTGCTCAATGCAATGCATCTTTCGATTTCTTGACTGCTGCTTCCACCTGTGTTGATTGTGGATCCAAGTAGAACGAAATCCTGACAACCTCTCTGTTTATCTTCCCCAGTCACATTTTGAGTATCTTCCAACCTGGGGGGTTCATCTTCTGGTACTGTGTCAGACGATGTTCCACTGGCTAATTCATTTCAGAAATACACCGCCACGTTCTTCTTTGTAGCCTATCTTAGTCTGGAAGCTCAGCTGATACCTGTTCACCATGGGTGACCCTGCTGGTATTTGAATACCAGGGGCGTAGCTTCCAGCTTCACAGCAACACACAAGCCCCCCCAGTAAGATAAACTGACAGCCGTGTGGAGGATGATATCCACTATCACTGCTTAAATTCAATGGTGTGTTGCCAGTCTCATCTTACTTGACTTACCAATAGCATTTGACATAGTTGACCACTCTTTCTTTCTGTCTTTAAAAATATTTTCTTATTTTAGATTACAGGACACTGCACTGCCCTGCTTTTCCTTTTACATGCCCTATTGATGTACTTTGCTTGTTTCTCCTCAAACTTCTAATGTCAGACTGCTCGCAGACTCATATCTTGGCCCTCTATTCTTTTTTCTCTAGGCTCAACCATTTTTACAAATGCCTGGATCTCTTCCCTGAACTCAAACCCCTATATCCAACTATTTGTCATCACTAATTGGATATCCAATAGGCATCTCAAATGTAACACGTCCAAAGCTGAAATCCTATTTCTTTCCTCTTCCACCAGTCATACCTTTCCTTCTATCTTTCCCATTGAATAAATAACGATTCCATCTACTGGAAATGCTCAAGGCAGAACACTGGGGCTTTCTGTTATGGCTTGAGTTCTGTCCTCCAAAAAGGCATGTTGAAGTCCTAGCTTCTGATACACGTGACCAAATGTGGCCTTATTTAGAAACAGGGTCTTCAAAGATGTAATTAATACGAGTTCATACTGGAGGAGGGGAAGCTCTAATCCAATAGATGGTGTCCTTATAAAAAGAAGGACGGGGACACGGACAGACCACATGGACTCAGAAGGAAAATGGTCATGTGATGACAGAGGCACAGGCTGGAGATACTGCCACGAGCCAAGGAACACCTGGGGTACCAGAGGCTGCGAGACAGAAGACAGGAGCTTCCCCTCGAGCCTTCAGAAAGAGCATGACCCTGCTGACCCTATGAATTCAGACTTGTAGCCTTTAGAACTGTGAGAGAATAAATTTCTGTTGTTTTACACCATCCACTTTGTGGTAATTTGTTACAGCACACCATTCATAACTCTCTTCTTCTCTCACACCCAGTCAGTCCATTCAAATACACCTTTTCCCTCACACATAGTCCATTCAAATACACTCCTTCTTCTCCACACACAGTCAGTCCATTCAACTACACCCCTTCTTCTCTCACACTCACTGTCAGTCCATTCAAATACACCCCTTCTCTCACACCCACAGTCAGTCTCTTCAACTACAACTCTTCAAAGACGTATCCCTTCAAAATATATCCAAGATCTGACCACTCATCATTTCCACTGCTATCACCCCGGTACAACACAAACACACTCTAACTTGTCTTTCTGCTTCTACCTGGGTCCCTACCATAATCCTGACACAGCCGACACTGTAATTGTGTAAAAATGGAAGTTAGTTCATGTCACTCCTCTGCTCAGAATCCTCTCTTAGCTTTCCACCTCAGAATTAAAGCCAACATCCTGACAAAAGCCTGCAAGGTCCTTCAACTCTGTATCCCCCACCTGACCACGTCGCTACCTCTCTTTCTCATCTCCTCTACTTCAGGCTGGGTGCCAAGAAGGTGTGTTTGCTTCCCCCACGGCCTGCCTCTCTCTACCTCTGAGCTGTGAGCACTTTAGGAGAAAACTGTGATTCCACCACAGAAACCGTGGACTGAAAAGCCCTGGCTAGTTTCTCTCAGACTAAGGTTAACTGTTAAGCAAATGTTAACATTCATCACCCAAAACGAGTGGAGAACATTACTTCCCATGGGCTAGTGTCTGTGTGTGATTCTCTGTATATGTTAGCCGGCCTTTTGGCCTCGGTATATTTTCTACTCTTCTGCCTACTGATCAGCTGTAAAATAAAAAGTATTAGAGGATGTGAACACAATAATTTTTTTTTTTTTTTGGTCAAATTCAGAAAAACTGTCACACAACATATTTGAAAGATAAACAACTTCACATTAAAGGGTTTGTGAGTTCAAACAAATTAGAGAACACAGAGGCTGAGAAGGGACTATCCCTTGATTTCCTTATGGATACACCCCTAAACATATCTCAGGACGACTGTATTAGGGCAATAATATACTTTGCTACAGTGGCATTTATCTGATTGCCTTCTGAAGAGCTCACATTTATTATTATTGACAATTTATAAACAATCATCAACAATAATATGTACCCAATCAAAATAACACCCAAGCATACCAACACCAAAAAACTAGGAAGACTCCAGCTTGTTCGGAGGAAAATACTGCCCCTGCCTTGCCTTCAGCGTGTTCTCCCTAATACCGATCGGTTACGTATATGCTTATAATAAGTCATGAACTTGAACTAGAGCCATGGCTCATCTCAACAGTAATGCTCTGGCAGAGATACAGAGTCAACATAACTGGAAGCGAAGGAGTGGAAGCTTTAAGTTCAGGTGTTAAAATTATACCCCTGGAGTCTAAGATCACCTTAGGGATTTGACTCTTCATAAAGTCTGGTTTTAGTTTTTTTTTAGCATTTATAGGAGAGAGACCACACACGGACTATCTCAAAGAGGAATTTTGTTCTTCCCTGGCCTTTGCAGTTCCCCTCCTCTTTTCTCACTCCTGGAGAGGGAGAGATTGCTGTATTAGTCTCAGCTCTGACACCTAAAGACGGGAAATCTTCCAAGGTATCCCAGAAAATAGAACAGGTTCATTTTCCAGCTCCAAATTACACCCAGAGTTTATGACTTTTTTGGCAATTTAAGTAAATAAAAAACCCTGAGCCTTTTCAAACAAAGTAAAGATGGTGATCTACCATCTGTGTCCTGCGGTGAACTCGCTCAAGGTCCTGATGAAGCAGGAGAGGAGGCAAGTGAGCCTGTGGACTTAATCAACAATGTCTATTTACAATATTATTAGTAATTCCTGCCAATGAATCTTCCTCTTTTCTCTTTAGAACATGATGTAAGTAGCTGACCCTCTTATAGAGAGCTCTTTTCTAAGACACTGGGAACCAGCCATTATGGTGGGCTTTGTGCCCATTTTGGGGGTCTACTTTTCCAATTTTGTTATATATCATTTATATAATTGTCTTAAAAATTAGTGGCTTAAAATAACAAGCATTTATTATTTCACAGTTTCTAGGGGTCAGGAATCCCCTCACAGCTTTGATGGTTAGTTCTAGCTCAGAGTCTCTCCCAAGGCTGCAGTTATCTCAAGGCTTGGCTGGAAGAGGGTCTGCTTTCAAGATCACTCACATCTGTGTTGGAAATCCTGAGGTCCTCAGTGAGTGTTGGCTGTAAGCTTCAGTTCCTTTCCACATGGACCTGTCCATTGGGCAGCTCAGATCAACCAGGTGAAAGTGGGTGCCCAAGATGGAAGCCATAGTCTTGTTGCACCCTAATAAATATCAGATGACATCCCATCCCTTTTCCAATATTCTTTTCATCAGAAGCAGGTCACTAGGTCCATTCCTACTCAAAGGGAGGGAATTATATAAGGATGTGAATATCAGGAGGCAGAAATCACTGGGAGCCATTTTAGAAGTTGCCTAGACACTTGGTTTGATTGGTGAGCAGATGTGTGGGTAAGGATAGTTGATAGGAGGTATGTATATACATAGGTATATGATGCATGCATAAATATGTAGATAAAAGAGAGACAGATTCCTTTAGTTACAAACTCACACATATACATGACTATGGTAGTAAAAGTGAAGTATTCTACTTGGGACCTAAACTTCATCTCTTTCTAAAGTCCAGGTGTGTCTGGAACCCCATGTGCTAAACCAAACATCAAAGACTTTTTTTTGTTCATGCCTGGGAAACTAAACACCGTTTATAGCGGTGTTCCTATACTAAAATGCATTCTGAATTCCAAAAAATGAATTTATAACAACTTTGGTACCAAAAACCTACAGAATTTCAGCAGGAATTTGAGTATATACTGAGGCTGGAAAGTTTCAACAAATCAACCCAGCATCACGTCCTATGGAGCTGGTTGGAAAACACTCACACAAAGAATTCCAATTGTCTCTAAATTTCTCAATTCCAGAAAAGTGGTAGAATTGAAGTGAGGGTGCAGTTCAGCCAAGCAATTCTTAAATAACCATTTGACTGGTAACAAGGATTCTTTTCCTTATTATGTACAAGAAGGGCTTACATCCCAAGGTGTTTGAGGTGTGATAACATTGAATCAGTTACTATCAATTTAAATTCTTGGGCATTTTAGGATTTCATAGCTTATTTCAGTAAGACTGAATTGAAATATAAGAGTATTTACTTGATATTTTATTTTGCTAGCTGAAATTCAGAAGCTTGTGAATATTATATGTAACCTTTTGTAATATGTATGAAAATTAACATTTTTATCTCAGGTCACCACTTTAAGAGCATTATATCATTACGAGGGGTATTTAGGCATCTTGTGTTCTCAAAAGCTATGCAGAGCTGTAAATCCATATACAGCAGGCGTTCTGGAAATTAAAGGGCCTGTAGAAATGTTTTCTTTAAGGTGCTCCTCACGTTTCACATGAAATCACCATCACCATCACCACTTACTGAGCATCTACAACAATCTTCACGACAGTGACGCAGCTTATTCATTATCGTGTCCATTTGTACAAAAGACTCTGAGATTGGCCAACTTGAGAGAAGGTCATAAGACCAGCATCTAAACCCAGGTTCATGACCTTTCTGGAAGCCCTGGTGGCACAATGGTTAAGTGCTATGGCTGCTAACCAAAAGGTCAGCAGTTCAAATCCACCAGGCACTCCTTGGAAACTCTATGGGGCAGTTCTACTCTGTCCTATAGGGTCGCTATGAGTTGGAATCGACTCAATGGCAGCAGGTTTGGTTTTTTTGGTTTTCATGACCTTTCTACAAGGTCATAATGCCTGTCTACCTCAAAGAATCAGAGAACAAAGAGACCCAGCACATAGATGAAATTACAGTATTAGACAAACTAAAGTATGCAATGTTAAAAAAATAAAACAAATTCTACCATGGGAACTTTGGGTTAACTTTAGTGGCACTTTCCAACCAAAGCACACCTCTTACATGTTTCCCATAATACTGCCATAATCTGTTTATTTTTATTTTAATGTCTCTTCTTTTGGCTTGTAGCCAAAGCCATCTTTCTTGGGCAAGGATTAAATAATACTTTGTGCCAGGGACCACCACACCTAAAGATAATGAGAAATTCACATAGATTTTGCAAGAGATTACCTGTCTTCATATGTCAAACTTTTTAACATAATTTTATTTACTTTGTTGCTGTTGAGAGCATACATAGCAAAACATATGCCAATTCAACAGTTTCTACATGCACAATTTAGTGACACTGATCACATTCTTTGAGTTGTGCAACCATTTTCATCCTCTTTCTGACTTGTTCCTTCTCCATTAACATAAACTCACTGCCCCCTAAGTTTCCCACCCAATCTTTCAAGTTGCTATTGTCAGTTTGACCCCATATAGTTCTTAAAGACCATAATGCTAAAGGGCGATCTTTTTTACTAGTTAAGCTAAACTATGGTTCAGTTTTAAGAATACTTCAGGGGATACGTTTGCTTCATGTTTCAAAGGTTATCTCAGGCCAATAGTTTCAGGGATTTATCCACTCTCCATGGCTTCAAAAAGTCTAGAGTCTATGAGAATTTTGAAATATGTTCTACGTTTCCCCCTTTTGATCAGGACTCTTCTATTCAATCTTTAATCAAAGTGTTCAGTAATGGTAGCTGGGCATCATTCAGTTCTTCTGGTCTTATGACAAAGAAGGTAGTTGTTCATGGAGGCAGTTAGCCACACAATCCATTCTTCCTCCTATTCCTCACTCTCCTTCTTCCTCTGTTGTTCCAGGTGAATAGAGTCCAGTTGTTGTGCCTTGGATGGCTGCTTCCAAGATTTTAAGACTCTAGGCACCACTCTTCAAACTAGGAGGTAGAACAGAAGCGCTGAATATGTTATTAGGCCAGTTAACTGGGATGTTCCATGAAACCATGACCCTAAACCTCCAAACCAAGGAACCAAATCCCATGGGTGTTTGGCTGTACATAAGCAGCCTCAGAGGCTACTTTTTATTTTTTCTCATTGTTGTAAATATATCTATCACACAACTTGTGCCAATTCAACTTTCTACAGGCATACAACTTATTGACAGCAAATACAATAATTGGTTATGCAACCCTACCCTTACTCAAAGAGATTCTTCCAGCACCATAAACCCTTCCTTACTCCCTCCTTCCCACCCCGGTAACCACTAATAAATTTTGTTCCCTATACCTTTGCTTTTTTTGTCTTTTTGTATTAGTGAGGCCATACTGTATTTGTCCTTTTGTGATTGACTTATTTCACTCAGCATAATGTCTTCAGCTCCATCCATATCATAGCATGTATCAACACTTCATTTCTCCTTCTGGCTGAGTATTATTCCATTGTATGTACAATATTTTGTTTATCCATTCATCTGTTTATGGGCATTTGGGTTGTTTCCACCTTTGGGGTATTGTGAATAGTGCTGCAATGAGCATTGGTGAACAAGTTTCCTGTTTGAGTCTCTGCTTTCAAGTCTTTTGGATATATACTTATGAGTGGAATTGTTGGAGTCTTAGGCTGGGTTCTCTAGAGACACAAAATTAGTGTATAATATATACATATAGAGAGACAGAAAGAGACAGAGAGAGATTTATATCAAGGAATGGGCTCATATGGAGGAGTCTCCTGACTCATGTAGCTGCAGGGGCTGTTGATGCAGGCCAGACTCCCAAGGAAACTCCTTTTCAACTGACTGGCTGCTCATAACAGACCTCATCATGCAGGTGATCACATTGTATCAGACCTCATCATGGAGGTGATTACATCATTACATAGCTGCCAAACTACATCATAACCGCCAACCACTGAGAATCATGGCCCAGCCATGTTTACATGCAACCTTAGCCATCACAGCTGGGTCATATGGTAGTTCTAGTTTTAGTTTTTTGAGGAACCACCACACTGTAATCAGCAAAGAATCAAGGGTGACAGGTGACATCACGTAACGCTGCAGAATCTGCAGGAGGAGAGTGTCCTCTGGTCGTGCACGTACATGAGACTCCAGCGTTCAATCATGTTCAGTTGTAGGTCCCATCCTTTACTAGGTCACGTTTTGTAGTAACAAACTTCTTAAAACCCTCATCGTTAAAAATGCCAATTCCTTTAAGAAATAGATGAGCTCATACTAAACCTCTATGTAGTTTATGTCCTAGCCACTGTGTAGCCAAATATTTTAAGTCATTTTGTTAGGCATTTTAAGCCAGCAGAAGGGAAAACACTGGTTATAGTCTCATCAGTAGCATAGGTTAGGAAAGAAAAACGAAGTACCTAAATTATAGGGAATGAGAATAACAAGCAGAAAAAGAGAGAGAACAGCATCAGAAATGCAGGGGAAAACAATCAGGGGAAGGGATGGAAGAATACAGCCAGAAAGGGATATGATAAAGTCTAAAAATTAGATCTCCACCCAGCTCCCCACACCCCTCCCCCCGCCCCCGCAAGCAAAATGGTCTCTTTTATTTAAAAAATGCCAAAAAAAAGATTGGGTTGCTTGATCTTCTTTTTTGTTTGTTTTTGTGTGTGTGTTTTGTTGTTGTTGTTGCTTGAATAGACATGAGTAAGAGAGTCCCTTCCCTCAAGAATCTTACTGTCCTGTAACACAATGCATTATTACATACTGCAAAAAGGTTAAAGAAAGAAAGAAATAGGAGAGGGAGTAAAATTGTTGATCATTCCCCAAGGTCGCCAGGGAATTAGAGACAAGGCCAGAGCAGGAAGTCAGTGCTTCCAGTTTACCCTTCAACATTTCACTCTGTGATCCATGCACACTTATATCAACCGAGCTACTTACCAAGAGTGGTAATTATATGGTTCCTAAGTTTTCTTGCCCCCACGTGTCTGTCAGTTGGTCATAATGTGGGGGCTTGTGTGTTGCTGTGATGCTGGAAGCTATGCCACTGGTATTCAGATACCAGCAGGGTCACCCATGAGGACAGGTTTCAGCTGAGCTTCCAGCCTAAGACAGACTAGGAAGAAGGACCCGGCAGTCTAGTTCTGAAAAGCATTAGCCAGTGAAAACCCTATGAATAGGAGTGGAACATTGTCTGATATCGTGCTGGAAGATGAGTCCCCCAGGTTGGAAGGCACTCAAAAGATGACTGGGGAAGAGCTGCCTCCTCAAAGTAGAGTCGACCTTAATGACGTGGATGGAGTAAAGCTTTCGGGACCTTCATTTGCTGATATGGCCCGACTCAAAATGAGAAGAAACAGCTGCAAACATCCATTAATAATCAGAACCTGGAATGTATGAAGTATGAATCTAGGAAAATTGGAAACCATCAAAAATGAATTGGAACACATAAACATCGATATCCTAGGCATTAGTGAGCTGAAATGAACTGGTATTGGCCATTTTGAATTGGACAATCATATAGTCTACTATGCTGGGAATGACAACTCAAAGAGGAATGGTGTTGCATTCATCATCAAAAGAACGTTTCAAGATCTATCCTGAAGTACAACGCTGTCAGTGATAGGATAATATCCATACGCCTACAAGGAAGACCAGTTAATACGACTATTATTCAAATTTACACACCAACCACTAGGGCCAAAGATGAAGAAATAGAAGATTTTTATCAGCTGTTGCAGTTTGATATTGACTGAACATGCAATCAAGATGCATTGATAATTACTACTGACTGGAATGCAAAAGTTGGAAACAAAGAAGGATCAGTAGTTGGAAAATGCGGCCTTAGTGACAGAAACAATGCTGGAGATCGAATGATAGAATTTTGCAAGACCAATGACTTCTTCATTGCAAATACCTTCTTTCACCAACATAAACGGCGACTACACACATGGACCTCACCAGATGGAACACACAGAAATCAAATTGACTACATCTGTGGAAACAGACGATGGAAAAGCTCAATATCATCAATCAGAACAAGGCCAGGGGCCGACTGCAGAACAGACCATCAATTGCTCATATGCGAGTTCAAGCTGAAACTGAAGAAAATCAGAGCAAGTCCACGAGAGCCAAAATATGACCTTGAGTATATTCCACCTGAATTTAGAGATCATCTCAAGAACAGATTTGACGCATTGAACACTAGTGACCGAAGACTAGACGAGTTGTGGAATGACATCAAGGACATCATCCATGAAGAACGGAAGAGATCACTGAAAAGAAAGAAAAGACCAAAGTGGATGTCAGAGGAAACTCTGAAACTTGCTCTTGAGCATTGAGCAGCTAAAGCAAAAGGAAGAACTGATGAAGTAAAAGAACTGAACAGAAGATTTCAAAGGGCCTCTCGAGAAGACAAAATAAAGTATTATAATGACGTGCAAAGAGCTGGAGATGGAAAACCAAAAGGGAAGAACATGCTCAGTGTTTCTCAAGCTGAAAGAGCTGAAGAAAAAATTCAAGCCTTGAGTTGCAATAGTGAAGGATTCCATGGGGAAAATATTAAATGATGCAGGAAGCATCAAAAGAAGATGGAAGGAATACACAGAGTCATTAGACCAAAAAGAATTAGTCGATATCCAACCATTTCAAGAGGTGGCATATGATCAGGAACTGATGGTATTGAAGGAAGAAGTCCAAGCTGCTCTGAAAGCACTGGCGTAAAAAACAAGGTTCCAGGAATTGACGGAATATCAATTGAGATGTTTCAACAAACAGATGCACACTGGAGGTGCTCATTTATCCATGCCAAGAAATATGGAAGACAGTTTCCTGGCCAACTGACTGGAAGAGATCCATATTTATGCCTATTCCCAAGAAAGGCGATCCAATGGAATGTGGAAATTATAGAACAATATCATTAATATCACACGCAAGCAAAATTCTGCTGAAGATCATTCAAAAGTGGCTGCGCAGTATATCAACAGGGAACTGCCAGAAATTCAGGCTGGTTTCAGAAGAGGACATGGAACCAGGGATATCATTGCTGATGTCAGATGGATCCTGGCTGAAAGCAGAGAATAACAGAAGGATGTTTACCTGTGTTTTACTGATTATGCAAAGGCATTTGACTGTGTGGATCATGACAAACTATGGATAACACTGTGAAGTATGCGAATTCCAGAACACTTAATTGCGCTCATGAGGAACCTTTACATAGATCAAGAGGCAGTTGTTCGGACAGAACAAGGGGAAACTGATTGGTTTAAAGTCAGGAAAGGTGTGCGTCAGGGTTGTGTTCTTTCACCATACCTATTTAATCTGTATGCTGAACAAATAGTATGAGAAGCTGGACTATACGAAGAAGAACAGGGCATCAGGATTGGAGGTAGACTCATTAAGAACCTGCATTATGCAGATGACACAACCTTGCTTGCTGAAAGTGAAGAGGACTTGAAGCACTTACTAATGAAGATCAAAGACCACAGCCTTCAGTATGGATTGCACCTCAACATAAAGAAAGCAAAAATCCTCACAACTGGACCAATGAACAACATCACGATAAACGGAGAAAAGATTGAAGTTGTCAAGGATTTCATTTTACTTGGATCCACAATCAACAGCCATGGAAGCAGCAGTCAAGAAATCAAAAGACGCATTGCACTGGGTAAATCTGCTGCAAAGGACCTCTTCAAAGTGTTGAAGAGCAAAGATGCCACCCTGAAGACTAAGGTGCGCCTGATCCAAGCCATGGCATTTTCAATCGTATCATACGCATGTGAAAGCTGGACAACGAATAAGGAAGACCAAAGAAGAGTTGACTCCTTTGAACTGTGGTGTTGGCAAAGAATATCGAATATACCATGGACTGCCAAAAGAATGATTGGTGAAGAATATTGAATATACCATGGACTGCCAAAAGAATGAACAAATCTGTCTTAGAAGAAGTACAACCGGAATGCTCCTTAGAAGCAAGGATGGCGAGACTGCGTCTCACATACTTTGGACATGTTGTCAGGAGGGATAGGTCCCTGGAGAAGGACATCATGCTTGGCAGAGTACAGGGTCAGCGGAAAAGAAGAAGACCCTCAACGAGGTGGACTGACACAGTGGCTGCAACCATGAGCTCAAGCATAACAACGATTGTAAGGATGGCACAGGACCGGGCAGTGTTTCATTCTGTTGTGTGTAGGGTCGCTATGAGCTGGAACTGACTTGACGGCACCTAACAACAAGTTTTCTTGACAAGTTCAATTACATGAGGTGTTATTCCTCCAAGTCAAGCTCTTGCTCACAATAAATAAAGCTATTGCTGATCATAAATAAAACTTTTAATAACCTAAACTTGAAGTGAACTGCAATTTCTTGCCCTTGGGGCTTCAAGAGCCCTGGAGAGTTTGTTTAATTCTCATTCCTCTCCAGTATGACAGTACATTTATGCAGGTAGAGTGCTGAGGCTTTCCCACATCCAAACCTGTCTCTGGAGTGCCTTCAAAATAAATCTACAACTCTTTGGGTTTAGATTTTATTGTCATTATTTAAAAATGCATCTATTACTTGCAGACCCCTGAGTCCATGTACAACTAAAAACTCAATTCAATTTAATGGAAAGAGAATAAACTCCCCATAAAGATGGGAGAGTGATAGGCAGTACAGAAATGTAGAAAGATGGAAAGGGTTCCTAAGAGGTAAAGAAGATAAAAAAAACAGGAAAGTTTAGCTTGAAGAGATCTATAAAACCGACAGCCTAAGGAGAGAATTTCCATAGAACGCCTGATTTCTTCAATTCTAGTGGTACCAACTGGGACCCAGGGCCCATTCTGTCCTTAGCTGTCATTATGGGGAAAAGGTAAGTTCTGTAGTTGCTATAGCAACCTCCCTTTTCAGCTTTTGACTCTTATTTTCCTCAATTAATCTTCTGTGAGTTGCTTATCTCTCCTCTTTATCAAGTTGCTGGCTCCTCTTCAATTATTTTTTAAATCTGAGTTAAAATCCCAGCTGTATTGTTAGGGGTTCTATACACATTAGTAAAATAAAATTACTCCCCATTATAAACCACTGGCTCATGGCGATGAGCTTTATTAAGTAGATCTCACCCAAAGCTCATTTTAAGGTTCAAGTTAACGTTCCCTGGTAGACTCTGTACATGTAAGACAATGTTGGGGGAGGTGGGAAGGAGAATTCTAGCTGAAGGGCCAATTTTACTAAATAAGTCTCAGTTTTAGAGTTTCTACAAATACTTCCTCTTTGCATGTATTGTTTGAGGTCATCAGGAGTAGGGACTGGACGTTCCATTGATTAGCTATGCGATCTTGGGTGAATCAGTTCACAATGATGGCCCTCAGTTTCCCATTCTATTAAGTGGGGAGAGTAATATCTACTCTACGTATATCTCAGGGATGCTGTGAGTGTTCAAAAGACACTGTGTATAGAAATGTCCTACCACAGCAAACTATTATTATATAATTTAGATGTTTTCTACACTGATCAAAATTCGTTTCAGAGTGCTGCTAGCTGCTGTTCAGTGACAGAATCTGTAGCTTTAGTTAAGTTATAATTAGGCAGGGAGCCATCCAGCTTCCTGGATTACTGAGTTTTTGTTTATAAAGAGGTTCCTGATGTTTAGAATTTTTATCCATACTTGCTAATTGGCTTTAAATGTTAGTAAAGTCGAAGCTGCTACTGACAGCAAATTAAAATTGCCTTCATTTCATTCCTTTCGAAGCCTTGTTTACCCTAAGACAGGATTCATTTTTTGTTCAATGTTTTTAAAACTTTTTTTATTACGTTGGGTGGTAAAGGTATAAAGAAAAAACATGGTTCAACGCTTAAGCTCCTTGGGTGTTTTAAGTTCCGGAACAATGTGTGTGTGTGTGTATGTGTGTGTGCCTATGTGGGAGCATAGACAGTGTTTGGATGACTTAAAGGCTTTTTTTATTTAGTCGTAAAGGGAAGATTTAAGACTTTTAAAAAAACTTTACCCACATCTGCTTAATTTCACGTTTGGGTCCCAAGTTAGCCATTATGTCTATACTATATTTCCTCCAGGCTTTGGTAGCAATTTTTTTTGGCAAATTGAAGCTACCTGCCTCTGCCATCATGAGCCCTGGGGCTTGAAAAAAAGTTACAACTTCTATAAGCCTTGGTTTGCACAACCCTGCAAATGAAGATAGCATCACCTATCTTCAGGGTATTTGTCGGATCAGTGCATCCATCGTGTGTAATGCCTGGCACGTGGCTAGTTCTCTGTAAATGGAAGCTCTTCATATTACTGTGAGTTGATCCGAAACCCTGGGGCAATGTTGGTAGAATCTCTTTCCTAAGTAGCTCTCCAGAAGGAAACCAGATGAGCCTCAGCTATGCCACTTTCTCACTGAACTTCAGCTTCCCCAACTGTAGAACTGAATCTCCATGCTCCAGTCTGCGTCTGAGACCATTTTAGAATTTATCTCATCTCTCCCTTTTTTTTTCCCCCTTAATCTTAGTACTGCTCTATCTACCTTCAGTTTGAAGAACTCTAGAGGAAAATAAAATGACAATTTCTATCATCTCCCTCTCTTCTCTCTCTCCCTCTCAGAAACACACACACACACTCATATACATCACACCCACACCATAGTGTTCAAAAAACAAGAATGCAAGTATAGACATCTTCTTGCTTAATCTAACTGAAGACAAGAGAATTTGGGACAAAAAATCTGACATCATGAGAACATTAACCAAAAAGCAATTATCCAAGCCAGTGGCTGTGGAAAAAGGCATAAATAATCAATTAGAAGCTCCACTTCAAGTTAAAGAGGGAGAGCAGTAGACTCGTTAGGAACATACGCTCTGGAGTTAGAGTAAAAGCCAAAAACGAAACCCCTCCATCGAGCTGATTCTGACTCATAGTGACCCTAAAAGACAGAGTAGAACTGTCCCAAAGAGTTTCCAAGGCTGTAAATCTTTATGGAAGCAGACTGCCATATCTTTTTCCCATGGAGCGGCTGGTGGGTTCAAACCAATGACCTTTAGGTTAGCAGCCAAGTGTTTTAACCACTGTACCACCAGGGCTCCACATTAGCATGAAAGTACCACATAATCGGAATCAACTAGAAGGCACACAACAATGAACACCACAAAAGGCTGGAGCTACAGTGAGTCACAGTGAATTCAGACAAGTGCCAAACAACACATTGCACCACTGGGATACACCTCAGAGGTACCTAACACAATGTAAGTGTTCATGTGTAGAGGACCTACCAAGTTTCAGGCCATGACTGCACATGTTGTTATCTTCACTAACATCACAATCAACCTCTAAGGCAGGTGGTTTCATCCCATTTTTGCACATCAAAAGGGTGACAGCTATTTGCCCAAGCCACATAGCTGGTAAAGGATGGAACAGGGATTCACACTCAAGTCTTATCACTAACATTCAGCAAAAGGTTTTAATTACTAAACAATAAAAAAAAAAAAAAAAAAGATGGTTAAATACTTTCTCAAGGTGTTCTTGCCATCCTGTGTAGCCTCACATGGTCTGAGGCTCTTCAAAGGAGATCCAGGAAGCTCATTATATGGGTGGCAGCACCAAATCACATATTCTCTGACACTATCACACTCGTGTCAGACATGACTTCTCTTCATGTCTGGGTATGCAGCTTTTCAGTTTTCCTCTTGTTTTTATTTCACCATCGATAACTTTCTGTTCCTTTCTCTGCAGAATAAGGAGAGTGGTATCTTGCCTGCCTCTCTATGCTGTGTGGATTTGACAATTCCTTGGTAAAATATCTGTTTTGTTGGTGGTGGTGGTCATGATGGTGATGATGGGGGTAGTCGTGGTGGCTAGGATGGGGCTTTTTTGTCAGTCTGTTTTGGTTTCTCCTTAAGCCTCTTATGAACCTCAGATTCAAATTCTATGAGCTGTTGATAGTAAAGTCCTATAAAAGGAATTGCTCTGGAACTGTTAGTAATTTTAGTGATTATACATTCATTGACCATAAGCTGAATAAAAGATTCTGTTTAAAACAGAAGAGTAACATATATCTGCTTGAACTAAGAAACACTCTTCACAAGTATTATTTTACATTTTATAGTCCAGTCTAATCTTTGTCTGAAGAGTGGGCTTCAGGAATAGTTTTAGCTCTGGGTTAACAGAGTATCTGGGGGCCATGGCTTCAGGGGTTCCTCCAGTCCCAGTCAGATCATTAAGCCTGGTCTTTTTACATGAATTTGAGTTGGAAGGACAAAGGAAACCCAAAGTGGAAAGGGGAAGTGTGCTGTCACATTATAGGGATTGCAACTAGTGTCACATAACAATATGTGTACAAATTTTTGTATGAGAAATTAACTTGAGCTGTAAACCTTCACCTAAAGCACACTTAAAAAAAAAGAAGAAGAGTTAAATACATTCCCTGGCCTACAGATAAATAAGATAAATAAATACAACAAAAGGTCCAATTATGGTCACTTTTGCTAGACTATGGATAAAACTAGCTTCTTATCTGAATTACAGGAAAATGGAAAACATTCCACCAGCCACTTCATTCCCACACTTCTTACTCTACCTCAGGCTATTAGGTTCCAAAGGAGAAAATTAAATCCTGTTAAAATTGAACATGGATTCATGAGAGCAAAGGCCTCAAACAATTTATTCACCAAAGTAAGTACTACTCTGGAAACATTTACTTCTGGGGTTGTTTCACAATCTCTCATGAAAGCAGGCTCTGATGGAAAAAAACATGGTACTGCTGGGAAAGTCAATGTTGCCTAATGTTTGACACCTTTCCTTCAGTCAACATCATAGAAGGTCATCTGTTTGATTTCTCACATTCGAACTTCCCATTAGCAAACGCTTAAAGTACAGAATGAGGGGGATCTGTGATCATTATGAAAATGTTTCATTTCCTGCCAGTCTGTAATTCATCTATAAAAGGACCATTAGACTTGGTTGAATATCTTTCCAAGGTCTTAATACCCATTTAAGAAGGCATCCATTCTGTTGGGGTTTCTTTGTTTTTATTTGTCAGTTTTCTTCTATTGTTATGCAGCATATTTCATTTTCATATAATTAAACAACTTTGAAGTGTCTTTGTTCTTCTGCTTTTATTTCCCGAGACAAGAAATTGGAGGAAGTGTGAGCACTAACAGGTGCCTCTTTACATGTTCAGGAAGCAAACATGTGTTAGAAGAAATGGTCCTGAATATTTAGGAGACATATTGACTACAGCAGATGTATTTTGGAGCTGTGACTTTGAGATTTTCTTCATGCTGCCTTGAAAGCCACATAAATACGAGAGTGACATTATCCACATGGAGGTTTCAAGTGAGCAACCCAAATGCTTAATGAAGGAAATGAAATGATCATTAAAAATGTAGATAGACACAAGAGCATATTTAACTAAGGTCTCATAACTGGAGGCACAAAACCATGGAAAATTATTATATGAACTTAGATGAATTGCCAATTGTCTTCAGAAGAGCTTAAATGCGATGAATACAGTATCTATCCTAAGTATACTTATAAATAGAAGTGATATTCATTTCTCCTTAATTTTTTGGTATTTCTGTATATTGCTTGATAACTATTGATGCTTTCCTCAAGAATTCTGAAATCATATGCTAAAAACATTCCCAGAGTATCCTGAACAAGTGTCAGAAAGAGAGAGTGGTGAAACAAACCTTCCACTTGGGATTGCTTGAGGCCGTTGCTCTTGCTATTCCCTCCGTCTAGACTCTAGAAGGCCTTCTCTCCCAGAACCTAGGTTCTGCGATCCTTCAGAGCATGGCTGAGGTCAACACGCTCCCACAAAATCTCTAGTCCACAATGACCACCACCTCCACTGAGCTCCTACACACCATCTAGACTTTGATTTTGGTTTTCAAACTTACCACTTTGTCTTGTTCTTTAACTATTAGATTTTTATCTAGGCAAAAGCAAAAGCATAAGATTTCAAAGTGGAAAGGGTACTTTGCAATTTCTTGATTCATTTTACAGGGGAAAAACTGACATCCTAAAAAGTGAACAGATTTGCTTAAGGCCATGTAGCTAGATGGCACTAGAGCCTAGGAAGAATCAGGTCTCTGGAGTCTGAGGCCAGGGTTCTTCCCATGAGTCTATAGGACAGGGCCTCTCTTGCATTTTGCTGTGTCCCTCACAGCCTTCCACACAGAGCCTGCACATGGGCAGTACAAAATAAACATCTTCCTTCCCAACATCGTGACAAGCTAATCAGCAATTTAAAAAAAAAAATGGGGCAGGAAAATCAAAACCTCTGTCACTTTCTTGGAAACTATAGGCCTCCTGCTTCTGACCCGAAGTGCTGTTTTTGTGCCCTTCCTAGTCCACCTTCGAACTTGTTTAGTGGTAGAACTAACTGTGCCTTGTATCATCCATACATTGATTTGGGAAAACTGTGTTTCACATCTAACTAAGACATTATCTTCCAGCTTACAAAATTTTATTGCATTTGAGATATAGAAGGCCAGAGGGAAGTTATTAAGAAGTGAGAGTTATTATCTGGACATGAGCACAGAAATGAGTCATTATCCACTGTGTTTTTCCAACAGTGTCACCAACAGATGAGACAAGCTGGTGGCAAGTTTAAGTTATTTCACATCACACACTTTCCTCTCTGGAAACATGAGGGCTGAAAGAACTGGAAAACACATTTGCTTCTAGACAGCTTCCCACCGGCTACCAGGGATGCAGCATCACAGAGGTCTGGTCATGAATCCAATTTCTTCTCTCCACAAGGCGAGTCTGTTGACAAACGTGAAAATGGAGCCTATGCACATCGATAACACCACAGGTGCCTGTTTCAGCTCTCTTACAGAGGGAACAAGGGGCAAAAATGAACAGCTGGCAATTAAAAACAAAAATCACCCACCTGCACATAAACTACATCCTATGGAAATCAGGGGGTTGACAATTTATCAAATTTTTGTGATGGGTTTTACTCCTGGAACTTTCCCATCCTATTACCTTGACTCTTTCTTCATCCTCTTATTCTCACTCGATCCACCTATGACCTTTGGTCATCTGTCCTACCTTCATGTCTCCAACACTGCGTTAGAATTTTGGTTCTCTCCTACTTCCATTCAAAGTAATTGATTTCAAATTACAAAAACAGGCAACATGACAAAGCATGTACAACTTAGAGCTGAAGCTCAGCTTTGCCACTAAGTGTGTAATTATGATCAATTAGTCATCATTTCTGAGCCTTGTCACATTCATCTATAAAATGGGTATGATAATACTTACCTTGTGGAGTTTTTATGTGGATTACATGGGTAATGTCTGTAAACACTTGGCATGATACCTAGCATGTGAAAGGACTCATTAAGTTATACCTATTATTTTTATAAATGGCAATAAAATACTCCTTGATTTTCCTCACTGCATTTTTCTCTACATCACCTTATACTTTTATTACCTATACAAGTACTAAGAACCATAATTTAAACTGTGCATAGTGTCATATTCCTTTAAGCATCTAATGAAAGGTATATTATAATGAGAAATGAGTTAATAAGGAAGGCTATAACCGTAAATGGTTTAAAAATTCGTAATGTATTTATTGAGCTAAGTGATAGGACGTAACTGTGTATTAGGTACTGAAAAGTCCACAGCAAAGTATAAACCAACAAACCAAAACCAAACCCATTTCCTTCGAGTTAATTCAAACTCACAGAAACCCTATAGGATGGAGTAGAAGTGCCCCATAGGGTTTCAAAGGAGCAGCTGGTAGGTTCAAACTGCCAACTTTCTGGTTAGCAGCTAAATGCTAAACCACTGTGCCACCAGGGCTCCCTATAAACCATAATCCCTGATGTTTTAAGAATCTCTGAATTTTAAAAATCTTACAATCCAATTGTAAAGACATGAAACATAAGAGTTGAATACTTTTTAAAGCAAGAGCTATACTTTGCATCTCTAGACACAAATATACACATTTAACCTAGATTCTATTTATATATAAAAAAAAAATTGAAACCCATCATCATCGACTTGATTCTGACTCACAGTGACCCTACAGGCCAGAGCAGAACTGGCCCCTAGGGTTTCCAAGGAGTGGCTGGTGGATTCAAACTGCTGACCTTTCGGTTAGCAGCTAAGCTCTTAACCACTAAGCCACAAGGGTTCCAATCTATGCATATGGAGGATGGTAAAAAAAGGCATACAGAGGCAGGCGGAGCCAAGATTGTGGAATAGCTTCTGGGGATCCCTCTTACAACAAAGACCAAAAAAAAAAAAAAACAAGTGCAACGATTATATTTATGACAAGCTAAGAGCCCTGAACATCAGAGGCAAAGTTAGAAATCGAACTGAGCAGCAGGAGGAGGGAGAGACGGTTCAGAAGCAGAGAGGAGTTACCAGACCTGAATCACAGGGATCCCCTCAGGCACCATTACTGGGAGCAGCTGCAGTGGGTTGGTAGCAGCGTTCAGCAGCAGTTTCCTCAGGGAGAAGCAGCCAGCCACATAGCCTACTCACACCTCCAAAACCAGAGAACGGTGCTCTCGGCAAAAGCTAAGTACTTCGTATATTTTACCGCACCCCCAGCCCCCAAGCTGGCTTCACTGGCTCTTGATTTCCCTGGGCCTGAGATAGGCACTGCTGATCGCCCTGAGCCATCCTCTCGGCCTTGGAGTAGGAATAAATTCACAACTGGGGGAAAAAATAATTTGCCAGCTCCACTAACTGGGTAGCTCAGGACAGAAGCAGCTCTTGCCCAGGCATAAACAGTCCATGGACTTTGAATACTTTTCTTCCCAGAATGGTCCTGTGTGGGCCTATTTCAGGAGAACAGGCCCTTGTTGGCAGACTACAACCATTCCAGCTGTGCAGTGGAGAGGTGGGTGTTGGATATTTCACACCACTTTGCCTATTAAACAGGGTCCTCACCTACCCACATCAGGGGCCTAAGGACTGGTGGCTCCACTCAGGTCACCCAACTACTCGTGACAGGGGTCCAAGGATAACTGGTACCTCCCAGTCCTCACAACCAAAAGCACTGGGTGCGCATGGTCCATCTGCAGAACCCACCCACCTGTACGCTCAAGAAACCAGGGATGTACTTTCCTCACAGACACTTGGGGGACAGTTCTCAGTGCCCTGACTTGTTCAGAGCATGACCCCCTGCCGAAACCAGATACCAGTACCTACACCAATCACTCCTGCCACTCAAAGACTGTAGGACAGAGCCTGTACCACACACTTGATGATCAGCTACCTGAACACCTGAGCTGACTTCATAAAAGAAAAGTGAATGGACTCCTAGACTGATGTAACTTATAACAGCTCTAGCCATGTGGTGACAGGACGTCAGCATTTCAAAGGTGAAAATAATCAAGCTAGCTCACTCAAGCAACCCATTTGGGCATATCAAAACAAAACCAAGCAAGAAGCTAGGATACAGTAAGCAAACATAAAATAAACTAATAACTTATAGATGGCTCAGAGACAACAGTCAATGTCATGTCACATAAACAAACAGACCATGATCACCTCTCAAAACAAAGAATCAACGGATCTTCTGGATGAAGGTGCCTTCCTGGAATTACCAGAAGCAGAATTCAGAAGACTAATATACAGAACTCTTCAAGACATCAAGAATGAGATCAGGAAGGAGGTCAGGCAATACACAGAACAAGACAAGGAACACACAGATAAAGTAAATGAAGAAATTAAAAGGGTTATTCAAGAACATAATGAAAAATTTAACAAACTGCAAGAATCCATAGAGAGACAGCAATCAGAAATTCAGAAGATTAACAATAAAATTACAGAATTAGACAACTCAATAGAAAGTCAAAGGAGCAGAATTGAGCAAGGGGAAGGCAGAATTTCTGAACTTGAAGATAAGACAATTGGCACCAATATATTTGAAGAAAAATGATGCAAAAGAATTAAAAAAAATGAAGAAACCTTAAGAATCATGTGACACTCTATCAAGACAAATAACCTACGAGTGACTGGAGTAACAGAACAGGGAGGGATAACAGAAAATACAGAGGGAATTGTTGAAGATTTGTTGGCAGAAAACTTCCCCAATATCATGAAAGACGAGAAGATATCTATCCAGGATGCTCATTGAACTCCACATAAGGTAGATTTTAAAAGAAAGTCATCAAGACATATTATAATCAAACTTGCCAAAACCAAAGATAAAGAGAGAACTTTAAGAGCAGCTAGGGATAAACGAAAAGTCACCTACAAAGGACAGTCAAATAAGAATAAGCTAGGACTACTCCGCAGAAACCACGCAGGAAAGAATGCAATGGAATAACTTATATAAAAAATAGAAGGAAAAAAAATGCCAGCCAAGAATCATATATCCAGCAAAATTGTCTCTCAAATGTGAAGGTGAAATTAGGACATTTCCAGATAAACAGAAGTTTAGGGAATTTGTAAAAACCAAACCAAAACTATAAGAAATACTAAAGGGAATTCTTTAGTTAGAAAATCAATAATACCAGGTATCAACAAAGACTAGAACATTGGACAGAGCAATCAGATGTTAACCCAAACAGGAAAATCACAAAAATAAATCAAGACAAAACGCTCAAAACAGGGAAACAACGATTTCATTAGGTAAAAGAAGACAACATTAAAACAATAAAGAGGGACTAAGAAATGTAGTCATAGATCTTTCATATGGATTGGAAGACAAGGCAACATAAAGAAATAAAAGTTAGGTTTAAACTTAGAAAAATAGGGGTAAATATTAAGGTAACCACAAAGGAGACTAACTATCCTACCCATCCGAACAAAATACAAGAAAAAAATAGAGACTCAGCAGAAACAAAATCAACAACAATGACTAAGAGGAAAAGATAATATATAAAGTATTCAGTACAAAAAAATTAAGTGGGAAAAAGAAACTGTCAACAACACACAAAAAAAAAGACATCAAAATGACAGCACTAAGCTCATACCTATCTATACTTATGCTGAATGTAAATGGACTAAATGCACCAATAAAGAGAAAGAGAGTAGCAGAATGGATTAAAAAAAAACACAATCCATCTACACGCTGCCTGCAAGAGACACACCTTAGAATTAAGAGACACGAACAAACTAAAACTCAAAGGATGGAAAAAATATATCAAGCAAACAACGATCAAAAAAGAGCAGGGGTGACAGTATTAATTTCTGATAAAATAGACTTTTAAAGTTAAATCAACCACAAAGGACAAGGAAGGACACTACATAATGATTAAAGGGACAATATACCAGGAGGATATAACCATATTAAATATTTATGCACCCAATGACAGGACCGCAAGATACATAGAACAAGCTCTATCAGCATTGAAAAGTGAGATAGACAGCTCCACAATTATAGTAGGAGACTTCAACACACCACTTTCGGTGAAGGACATGACATCCAGAAAGAAGGTCAAAGAAGACACGGAAGATCTAAATGCCACAATCAACCAACTTGACCTCATAGACATACACAGAACACTCCACCCAATAGCAGCCAAGTATACTTTCTTTTCTAGTGCACATGGGACATTCTCTAGACCACATATTAGGTCTTAAAGCAAACCTTAGCAGAATCCAAAACATTGAAATAGTGCAAAGCATTTTCTCTGACCATAAGGCCATAAAAGTAGAACTCAGTAACGGAAAAAGCAGGGAAAAGAAATCAAACACTTGGAAACTGAACAATACTCAGCTCAAAAAAGACTGGATTATAGAAGACATTAAAGATGGAATAAAGAAATTCAAAGAATAAAATGAGGATGAAAACACTTCCTATCAGAACCTTTGGGACACAGAGAAAGCAGTACTCAGAGGTCAATTTGTATCAACAAATGCACACATATGAAAAGAAGAAAGGGCTAAAATCAAAGAATTATCCCGACAACTTGAACAAATAGAAAGAGAACAACAAAAGTAACCCTCAGACACCAGAAGAAAGCAAATAATAAAAAATAGGGCATAATTAAATGAAATAGAGAACAGAAAAACAATTGGAAGAGTTAACAAGACCAAAAGTTGGTTCTTTGAAAAAATTAACAAAATTGATAAACCATTGCCCAAACCGACAAAAGACAAACAAGAGAGGAAGCAAATAACCTGAAAAAGAAATGAGATGGGCGATATTACAACAGACGCAACTGAAGTTAAAAGAATCATAACAGATTACTACAAAAAACTGTACACTAACAAATTTGAAAACCTAGAAGAAATGGATGAATTCCTAGAAACACACTACCTACCTAACCTAACACAAACAGAGGTAGAACAACTAAATAGACCCATAACAAAAGAAGACATTGAAAAGGCAATCAAAAAACTTCCAACAAAAAAAACGCCCTGGCCCAGACTGCTTCACTGCAGAGAGTTCTATCAAACTTTCAGAGAAGAGTTAACACCACTACTACTAAAGGTATTTCAGAGGATAGAAAAGAACGGTATACTCCCAAACTCATTCTATGAAGCCTGAATGTCTTCTTTAGTGAAGTGGGCAAAAAACAAGAACAGGCACTTCACTAAAGAAGAGATTCAGGTAGCTAACAGATACATGAGGAAATGCTCACTATCATTAGCCATTAGAGAAATGCAAATCAAAACTACAATGAGATTCCATCTCACTCCAACAAGGCTACCATTAACCCAAAATGCCCAAAATAATAAATGTTGGAGAGGTTGTGGAGAGATTGGAACACTTATACACTGCTGGTGGGAATGTAAAACGGTACAACCGCTTTGGAAATAGATTTGGTGCTTCCTTAAAAAACTAGAAATAGAATTACCATACGATCCAGCAATCCCACTCCTTGGAATACATCCTAGAGAATTAACAGCCTTTACACAAACAGATATATGCACACCCATGTTCATTGCAGCACTGTTTACAATAACAAATAGATGGAAGCAACCAAGGTGCCCATCAACGGATGAATGAATAAATAAATTATGGTATATTCACACAATAGAATGCTACGCATTGATAAAGAACAATGATGAATCTGTGAAACAATTCATAACTTGGAGGAATCTGGAAGGCATTATGCTCAGTGAAATTAGTCAGTTGCAAAAGGACAAATATTGTATAAGACCACTATTATAAGAACTGGAGAAATAGTTTAAACAGGGAAGAAATATTCTTTGATGGTTACTAGAGGGGGGAGGGAGGGAGAGAGGTATTCACTAATTAGATAGTAGATAAGAGCTACTTCAGGTGAAGGGAAAGGCAACACACAATACAGATGAGGTCAGCACAACTGGACTAAACCAAAAGCAAAGAAGTTTCCTGAATAAACTGAATGCTTCAAAGGCCAGCATAGTAGGGGTGGGGGTTTGGGGACCATGGTTTCAGGGGACATCTAAGTCAACTGGCATAATGAAATCTATTAAGAAATCATTCTGCATCCCACTTTGGAGAGTGGCATCTGGGGTCTTAAACACTAGCAAGCGGCCATCTAAGATGCATCAATTGGTCTCAAACCTCCTGGATCAAAGGAAAATGAAGAACACCAAGGACACAAGGTGATTACAAGCCCAAGGGACAGAAGGGGCCACATAAACCAGCAACTACATCAGCCTGAGACCGGAAGAACTAGATGGTGCCCGGCTACAACCGATGATTGCCCTGACAGGGAACACAACAGAGAACCCCCAAGGAAGCAGCAGAGCAGTGGGATGCAAACCCCAAATTCTCATAAGAAGACCAGACTTAATGATCTGAGACTAGAAAGACCCAGGAGGTCATGGTCCCCAGACCTTCTGTTATCCCAAGACAGGAATCATTCCCAAAGCCAACTCTTCAGACAGGGAATGGACTGGACTATGGGACGGAAGATGATGCTGGTGAGGAGTGGGCTTCTTGAATCAAGTGGACGCATGAGGCTATGTGGGCATCTCCTGTCTGGAGGGGAGATGTGAAAGCGGAAGGGGTCAGAAGCTGGCCAAATGGACACAAAAATTGAGAGTGGAGGGAGGGGGTGTCCTGTCTCATTAGTGGGAGAGCAATTAGGAGTGTATAACTACAGGGGTGTACATAAGTTTTTGTATGAGAGACTGACTTGATTTGTGAACTTTCACTTAAAGCACAAAAAAACTAAAAAAAAAAAAAAAAAGAAATGCATACAAGTTAAAGTACTTGATTAAGTAATAAAATAAAGGTAAGTATGACAACAGAGAAGAGATGGATATTGGCTGGAATAGGTGAGAAAGGATTCAGAAAAGAGGCTGTGGAGAATGAGGGGTGGACAAAATGTGTAGAATGGAGAACGTGCACAGGGCACATCTGAGTGGGATTAGCCGAGGCTACAAGTGGCAACAGGAGAGCCACGTCGAAATCCTGAGTAGCAGTAAGAGATCCTGGTGCCATTTTAAGTCAGCGGACTTGCCACCAAGGCCTCCCAGGAATTACGGCCCCACATTGTTCATATCCTGCCTCCACGGTGGTTCCTAGGTCAATTGTTGTTGTTGTTAGGTGCCGTCGAGTCAGTTCTGACTCATAGCGACCCTATGCACAACAGAACGAAACACCGCCCGGTCCTGCGCCATCCTTACAATCGTTGTTATGCTTGAGCTCATTGTCGCAGCCACTGCGTCAGTCCACCTCGTTGAGGGTCTTCCTCTTTTCCACTGACCCTGTACTCTGCCAAGCATGATGTCCTTCTCTAGGGACTGATCCCTCCTGACAACATGTCCAAAGTATGTAAGACGCAGTTTTGCCATCCTTGCTTTTAAGGAGGCCTAGGTCAATAAATACTTAATTTTTTAAATCATAAATTCTGCCCTCTTAAAATCACTTAAGGAGCTTTGTAAAAAGTTTGGTGCCCTAACCTCACTCCCAGAGATTCTGATTTGATGGATGTAGAAAGTGCCCCCAGTGGTTCTAATTAACTGTAAATCAACAAGTAGCATTTTGGAAGGTAGCAAAAGCCAGGGCAAGGGTACCAGGTGTTTTGGAAATCCTGAAGCAGATGCCATGTGCAAGTACTATCGAGCAGGTGAACACATGAAAAGTGGCAGACCCAGAGCAGATGGGAGCACACAGCTGTCCAGTAGAGAGAACTGTGTTTGACAGGCTGAAAAATCAGAGTCCCCGCGTGGACAGCGGGAACAGTGAGGAGAAGGAGCAGCCATGGTATTCGAACCTGTGCAGCACCAAACCAACCAACCCACTGCCATCAAGTCGATTCTGACTCATAGCAGCCCCTAAATTATAAGCACTTGGGAAAAAATATCTTAGCTGTCAGTCCCTTGGTACACTACATACGCTTCAAGTTCAAACCTACTCGACACCTTTCTGAGAGGACCCACAAATGACTCCAGTTTCAGATCTGGTCATCAGCAGTCTACAATGGATACAGATGGCTTGTTAGCTGACCACCATCTGAACTCATCTCCTAACCTTGGGGAACTTCCCACTGTACGGTCTTGTCAGCCTTTCACTATAAAAAAAAACCCGAAAATTCAGATGTTGACTTTTCTGGCTATATGGAAAAGGTGTAAAACCTTGCCTTGGCCAATCATTACTCTCACATGGCACTTTGATTCTGGAGTGAATGACTAGAAGGGACAGAGACAGCAGGGGACTCACCAAGGTGAAGTCAGGGCCAGCAACCACAAGAAGTTGAAGACAGTGGTCATGTCCGATGCGGCAGTGTTGTGCCCGGCGGATCTGTGGTCATGCCCAATGGGGTAGTGGTCATGCAAGATGGATCAGTGGTCGTGCCCAACAGGGCAGTGGTCATGGTGATGCCAGATGGTTCAGCGGTCGTGCCCAGTGGGGTGGTGGTTGTGCCTGACGGGGCAGTGGTAGTGCCTGACAGGGCAGTGGTTGTGCCCAATGGGTCAGTGTTGTGCCCGATGGATCAGTTGTGCCCAATGAGGCAGTGGTCATGGTCATGCCAGATGGATCAGTGGTCGTGCCCGATGGGGCAGTGGTCATACCTGATGGGGCAGTGGTCGTGCTCATGCCAGATGGATCAGTTGTCATGGTCATGCCAGGTGGTCAGTGGTTATGCCCGATGGATCAGTGGTCGTGCCCGATGGGGCAGAGGCAGTAGGGTACTTGCTAGGACATTCCTTTGGAGCAATATATTCTGCAGTCCTGCTGCTGGTTGCTCATTTTCGGAGCTAAGGTGTTCAACCTACCCAATATCATCTCAATGTTCTCTTTTCTGATTAAATAAACCAGAGCCCATTTCAGAAGTTCACAACCATGAAGGCTTTTTAGCAATGCATCGTTAAAACCTGAAGTCTGTCTGACAAACTCTGTTTCCAGAAAGCAGCGGACACTTCCGTGCCCTCTCATTGACCATATGAGAATCAAACATGAGTTCGGTCATAAAACCTAATGGTGAAGCTACTTTTTTAAAAAACGTGCCCCCTTGAAAGGCTCAGCCTGTACAAATGCCTGCAGTCTAGGCTTAGAGACTCGCACGGACATGCACCTTGTTACACTACAGGTCATTTAGCCAGATTGCTTTTGATTCTGAAATGTGCAGATTGCCTTTGTTGAAGGACCTGTTGGCATGAGAATGCATATTTAAGGCTTATTAAATATGCTAGTGACACAGGAGGGAATGATGTAACTGTTCTCACCACACGTGGAAGCGCAGAGGTGAATCTGTATTTAAGGCTCTGGAGGGCTCAGTCCAACTTCTAGGATATAGCACGTGACCTGAGGAATTATGACCCACCTCCGCCTGTTTTTAAATGGAAATCTTTATTAGTCTACAGTTAAGTAGACCTCCCCTCACCGAGAGACTCATGGATAGCAAGACTTGAAGCCATTTTAAATTGTCCTTTCCCACTTTTTTTTTTTTTTTCCCACCAGTTCATTGGAGCCCTGTGAAGTGGGCAATTTTTGATTCTTTCCTTTTGTTGTTTTGACTGTGACCATCTCAGATAAGAGGAATTAATTGGTGCAATTCTATACTGAGTCTTACGATGGATTTTCTGTTACTAGTAAAATTTGCCGTCAAGCTACTTTGTCAGTCCTGTTTTCATTAAAGGTTATCCAGAAGTGGATATCCAGTGACAGCTATTCGCCTAGCCAGTGCAGTCAGTACACTGACACCTGGGGGCCAGTATGTGTCCCTGCAATTAAGAGGCCTGTACAAAGACTAAGAGAAACACAGGAGGCTGGTGGCAGGTCCAACCCCTGAAACAAACCTCCAGCCACTTAACCTCTTTGGTTCTCAGAATCTAGCATCTTTTATATGGCCTTGATTGAACGAGTTACCATTGAGTCCATTCCGATTCCTGGTGACCCCATGTGTGTCAGAGCAGAAGTGCCCCACAGGGTTTTCAGCTGCTGGTTTTTCACACGTAGATCATCAGGCTTTCTTCTGAGTCCCCTCTGGGTAGACTCAAACACCCAGGTTTGCAAAATCAAATATTGATCAGAAAAGGTGCAGGAGATTGAAGCAAATCTATTTGTTTCCTTATTAACGATGATCAAAAAGAAGATACATTTGGTAGTAAAATATCTCCTAAATGTGCCAAAAACCAAAACCCTTGGCAAGGGCAGAATCAGTGTGTGCTGGGAGTTGTTTGGGGTGAAGACTGTTTTCACATGGCTGCGTTTACCCTTCTTCCTCTTCTGGTGTCCTAGACAGAAATATTCAAGTACTCTTCAAGTTTATTCAGCTTATTTAGATTTGAATGAACAAATAAAGGTCTTTTCAAAGATGAGCAAAACAGAGGCATAGCTAGGGCTGCCACTCATGCTTAGGGGCAGTGAAGCCAGCCACAGATGAGGGAAACTGCCTTGGGTATAACCAGAACCATGGAGCTCTTATTACAAGTGGGGAAGAACTGAAAAGTAATCCCCAAGACTGTTGTTGTTGCTGTTGTTGTGTGCCGTTGAGCTGATTCCGACTCTTAGCAACTCGATATGACAGAGTAGAACTGCCCCACAGGGTTCCCAAGGCTGCAATCTTTACAAAAGCAGACAGCCACATCTTTCTCCCACAGAGCGGCTGGTGCTAACCTTTTGGTTAGCAGCAGAGCACTTAACCACTGTGCCACTAGGGCTCCTTTCTCCAAGATTAGAGCTTGATTTTAACTAATAATTGATAGGCATTCATGACAAAGTTACCAAATTGAACCACTCTAAGGAGAATTTCTTTTAAATTTTTTATTTAAGACAGTCTACTGTTTAATATTTATGTTTGGCTGATTTAATCCAGAGACCCATTCTTGAAAAGAAAAATAATGACGATGGAAGTATACTAACCTATTACGGCTGAAGCTGAAGGCTGCTTCATAGCACAGAACAACACTTTGATATTTTATCAGCATTTGATAAAATTGTGGAGACCGAATAAATGAATGAATGAACAAATGACCTATACAATTACTGAGACTCAAAAGCCAAAATATTTAGTAGGAGCTTACCTTAAATGAGAATTACTTAAGAACACACGAGCTGTTTCTTGACAGCTAAATTTGAAAACTCTGCAGTTAAAGAACTAAGAAACATTAAAAACAAGAACCCCAGAATTTGCACAACCTGGCAGAGTCAAGTCTCAGTTTTCCTAAGGCAATCATCTGCCCCACAGTTATCTGCAGAAAATCTTGCTTTCAACTTCTTAAGAATCTAATTAAGCGGAACAGAAAAGCAAGTTCTTTGTTGAGACCACCCACTGGCCTGTTTGAATTTCCTCCTCCACGTATTCCTCAGGCCAAGAAGCCATCTCTCAAACCAAAACACTTAATTACCTAATTATCTCCTCAAAACCTGGAGATGCATGTACTGGAAATTCACTTAAAAGAGGAATGAGGGGGAAGAGAGGGGATGGCAGAGCCGGCAGCTTTGCCTCAGTCAGAAAACTGATACCATTTCCTGGATCAAGCAGAAGCAAGGAAAAGTTTAAACCAACGAAAATAAGTAAACTGGACAACCTTCGCCTATCTTTTGTGGCAGATTTCCATAACAGAGCTTCACTGTTCTTCCACATTTATGTGCCCCCCCTCCCCATGGTGGCAACGTTACAGTGACAAGCAAAACCAATGCCTGCCTTCAAGACGTATTTTAAATCCTCTGAGGGGTTCATGCTGATTAGCTCTGCAGCGGCTTTGTAATATTCACACCTATGATTCATTCGTTTGAGAACCATTGATAGTTCTTTTCAGTAAGAAACTAGTACCTGAAAACACTGAGCTAACAAAAATAGACCCTATTGGTTCTCTAACTGCAGATTTAAAAACATGCAGATGTTCTAACATGAGGAAAAAGGGCTACTCATAGCTCTAAACAGAGAACAGATCTGTTTTGGGGAATTTAGTCCCCTTAGACCTACAACTTCTTGAGGCATGGTCATGAAGCACTAAGGAGAAAAAGAATGCTCACCCCATCTGCCCTAATAGCTAAATAAATCCTGACAATCAACGGCATGGCAGATGTATTGCCAGGCTATGCTCATATTCTCATTCAGATACTGAGCTACTGATTAATTCCTAACCATCCGAGCCCAAAATACTCCTAGAATTCCAAATATATATTTGTTCCTTCTCAGAGCACTATAATAACCCAGACCATGACCAGACAAGGCCTGAAGCACAGCCCAGAATGGGACAGACTGGAAATATACGGAATGTGCAACACAACCCACAAGGTCAAAAAGAAACCTGTGGGTTAGACCCAAGGGCAGGTCCTGGGAAGACCTCTGATTCAGCAGGCAGGCTGTGATAGTTATGTGACATGGCCGCATAAACAAAGTGTCAGAAAGACTTGATTCAATCTTCTACATGATACGCGTATGTTACTCAACCATTCTGTATGACTGCACAAGTATGCAGGCTTCGGCATCAGGAGAACTCAGGTCAGACCTAAGCTCTGTCACTCACTATTTATGTTTTAAAGTCTAATCTCAGTTTCCTCATCTGTAAACTGGAAACAGTATTTAACCTCATCACAGGATAGCTCTGAGGACGAAATGAGAAGAATGCCTGGAAAATCCTTAGTACACTGATTAACAATGGTTAATTCTTAAAATAAATAATAGTATTCAAACGGAATATTTGAGTACTGTGGTCTTGGGTCCTTACGAGTTTGAATCAACTTGACAGCAATGGTTTGGTTTTTTTTGGTGGTCTGTGTCAGGCAGTGTACTGAAATGTGGGAGATGTAAGTGAAAAGAAAACTTGAAACAAATAATAGCCAGCTTTCTAGCCAGTAGTAGTATTAAAATGTTTGTTCATAGGACCTGTCCACAGCAGAACACAGCCTCTGAACTTCAGCTCAGGTAAAAGACCAGTCCCTGCACATGAATTATAAAGAGAGGGAGGGAAGGAGTCTGGAAAAGCAAAAATACTACTAAAGAAACTAGGATGGTTTGTGAGTTAACAAAACTGGGCCAAGCACAGAGAAACAGACAGGAATCCAGTTATCAGAACTGAGATACAAGGTAGGAAATAGGACCAAACAAAAAAAAAAAAAAAAAATTTTTTTTTTTTTTGTCTGTTAGTGGAGCATTGAGAACTGGCCTTAACCAAAAAAAAAAAAAAAAAAAAACCATTGTCGTCGAGTCGCTTCCAACTAATAGCGACCCTATAGGACAAAGTAGAACTGCTCACAGTTTCCAAGGAGTGCCTCATGGATTTGAACTGCCAACCTTTTTTGGTTAGCAGCCGTAGCACTTAACCACTGCGCCAACACAGTTTCCAAGGGCTGGTCTAGCAGTCAGATAATCTGATGCTAAATCTTTCTGGCTTTACCTCCCAGTTGCCTGATTTCTTAGATATGGAGAAAGGAAGGGATGAGGGGACAGAGAACCTGTCAGAACTCAGCAGGTATACAGAAGGTCTGTTCAGTATCCTTTAAAAACTTTTGAAGCACTTATCCTTGCCTACCACACCTAAATTGTCTCCATTTCACTAGAAATAAGAAACAATTGCCTTCAATCCAGGGCAACTCATTCAAGGGTATGACAGTCTTGGACCCGCTTTCCCGGGTATCCATTCCTGATCCTTCCCCTGAAGGATGGCTGACCCCTGCAGGCTGCATCTCCCCAGTTTCAGCAGCATCATTTCCTCTATGGCTCCAGCTCTCAGAGTTCCAGCTTCCACCCTGAGCTTCAAACCAGCCTATGGGGCCAACAGTACCTCCTCATTTTGTCCCTTAAGCTCAGGCTTCCTGCTGTTGCTAATCCCCAGGCTGCCTTGTGGCCCTTGTTTATTTCTTAACTTTTCTTCATCAATATAACAAGTCCTCTACTTTAAATTTCCTCTGTTTCAAAAGGTTCTATGTTCCTGATTGTATTCTGACTTTTACTGTATGAATTACTATTTTCCATAAAACACATACCTCATTCCCATACTTGATTACACATTAATCAACAGGTTCAGGGCACCCATATAAATATCCTGGATGCAGTCCATATCCCAGGGAAGGGCATAACCTGAGGGAGGGTAGGACTCGAGTCATGCCCTCCTGCAAGGCTGTGACTCAAGATACACCCCACACTAACCAGCCTCATTAACATGTAGAGGTCAGGATTTACAACACATAAAATGGAGGATAATTAGGATAATTACATCAGATCACAAAAGGGAGGACAACCATATGAGACTGGGAATCATGGCCTAGCCAAGTTGACACATAATCCAACCACCACAGGTTCCATATATCTCATTTGCCTAGTCCCACTCCATCACTGTGTGTGAGTCACAAAGGCCATGGCTAGAAGGGCCATACCAATTAATTCATGGCAACACAGGCTTATTCGATTCAATTTAGGTTAGGTTAGGCTGGGTCAGTTCTGTGCAGTTTAGTGTCGTTAGTCTAATTTAGGCTCTTTTGTCCCCAAATCTGTTCATTTCCTGTTCCTGCTGTGACAAATTACATACATTTATTCTCTTGCATTCCTGGAGCTCAGAATTCTGAAGCAGATTTCACCAGGCCAAAACCAAGCGCAGGGCTGTGCTCCTTCAGAAGGTTCCCAGGGAGGATGTTTCCTGGCCTCTTCCAGGTCCTGAAGCTGCATTACTTGCTCTCCTTGGCTTGCAGCCACATCACTCCTCTCTCTTCGCCATTGTTACCTTGCTTCTGTCACAAAATCTCCTTCTGCCTCCCTCTCAGAACAATGCTTGTGAGTACATTTAGGACCCACCCAGGTAATCCAGGATAGTCTCCCCCATTTCAAGATCCTTAATTTAATCACATCTGCATAGACCCAATTGCAAAAACCATATAAGGTAACATTCACAGGTTCCAGAGATTAGAACCTAGAAATTTTGGTGAGCCTTTATTCCCTCTACTGTGCTCAATTCCATAAGTGAACTACATATCCCTAGATGTTAAATAAGGAGCCCTCGTGGTACAGTGATTAAAGCGCTCAGCTGTCAACCAAAAGGTCGAAGTTTGAACCCAGCTGCCCTGCAGGAGAAAGATATGGCAGTCTTCTGTAAAGATTTCAGCCTTGGACACCCTATGGGAAGTTCAACTCTGTCCTACAGAGTCACTATGAGTTGCAATCAACTTGATGGCCAATGGGTTTTAGATGCTAGATGGTTTCTCTTGAAAGTCAGGTAGAATTTTTGACACATATTTGCTAACTGCACGAAAGTTGCTATAGCCCTTCAAGTAGTCACATCAGCCTCTCCTGGCTATACGCATTCTATTACACAGTCTGAAAGATCTGGCATTTTCTAATGAATGAAATTGCATTGCCTGGTGGGTGACAGGCAAAACTTTTCTACATATGTCCAAAATTAAAAGACTGTACTACTAAGTTGTAAATGCTTTAACTGTTTGGAGAATTTGCAAATCAATTGATCAAGTTACAAAAAAATAAGTGAGTCCTTTTTCCACTACGTGTTTGCCTGTTACATTCCAAAGGTACATTTCTTTGCTCTTTTGAGTGCACAACAATTTTTCATTCAGTGCTTTATCAAAGTGTATCTTTTTAAAGTCATTTAAAGGAACAGCCTCAGATCCTATTTTAAGTTAAAATTCAATTGCACGTGGTGCTTCCAATTGGAATAAATCGACTGAGGTGACAATCTGATGAACAGATTCTTGTTACACTTGGCTACATTCCAAGTTAGATTTCATTTTACTTAGATCCACAATCAAAACCCATGAAGGCGACAGTCAAGAAATCAAATGACGTATTGCACTGGGCAAATTAGTTGCAAAAGACCTCTTTACAGTGTTAAAAAGCAAAGATGTCACTTTGGGAATTAAGGTGCACCTGACCCAAGCCATGGTATTTTCAATTGCCTCACATATATGCGAAAGCTGAACAATGAATAAGAAAAATCGAAGAAGAGTTGATTCCTTTGAATTATGGTGTTGGCAAAGAATATTGAATATACCATTGACTGCCAGAAGAATGAACAAAACTGTCTTGGAAGAAGTAGAGCCAGAACACTCCTTGGAAGTGAGGATGGTGAAACTTTGTCTCATGTACTTTGGATACCTTATCAGAAAGAACCAGTCCCTGGAGAAGGATATCTTACTTGGTAAAGTAGAGGGTCAGCTAAAGAAAGGAAGATTCTCAACGAGATGGACTGACACAGTGGCTGCAACAACGGGTGGGCTTGAACGTAGCAACAACTGTGAGGATGGCGTAGAACCAGGCAGGGTTTAGTCCTGTTGCACATGGGGTTGGTATGAGTCGGAACTGACTGAACAGCACCTAACAACAACAAAGTTCCCATATACAGACTTAGTGACAATTAAATAAAAATTAACTCCTATGCCTGATATCCAGGACATTTATTTTGATTTTGGTTGTTCAATGCCTTCCAATTGCAGAAACTTTAAATTGTGAAACAACGAACATCTTAAAAAGCAAAAATATGATAATTAACTTCGGTGAGTTTCTCCTCTGTTTTTATACTTGTGTGATCTCATAAAATCACAACTAACTTAACTATGCCATATTCTAAACTAAATTTGCATGACCTATGTGATTCATTTGTGTTTTATGGTAAGGGTGACATGATTTGATAGTACAGAAAGTCACCCTGTCATAAAGTTATTTCCTAAAAAAAAGTTTTTACTTCTAAATTCCTGTTCAAATCCATTTCTGGTATGGTATATATTTTTTTCTATCATTTCATATAACACAGTCAAAAATTCCCTTTAATCTGCATAGAACATTACCTTCGAACAATAAAAACATCACAATGTCCTTAGCACCATAAATATCACAAGGTATTCACACTTTAAAATTCAACCTCATGATATAAAGTTTACTGTATTTCACATGTTACACAGGAAAATGGTTTCTACAGACATTATTAGGATTAATCTGTGATTCTAAGAAAGAGTTTCATGATGACGTCCCTTACATTCATTTGCTCATTTATTTAATCATTTTTCATTTAATGAATATCTGTTTAATAAGCATCTATTCCAAGCAGGTCCTAGGGAAATGGGAGATTAAGAATTCAGAATAAACAAGAAGCTGCAGTTCTCGTCTAGTCAGGAAGAAAGGTGTGCAGTTAGGTGTTACGAGAGAGGTCCTATCAAAGCATTCTGGGAGTGAACAGGAGCGAGTGAGTTATTCCATCTGGAAAGTCAGTGAAGACTGCAGAAGAGAAGGAACGTTTTAATGGGATAAAAGGCATTAACGTGTGCATTCTGCATTTCCACTAGCAGAGGACCCGTGCCCCAGCCCCCATTCTGCCTCTCTCCTCTGTGTCCAGAGGCTCTTCACTTCCCCTCTCCGCACCTCTGCGTTGGAATGAAGTCAGTAAAGTGCACTTCGTGTCGACAACTGCACGATGCACACACTCCAGTCAGAATTTATTCTCACTCATGTCATCGTCGTGGCTACCTCCGCCCCCGCCCATGACACCCTGCTGATCTTAGAGATGACAAGCATTAAAACATTGATCAAGAAAGTAATACTCGCTGCACCATAACTTCTACAACAGGGATGTCCAATCGATCAACTTGATTGACCACTTGTCCTGGGAATATTAAAAAAAAAAAAGTTTCCATTGAATCATCTCCAACTCATGGTGACCTCATGTCGCAGTAGAACTATGCTCCACAGGACTTTCAATGGCTAATTTTTCAGAAGTAGGTCACCAGGCCTTTCTTCCAAGGCATCTCTGGGTGGACTTGAACTGCCAGCCTTTTGGTTAGCAGCCAAGCATGTTAACTGTTTGCAACACCCAAGGACTCCCTGGGAATTTGACAGTGGTCTGTAACCATCCCTTCCCACAGCTGGACACCATGTCCATCAGGGAAAGAAAAATGTTTCAGGTCCTTCCCACTAGCCTGCAGACACTTCAAGAGGGATCTTAACACAGCTAGACTCTTCCATCACAACATCCGCTCTGTGGAAACAGACACGAGCCCCCGGTGGAATCCACAGGGTTTTGTCCAGTCATATCCCCTTCCCCATATGAAATGTCCACTTTTTACTTGCCCCTCTTTCACCCCCACTGTGTGGTTTCCCTTTGTCTAATAAGTAAGTTCCACTTTTCTATCAGCATGCAAAGCTCTTCAAAAATGTCCTCATCTCCGCAGCCGGCACTCCGGCCACTGTGCGTGAGCACTCCTTCCAGTTTTCTCAACTTCTCATGCTCCTTCTTGACCGTTCTGCACAGCTCTGTGCCTCCTTCAAGGACAAAATGGTTGAGACTCTTTCTGACCCAGCGCCTCTCTCCATCAGATCTCATGTCTCATCTCCCTCTTCTTCACATCTGCTAATGTATCAGGCTGGTCATATTATTTTTTCTATAAAACTCTAAACAAACAAAAAAAAACCCAAACCCATTGCCATCAAGCTGATTCTAACTCATAGCGACCCCATAGTACAACTCTAGGAGGGTTAAAAAAAAAGGAGTTGAAAGGTTAAGGATTTTGCCCAAGTTCCCACTGACAGGATTGACAAATTCAGAAACCGAAGTGGTGTCCATATGATTCTGGAATCAATAGTCTTTCCATGACAGTGTTTTGGTAATTCAAAGGTCTCTAAAGAAAAGTGTATTATTATTCTTCCCTTGTACCGTAATAATATGTGTCCCTCCTGAGTCCCATTACTGGAAGCTCCTTGGGGCCAGAGACAGTGCTGTATTCATTTCCATCCCTGCTGCAGGGCTTCACACAGTGCAGGGCGTACACTGAATGCTTAATATTTGGTAAATTGAAATTATCTGAAGCATATTCCAGTTTCTAGTTCCTAAAAAGCCTGAGGTTTTCCAAGCAGGAGGTTAATGGTCCTTGTTTTGTTTTTGTTTGGACTGGAAAGTTACCTCAGTCATTGGGCTTTAGCAGGCTGAGCCTGGAGGGCAAGTTACAGCCCTTGATGCATTACTGATGGTCGCTGCAGGTCTACTTCGTCCTACATCACTACTGACATCTTCCTGAAGCTGCTGCTGACACCACAGATAACCTGAACCTTCTAGTTCAGCTTCTAACTCAAACCTTTCAAAAGGCAACTTCAGAAAAGATAGATGACCTGTGTAGGAATCTGAAATAAACCTTGCTGCTGGAGTTACATAGACCTGACTGGTTTTGCTCTTAAGAAGAGCTACCTCACTGAGCATGAAGTAATAAAGGAGTGGAAGGCTCAGTATGAGGAGCTCTGGTGGTGCGATCGTTAAGTTTCCAGCTGCTAACTGAAAAGTTGGTGGTTCAGACCCACCATTGGCTCCGAAAGAAAAGACCTGGCAATCTGCTCCCGGAAAGATCACAGCCTAGGAAACCCTGTGGGGCAATTCCACTCTGTCCTATACAGTCACTATAAGTCAGGATCGACTTGACAGCACACAACAGCCACAAGGGTCAGTATGCCGGCCCTAATGGATCAGTGGGAAAACTCTCGCCTTCCATGCGGGAGACCCAGGGATCAGTTCTGGGCCAGGGCACTCACTGCGGTCACCACCTGTCTGTCAGTGGAGGCTTGCATGTTGCTGTGATGCTGGACAGGTTCCAGTGGAGCTTCCAGGTAAGGCAGATTAGGAAGAAAAGCCTGGCAATCTACTTCCAGAAATCAGCCAATGAAAACCCTATGGATCACAACAGTCTGATCACTTTGTGTCCAGGGTCACCATGAGCTGCTATTAGCTGACTCAACAGTGGCTAACAACAGGATCAGAAGGCAAGGCCTGAATGATCAACCGTACAAAGCACAGTGAAGTTAAGGCCCAAACACAGAATGTCACTACAGATGGTCTACCATTTCAAGGTAAGCTAGAACAGGAGAATTCTAAAATATTAACATAATGTCAGAGACAAGGGGAAAAAACAGAACCGTGACCCCTATAATGGACTCAAGAGACCTGCACTCTAATATGGGATCTGGTGCTGATTAGCTAAAAGCTAGGCAATTCTGGGCAAGGTTTTCCCCTGTTTCCCCAACTAAAGGAAAAAAATAGTATCGGTTGTTTTTAAGTTCCCGTTAGCTCTTATAGTTGGTAACTCCCACCTCTATCAAATTTACAGTCCCTCACAGGGCAAATCACCCAACCAACTAGGTAAGCATGGGCTCAATCGTGCTTACTTCCTAATCTGTAGTGAACAACTTCACGTGGGTTTACATGAAATTGTTCACAACAGATAAGGAAGCAAGCACAAGTGAGCCCGTGCTTACCTCGCTTATTGGGTAACCTGACCCTGCCTCCGGCCGGACCATATTTTTAATAAATAGGTCAGACATGTTACGTCACCAAGAGGTGAAAGGTGTTCAAAGTTTTCACACGTCTTTTTATTCCCTGTTAAAATGTCATGCTCAAACAATACTTGGAGATACATACATACATAGCCTGCAATACTTCCATCTCCACCCAAATGTCGGTGGCTTCAACTGCCTTTGCCTGTGTTAGAGATGAATGGCCACCAAGTGTCTCCACCGTCCGCAGTGCAGCCTCTGCACGGGATGTGTAGGCTGCCTCTCCAGCAGAGAGGAAAAGGTACACTGAGCCTGTTCTTACTTTGCCCAGGGTAAAGATTACGGCTACTTATTAAACCTACCCACAGCTTCCCCAAGACTTAATCCCTTTAGATTTTGCCCACACAAACTCCCACTAGGGAAATCCTATTATATCTTAAACTGGTTGCCAGTGAATCGATTCTGACTCATAGGGACCCTGTAGGAGAGAGTAGAACTGCCCCATAGGGCTTCCAAGGCTCTCATGGAAAGGCTCGTGGGTACAAACTGTCGACCTACCTGTTAGTAGTGAAGCATAAACCTTTTGGGCCACCTAAGAACCTAACAAAAGGGAAAAAAACCAAACCCGCTGCCATCGAGTCGATTCCGACTCATAGCAACCCTATAGGACAGAATAGAACTGCCCCATAGAGTTTCCAAGGAGCACCTGGTGGATTTGAACTGCCGACCTCTTGAATAGTAGTTGTAGCTCTTAACCACTATGCCACCAGGGTTTCCAACAAAAGAGAAAAGTCTCCTTAAATAAGCTAAGGAAGCATACATTCAGTAAGTGAACTCCCAGAATCTGTAAACTAGATGAATTTTTTTATGTTATAAAAAAGTGATACAGCGAACTTTGGCATTTCTTCATTTGGATTATGTATTAAATTTTCTATTCCTAAAAGATTGATGCTAGGGGAATTTTACACCCACCAGGAGATTTTTGAAAAACCTACCATAGTATTTTCTATAATTTTATTAATATAAGAAATCACTTAAGTATGCATATAAATTTGCATTGATTAAAAAACACTTAACAGCAATGATCCTGGACAAAAAAAAAAAATGCACAAGCATAACTTGGGTATTTATAAGGGCTCTGGGACAGCAGATCACCAAATCATCCTGTACCCACGTAAAAACGACCGTTAACTCAGGCAGAAAAGTGGTCAGAAAGAATCCAAGGCTTGTATGTATTTATAAACGAGTTGGTAACAAACACAATTAATATTATCTACCATTCATCTCTAAGAAGAAAAAAAAATTGAAATGATACTCAGTGAAGTCTTTGTCATTTTGAAGCTCGTGCTACAAGTTCTTAGCTAAGCATATTTAACTGAGAAGAGCGTATTTTCTCTTGCAAGAAGCCTCATCTATTGAACAATGTCAGGAGAAAATGAGGTTTGTGGAAACCTTTCTGCAGTGGTACGTGTCAGGTTTAATTACTATACATTTACCTGAGAGCACTTCCGCTATCTGTAACATTGCAGTGCATCTAAAGACTAAAGAAAACTGTCTGTTCCAGTTGGAGCAGACAACGATATCTAGATTCACAGTGTCCCAGCTCGTACTGTGCATCAGAGTAAGCTGGGGGCGCGTTAAAACACAGATTGCAGGGCCCTGTTCCCAAAGCAACGGCTGGGTGGGACCTGAGAATGTGCATTTCTATCAGGTTCCCAGGGACACTACTCATCCAGAGGCCACCCTCTGAGAGGCACTGATGGAGTGAATTGAACCCGGGATCAGGATGCAGGAAACCTGAGGTCTAGCCCTGAGTCATGCCACTAACTCTCAGTCAGTTCCATCTCGTGGTGACTCCATGTACGTCAGGGCAGGACTGTGCTCCACAGGGTTTCCAATGGCTGATTCTTCAGAAGTAGATTGCCAAGTCTTCCTTCTGAGGCGCCTCTGGGTGGATTCAAACCTCTGATCTTTCAGCTAGCAGCTGAGCACATTATCTGACCTCAGTCTCCTTTTCTGCCCTTATCTTCTACTTTGTCCCCTATTTCTCTCCTTTCCTTGGCCCACATTTCACCTCCAAGTGACCCCATGCCACTAATTAAAACCAAAAAAAACCCAAACCCATTGCTGGTGAGTCAATTCCAACTCATAGCAACCCTACAAGACAGAGCAGAACTGCCCCATAGGGTTTCCAAGAGGAAGCTGGTACATCCAAACTGGCAACCTTTTGGTTAGCAGCTAAGCGCTTTATCACTGCACCACCAGGGCTCCTGCCACTAACTAGCAACATGGTTTTCAAGTAATACAACTTTTCTCAGCTGTGGTATTTTTCTCCTCTTCAAGGTAAAGAGGACTCAAAGGCCTCCTGAGACCTTTCTATGGCTGACTCACCCTTTAAAATCTGACTCTGTATTAAGTGGAACTTATTACGTAGGATGCAAATACACCACCATCTGCTTTTAAAGTCCAAATAGGAACTGTTCATAAGAAAAGTGTGCCAAATAGCTATTTAACTTTTACTTCTAGGTTTCCCGAGAATCCTCTGATACTGGCTTTTTCTCTACCTGCTTACTCCTGTAGTTAAATTGTCTTGAAAACTTCGGCTGGAGAATTTAGAAATATGTTTTACTTTTGAAATCAGAAATGTTCTAGAAGTGTTTTTTTCCCCCCCTCTTCCTAAACTCCTTGGAAACTCTATGGGGCAGTTCTACTCTGTCCTATAGGGTCGCTATGAGTCGGAATCGACTCAACAGCACTGGGTTTAAACTCCTTAATAGTCATTAGATTCTAAATGGATTAAAAGTCAAGGTTTAATTTAATCAAGTTTTCTTTCCTGGTATCTGGAAAATAATCAAACTATTTCAATGGTTAATCGATACATCACCACCTTAGAACTATTTACCAGATCAAAACATATTTGTGCACCTGCATTCTTACTGGCAGACAGTGGCTTGTACCCTTTCTATTGATTAAGTACCTATTACTATTGATTTAAAAAAAAAAAAAACAACAGACCATCACATCTTCCAGGAGGCTGGGAAGAATAGTATGGTTGACTCAGCATTCTAAATCAGATTGAGCAAGGTATGCAACCTACTGAGTAGATGCAAAATTTGGACTAGTCGCTGATGTCAAATTCAGTTTGGAGACCATTTTGTCAGAGGTCCATATGAGCGAAACTTACTAGCAAATAGGAAGACAAATTCACCCACAATATGGTGCTGGAGGGCAACCAGCCTAGTAGCAATGGGGCTGTGCTGGCTGCTATTTCAGTCTGCTAGCTGCTTCATCGTCAAATTGTATACAAGTGGGACAAGCTGCTGACACACAACATATGCCGTAGAAGCTGACTGCTGGAATGAAACATAGCTAGGCCACTCTGAAAATCAGAAAACAAGAGATGGCTCACCTTGAAATAGAGCTTATTGTGGCTACGCCTATACCACATGTGGAAGGAACTGATGTATTTATTATTGTCCATAGAATTGCTGAATTTTACAACTGCAAAGAACTTTAGTGATCATGACTGCTACTTCTCAACCTTTTCACTGTTTCCTTTTCATCCACCTCTCCCTCGAAATATTCCTTTCCTTAGGCTCTATTCTTGGCGCTTAATTGACTGAACATTCTCCTTGGCTGACTTTATCACCTTTATGTGAATTCCCAATGTTTTATTTCTAGCCCTGACGTTGCTCCTGAGCTCCATATTTAAACATCAGACAGCCTACTAGACATTACCCTGTGGATACCGGTAGCATGTTTAACTCAATATGGGCAAAAGTAAACTCACCCTCTTCCCATGAAGGCACCTGCTCTCTCCACCTCTTTGTCTGAGTTAATGACAGCCCTATGCTTGGAATCACCTGGGCACAAACCATCAGCACCAGCTTCTGCTTGTCCCTCCCCTTACTCATTGGGTATAGCTACAAAATACGGCTAGCACTCAATATTTCTCCAACTTTCTCTCCTGTCCACATCTGTCACCACGTCCTAGCATAGGTCTTTGGGACCCCTCATCTGGATCACTGACAATCATTCGCTGATGCCTTCTCCTGCCCAGCCCTTCTTCATACCCTTGACAGTGTCAATTTCATAGAACACAGCTCAGCTTGAGTGTGACTTCTCTGGCTTCAAAACTCTCAATACTTCCTCTTTGTCTTGAGGAATGAAGCTCAGATATCTGAGAATGACATTTACTGGCATCCATTATTTAACCTCAGGCTCCTTTTCTGTCTTTATCTTTTACTTTGTCCCCTATTTCTCTCCTCTCCTTGGCCCATGCACTCTATGATTCTTATTGTTGTTGTGTGCTGTCAAGTCAGTTTCAACTCATAGCAACCCCATGTGACAGAGTAGAACTGCCCTATAGAGTTTTCTTGGCTGTAATCGTAACATAAGCTGATTGACACGTCTTTCTCCGAAGGAGCAACTGGGTGGGTTTGAACCATCAACCTTTTAGAAATAAAGGTATGAACAGACAGTTCAAGGAAGAGGAGATAGAAATAAATTTCACTAAATTAATATAAATGAAAATCAATTAAATTAAATCAAAATTATAGTTTTATTTAGCCAACTGGCAAAGGCCCAAAAATTGAAAATATGCTTTCTTGGTAAAGTGTGGTGTAAAAGCTGCCCTCATACATTGCCAGTGGGAGTGTAAACTGGTAAATTCTTGTGGACAGCTATTTTACAAAGCCAGCAAAAATTCTATATATACTTACACATCATGGTAGGTTTAAAAAAAAAAAAAGTCTTACAATATTTTAGTTTTATCTGTACCCATGCCCTTACAAGGCGACATTGCATGTGTGCAATGTGACCCCTATCATATGACGACCTTAAAAAGTAGAATCTATTTCACCTCTCCTTGAATCTGGGATGGTCTTGTGACTATCTCTGAACAATAGAATGCAGCACTGTGCCAGTTTTGAAGCTAGACCTCAAGAGGCTTTGCATGTTTCTGTTCTCTGAGAACCAAACCTCCCATCTCCAAGCTAGCTTGCTGGAGGATGATAGATCATTAGCTTAGTAGTCTCTGTCTCTCCAGCCAACAGCCATCCAACCACCAGACATGTGAGTGAGACCATCCTAGACCATCCCACACTAGCCGGACTCAAGCCAATCAATCAGCTGACTCTGGTGTTGATGGACTCTAGATAATCTCAACCAAGCCTTGCCCATATCTGTAGAATCACCCAGCTGACCTGTAGACTTGAGGTTAATAAAACAAGCTAAATGCTTGCTGTTTTAAGCATTTTTGGCTATGCAGTGATAGAGAAATTCTGCTTCTAGAAATTTATTATAAAGAAAAACTTTCACAACTATAAAATAACCTATGGCTAAAGCTATTCATTGCAGTTTGTGACTTGAAATCAGAAGATTTTTAGAAACATCATCAATAGAAGATTATTAAGTTATAATATATTAATGCAATAGATTACAAAGAACCTACCTATAGGATACAAGGAAGCTTTGGAACCACTTACATGGAATATCTGCCAAGATAAACTAGGACGTAAAACAGAAAATTTCTGAAGAATGCTTATGATATTCTACAGCTTGTTTTAAAAAATAAAAAGGTTAAGTGTGTGCTTCATCATACATTCAAAATAAATAATTTGAAAAGACACTTGAGAAACGAAATCATTAGTTGCCTTTAGGAAAATAAATTGAGGGACTAGGCGCAAACACTTTTTACTATATACCTTTTTGATATGTTTTGAGCATTGAACCAGGTTAATATATTACCTATTCAAAAAATAAACAATTTTTTAGTGGCCCCAAAGACTTTGTATTTACCTACATCCAGGTATTTGCCAATATGGTTATTTCTGCCTACAGAGGACTTAGGATTTTAAGTGATAGTTTACTTAATAGGAAAATTGATCTGTGCTATAATAATGGAAATTAGCAGGAATCTTTGAAGCTAACTACTCCCACCTTTGATTCAATGCACCTCCAAGCTAGATGGTCACATAGCCTCTGCTTGACTCACTGTAGGGACAAAAAGTTCTCTAGAAGAACTAAAAAAAACAGAAACAAGTATGTCTCTAAGGAACAAGTAATATAGTTAGTTCAAAGATATTTTCTTGAAGGGCGGGGCCAAGATCGCTGACTAGGTAGAAGCTACCTCGGATCCCTCTCGCAACAAAGACTCGGAAAAACAAGTGAATCGATCACATACATGACAATCTACGAACTCTGACCATCAAACACAGATCTAAAGAGTTGATCTGAGTGACAGAGACTCAGCCAGTGCAAGCAGGCTGCACACTGATGCAGCTAAAGAGAGAACAAGCAACCACGAGGAAGCAGCAACTGTTTTCAGAGCCTGGACCTAGCGTACCAGTCAGAAAACCTTGGCGCCAGGCTTTGGACTGGGCGCAGGGGAGCTGAGCACAGCATCCTGAGACGGCGCAAACATGGGACGCAGCGCTAGCCCAGAGAAGTGACCTCGGGGGAAGCCCAGCCAGTGCACGCAGGCAGCGCAGCGATGCAGCTGACAGGTGGAGAAGTCACCGGGAGGCAGCAACTGGTTTTGGAGCCTGGAGTGTGGCGTCCCAGCCAGGGAACCTTGGCGCTGGGCTTTGGGCTGGGAGCGGAAGAACCAACCACGGCATCTGAGACAGCACATGCCCAGGACGCGGGTCTGACCCTCGGGGGCAATCTCAGCCCAGCCAGGCTACTCGCCCCTCCCTCGGGAATCTCAGATAAAACAGTCCTCACCAAGCAAGATAAGTAACTTTGTCTATATTGCTGGATGCTACTCTCTCCTATCTATCTGATCCCTCCCCTCCCCTTTCCAGGTGTCTTCATTAACATTGGAATTTCCTGGGCCAGAGAGTGAAGTGCTCTGTGTTTTTTTGTTGTTGTTGTGGTTTTGTTTTGTTTTTGTCTTTTCCTAACCCATTCTCCTGGCCTGAGAGAAGCAGCTACAAAAAACCCAGGGGCCAAAAATCCTTCCCTGACTTCCCGAAATTGGACTAAAAATACAGAACCAGCTCCAGCCAAGCATGTGAGATCCACGGTCTTGGGCTTTCATCCCTACAGGGAACAAGGTGGCTATTATAATGTAAAGGCAATTCTGACAGTGATCTGACAGTAATTGTTTTAGTGAATTACTGGAAAGACAAGTTTCCCAGGTCTGATATCTCTACCTATTGAACAGAGCCCTCACTGACCCACAACAGGGAACTGAGGGCTGAAGCTCCACCCAAACCACCTAGCCTCCTGACATAGGGGTCTGAGGATAGTGACACCTACCAATCTACAGAGGTACATGCACTGGGTGCCTAAGGTACAGCTACAGAGCCCACACACCAAAGTGCTTTAGGAATAGAGACACACCTACCTCACGGGCACTTGGGGGAAGCCTGTCAGCATCCTGTCCCCCCTGGAGTGTGACCCCCTGCTGCTACTAGAATCTGGTGCACACACCTATCACCACTACGCCTCTAAGTGAATAGGTGACAGTCTACACCACACACTTGGTCACCCAAAATCAGATTCTACTCAAGAATAGTGAATGGACTCTTAGGCTTATATATCTGGTAACTGCCCAAACCAGCTGGTAATAGGAAATAAGTGATTCAAACGCTACAGCAATCAAGACAGCGCAATCTAGTAGCCCATCTACGTATATTGAAAGAAAACAAAACAAGATAAGACTCAGTGAGCAAATATAAAATAAATCATTACAATATCTTATAGATGGCTCGGAGACAGCAGTCGATATCAAACCACATGAAGAAGCAGACCATGATTGCTTCTACAACTCCCCAAATTAAAGAATCAAAATCTTTCCCAAATGAAGATACAATCCTGGAATTGCCAGATGCAGAATATAAAAAAATTATTTACAGAATGCTTCAAGACATCAGGGATGACCTCATAAATAAAATAAGGCAATCTACAGAAAAAGCTGAGGAACACACGGATAAAGCAGTCAAAGAAATCAAAAAGATTATTCAAGAACATAGTGGAAAAATTAATAAGCTGCAAGAATCCATAGGGAGACAGCATTCAGATATACAAAAGTTTAACAGTAAAATTACAGAATTTGACAACTCAATAGGATGTCAGAGGAGCAGAATCGAGCAACTGGAACACAGAGTGGGGGAGTTGGAGGATATGGCAATTGACACCAATATAGTTGAAGAAAAATCAGATAAAAGAATTTAAAGAAATGAAGAAACCCTAAGAATCATGTGCGACTATATCAAGAAGAATAACTTGAGTGTGATTGGAGTCCCAAAACAGGGAGGGATAACAGAAAATACAGAGCGAATAGTTGATGATCTGTTGGCAGAAAACTTCCCTGACATCATGAAAGACAAAAGGATATCTATCCAAGATGCTCATCGAACCCCATATAAGATTGATCCAAAAAGAAAATCACCAGGCGGGGCCAAGATGGCAGACTAGGTAGACGCTACCTCGGATCCCTGTTGAACAAAGACTTGGAAAAACAAGTGAATCGATCACATACATAACAATCTATGAACCCTGAACAACAAACACAGATTTAGAGACGGAAAACGAACAAATACGGGGAAGCAGCGATTGTTTTCAGAGCCTGGAGCCAGCGTACCAGTCAGGTAACCTTCGGTGCCCGATTTGGGGCAGAGCCCGGGGAGCAGATGGCACAAACAAGGGGCCCAGCCCTAGCCCACGAACTCACTCCAGGAGGGGGCCCAGCCGGTTCGCATAGGCGGCGTGGCGACGCAGCCGGTGGAAGAAGTCCCCGGGAGGCAGTGACTGATCTTGGAGCGGGAAGAGCAGCGTCCCAACTGGGGAACCGTCCTGCCAGGATTTTGGCTGGGCGCAGGCACGGCATAAGCACGGAAAGCTGCTCCACTCCCCTGAACTATCCCCAGGAGGGGGCCCAGCTGGTTCGCGAACGCGGCATGGCGACGCAGCTGGTGGGAGAAGTCCCCGGGAGGCCGCGACCGGTCTTGGACCGGGGAGAGCAGCATCCCAGCCGGGACACGCACTCACGGCACAAGCACGGGGAGCTGCTCCACTCACCTGAACTAACCCCGGGAGGGGGCCCAGCCAGTTTGCAGGGGTGGCATGGCCACGCGGCTGGCGGGACGAGAAGTCCCCGGGAGGCAGCGACTGATTTTGGAGTCGAGAGTGCACCGTCCCAGCAGGGGAACCTTAACGTTGGGCGTGGGGCTGGCAGCAGAGGATCTGACCGTGACTCCAGCGGGCCAGACCCCCCGGGGGCAATCTCCACACAGCCAGCACACATAGGCGACGCGCCCCGCGGGAATCTCAGATATAATAGTCATTCCAAGCAAGACAAGCAACTCTGGCTATATTCTGAGGTGCTACTCTCCAATCTCTCTGATCCCTCCCCCACCCTCCCCAGTTGGCTTCATTAACATCTGAATAGCCTGAGCCAGAGGGACAACTCTGATAGGGATCTGACTGCATTTTTTTTTAGCGGATTTTCTGGAAAAACTAGTTTCCCAGAGATGGCTCGGAGACAGCAGTCCATATCAAACCACATAAAGAAGCAGACCATGACAGCTTCTCCAACCCCCCAAACAAAAGAATCAAAATCTTTCCCAAATGAAGATACAATCCTGGAATTCTCAGATACAGAATATAAAAAACTAATTTACAGAATGCTTCAAGACATCACAAACGAAATAAGGCAAACTGCAGAAAAAGCCAAGGAACACACTGATAAAACTGTTGAAAAACTCAAAAAGATTATTCAAGAACATAGTGGAAAAATTAATAAGTTGCAAGAATCCATGGAGAGACAGCATGTAGAAATCCAAAAGATTAACAATAAAATTACAGAATTAGACAACGCAATAGAAAGTCAGAGGAGCAGACTCGAGCAATTAGAATGCAGACTGGGACATCTGGAGGACCAGGGAATCAACACCAACATAGCTGAAAAAAAATCAGATAAAAGAATTAAAAAAAATGAAGAAACCCTAAGAATCATGTGGGACTCTATCGAGAAGGATAACTTGCGGGTGATGGGAGTCCCAGAACAGGGAGGGGGGACAGAAAACACAGAGAAAATAGTTGAAGAACTCCTGACACAAAACTTCCCTGATATCATGAAAGACGAAAGGGTATCTATCCAAGATGCTCATCGAACCCCATTTAAGATTGATCCAAAAAGAAAAACACCAAGACATATTATCATCAAACTCGCCAAAACCAAAGATAAACAGAAAATTCTAAAAGCAGCCAGGGAGAAAAGAAAGGTTTCCTTCAAGGGAGAATCAATAAGAATAAGTTCAGACTACTCAGCAGAAACCATGCAGGCAAGAAGGGAATGGGACGACATATACAGAGCACTGAAGGAGAAAAACTGCCAGCCAAGGATCATATATCCAGCAAAACTCTCTCTGAAATATGAAGGCGAAATTAAGATATTTACAGATAAACACAAGTTTAGAGAATTTGCAAAAAACAAACCAAAGCTACAAGAAATACTAAAGGATATTGTTTGGTCAGAAAACCAATAATATCAGATATCAGCACAACACAAGGTCACAAAACAGAACGTCCTGATATCAACTCAAATAGGGAAATCACAAAAACAAACAAATTAAGATTAATTAATAATAATAATAATACACATAACAGGGAATCATGGAAGTCAATAGGTAAAAGATCACAATAATCAAAAAGAGGGACTAAATACAGGAGGCACTGAACTGCCAGATGGAGAGTGATACAAGGCAACATAGAACGATACAAGTTAGGTTTTTACTTAGAAAAATAGGGGTAAATAATAAGGTAACCACAAAAAGGTATAATAACTCCATAACTCAAGATAAAAGCCAAGAAAAACATAAAGACTCAACTAATATAAAGTCAAACACTATGAAAATGAGGATCTCACAATTTACTAAGAAAAACGTCTCAGCACAAAAAAGTATGTGGAAAAATGAAATAGCCAACAACACACATGAAAAGACATCAAAATGACAGCACTAAAAACTTATTTATCTATAGTTACGCAGAATGTAAATGGACTAAATGCACCAATAAAGAGACAGAGAGTCACGGACTGGATAAAGTAACACGATCCATCTATATGCTGCCTACAAGAGACACACCTTAGACTTAGAGACACAAACAAACTAAAACTCAAAGGATGGAAAAAAATATATCAAGCAAACAGTAAGCAAAAAAGAAGAGGAGTAGCAATATTAATTTCTGACAAAATAGACTTTAGACTTAAATCCACCACAAAGGATAAAGAAGGACACTATATAATGATAAAAGGGACAATTGATCAGGAAGACATAACCATATTAAATATTTATGCACCCAATGACAGGGCTGCAAGATACATAAATCAAATTTTAACAGAATTGAAAAGTGAGATAGACACCTCCACAATTATAGTAGGAGACTTCAACACACCACTTTCGGAGAAGGACAGGACATCCAGTAAGAAGCTCAATAGAGACACGGAAGACCTACTTACACCAATCAACCAACTTGACCTCATTCACTTATACAGAACTCTCCACCCAACTGCTGCAAAATATACTTTTTTTTCTAGCGCACATGGAACATTCTCTAGAATAGACCACATATTAGGTCATAAAACAAACCTTTGCAGAGTCCAAAACATCGAAATATTACAAAGCATCTTCTCAGACCACAAGGCAATGAAGCTAGAAATCAATAACAGAGAAACTAGGGAAAAGAAATCAAATACTTGGAAAATGAACAATACCCTCCTGAAAAAAGACTGGGTTATAGAAGACATCAAGGAGGGAATAAGGAAATTCACAGAATGCAACGAGAATGAAAATACTTCCTATCAAAACCTCTGGGACACAGCAAAAGCAGTGCTCAGAGGCCAATTTATATCGATAAATGCACACATACAAAAAGAAGAAAGAGCCAAAAGCAGAGAACTGTCCCTACAACTTGAACAAATAGAAAGTGAGCAACAAAAGAATCCATCAGGCACCAGAAGAAAACAAATAATAAAAATTAGAGCTGAACTAAATGAATTAGAGAACAGAAAAACAATTGAAAGAATTAACAAAGCCAAAAGCTGGTTCTTTGAAAAAATTAACAAATTGATAAACCCTTGGCTAGACTGACTAAAGAAAAACAGGAAAGGAAACAAATAACCCGAATAAGAAACGAGAAGGACCACATCACAACAGAACCAAATGAAATTAAAAGAATCATTTCAGATTACTACGAAAAATTGTACTCTAACAAATTTGAAAACCTAGAAGAAATGGATGAATTCTTGGAAAAACACTACCTACCTAAACTAACACATTCAGAAGTAGAACAACTAAATAGACCCATAACAAAAAAAGAGATTGAAACGGTAATCAAAAAACTTCCAACAAAAAAAAGCCCTGGCCTGCACGGCTTCACTACAGAGTTCTACCAAAGTTTCAGAGAAGAGTTAACACCACTACTACTGAAGGTATTTCAAAGCATAGAAAATGATGGAATACTACCCAACTCATTCTATGAAGCCACCATCTCCCTGATACCAAAACCGGGTAAAGACATTACAAAAAAAGAAAATTATACACCTATATCCCTCATGAACATAGATGCAAAAATCCTCAACAAAATTCTAGCCAATAGAATCCAACAACACATCAAAAAAATAATTCACCATGATCAAGTGGGATTTATACCAGGTATGCAAGGCTGGTTTAATATCAGAAAAACCATTAATGTAATCCATCACATAAATAAAACAAAAGACAAAAACCACATGATCTTATCAATTGATGCAGAAAAGGCATTAGACAAAGTCCAACACTCATTTATGATAAAAACTCTTACCAAAATAGGAATTGAAGGAAAATTCCTCAACATAATAAAGGGCATCTATGCAAAGCCAACAGCCAATATCACTCTAAATGGAGAGAACCTGAAAGCATTTCCCTTGAGAACGGGAACCAGACAAGGATGGCCTTTATCACCGCTCTTATTCAACATCGTGCTTGAAGTCCTAGCCAGGGCAATTAGGCTAGACAAAGAAATAAAAGGCATCTGGATTGGCAAGGAGGAAGTAAAATTATCTCTATTTGCAGATGACATGATCTTATACACAGAAAACCCTAAGGAATCCTCCAGAAAACTACTGAAACTAATAGAAGAGTTTGGCAGAGTCTCAGGTTATAAAATAAACATACAAAAATCACTTGGATTCCTCTACATCAACAAAAAGAACATCGAAGAGGAAATAACCAAATCAATACCATTCACAGTAGCCCCCAAGAAGATAAAATACTTAGGAATAAATCTTACCAAGGATGTAAAAGACCTATACAAAGAAAACTACAAAGCTCTACTACAAGAAATTCAAAAGGACATACTTAAGTGGAAAAACATACCTTGCTCATGGATAGGAAGACTTAACATAGTAAAAATGTCTATTCTACCAAAAGCCATCTATACATATAACGCACTTCCGATCCAAATTCCAATGTCATATTTTAAGGGGATAGAGAAACAAATCACCAATTTCATATGGAAGGGAAAGAAGCCTCAGATAAGTAAAGCATTACTGAAAAAGAAGAAGGAAGTGGGAGGCCTCACTCTACCTGATTTCAGAAGCTATTATACAGCTACAGTAGTCAAAACAGCCTGGTACTGGTACAACAGGCACATAGACAAATGGAACAGAATTGAGAACCCAGATATAAATCCATCCACGTATGAGCAGCTGATATTTGACAAAGGCCCAGTGTCAGTTAATTGGGGAAAAGATAGTCTTTGTAACAAATGGTGCTGGCATAACTGGATATCCATTTGCAAAAAAATGAAACAGGACCCATACCTCACACCATGCACAAAAACTAACTCCAAGTGGATCAAAGACCTAACCATAAAGACTAAAACGATAAAGATCATGGAAGAAAAAATAGGGACAACCCTAGGAGCCCTAATACAAGGCATAAACAGAATACAAAACATTACCAAAAATGATGAAGATAAACCAGATAACTGGGAGCTCCTAAAAATCAAACACCTATGCTCATCTAAAGACTTCACCAAAAGAGTAAAAAGACCACCTACAGACTGGGAAAGAATTTTCAGCTATGACATCTCAGACCAGCGCCTGATCTCTAAAATCTATATGATTCTGTCAAAACTCAACCACAAAAAGACAAACAACCCAATCAAGAAGTGGGCAAAGGATATGAACACACATTTCACTAAAGAAGATATTCAGGCAGCCAACAGATACATGAGAAAATGCTCTCGATCATTAGCCATGAGAGAAATGCAAATTAAAACTACGATGAGATTCCATCTCACACCAACAAGGATGGCATTAATCCAAAAAACACAAAATAATAAATGTTGGAGAGGCTGCGGAGAGATTGGAACTCTTATACACTGCTGGTGGGAATGTAAAATGGTACAACCACTTTGGAAATCTATCTGGCGTTATCTTAAACAGTTAGAAATAGAACTACCATACAACCCAGAATTCCCATTCCTCGGAATATACCCTAGAGAAATAAATGCCTTTACACAAACAGATATATGCGCACCCATGTTTATTGCAGCACTGTTTACAATAGCAAAAAGCTGGAAGCAACCAAGGTGTCCATCAACGGATGAATGGTTAAATAAATTATGGTATACTCACACAATGGAATACTACGCATCGATAAAGAACAGTGACGAATCTCTGAAACATTTCATAACATGGAGGAACCTGGAAGGCATTATGCTGAGCGAAATTAGTCAGATGCAAAAGGACAAATATTGTATAAGACGACTATTACAAGATCTTGAGAAATAGTATAAACTGAGAAGAACACATTCTTTTGTGGTTACGGGGGGGGAGGGAGGGTGCGAGAGTGTTATTTACTGATTAGTTAGTAGATAAGAACTACTTTAGGTGAAGGGAAGGACAATACTCAATACAGGGAAGGTCAGCCCAACTAGACTGGACCAAAAGCAAAGAAGTTTCCGGGATAAACTGAATGCTTCGAAGGTCAGTGGAGCAAGGGCGGGGGTTTGGGGACTATGGCTTAAGGGGACTTCTAAGTCAACTGGCAAAATAAATTCTATTATGAAAACATTCTGCAACCCACTTTGAAGTGTGGCATCTGGGGTCTTAAATGCTAACAAGCGGCCATCTAAGATGCATCAACTGGTCTCAAACCACCTGGATCAAAGGAGAATGAAGAACACCAAGGTCACACAATAACTTTGGGCCCAAGAGATAGAAAGGGCCACATGAACTAGAGACTTACATCATCCTGAGACCAGAAGAACTAGATGGGGCCGGGCCACAACCGATGACTGCCCTGACAGGGAGCACAACAGAGAACTCCTGAGGGATCAGAAGAACAGTAGGATGTAGACCCCAAATTCTCATAAAAAGACCAGACTTAATGGTCTGACTGAGACTAGAAGAATCCCGGCGCTCATGGTCCCCAAACCTTCGGTTGGCCCAGGAGAGGAACCATTCCCGAAGACAACTCATCAGACATGGAAGGGACTGGACAATGGGTTGGAGAGAGATGTTGATGAAGAGTGAGCTACTTGTATCAGGTGGACGCTTGAGACTGTGCTGGCATCTCCTGTCTGGAGGGGAGATGGGAGGGTAGAGAGGGTTAGAAACTGGCAAAGCGGTCACAAAAGGAGAGACCGGAGAGAGGGAGCGGGCTGACTCACTAGGGGGAGAGTAAATGGGGGTATGTAGTAAGGTGTACATAAGCTTAAATGTGACAGACTGACTTGATTTGTAAACGTTCACTTAAAGCGCAATAAAAATTATTTTAAAAAAAGATATTTTCTTAAAGAAAAAGAATATAGATGAATACATTATCTTTGCATTATTTTTTAATTGTGAAGAATAGAAATAACATAAACCATTAACGGTAAGGGGAAGTTAAATAAACAATGGTACATCCAGAGAATGGAAAAGCGTGCAGGTATTTTTATCAAAAAAATTTTAACTCTATAGGAAACATTTCCACTATACTATAATGTAAAAAAGAAACAATGAAGATACAAAATCATCTACTCAGTAAGATCTAAATATGTTTAAAGCAAAAAATTGTCCAAGAAGGAAAGAGAAAAGTCCTAAAAGGAAATATACAAATGTATTAACAGTAATTGTTTTAACTCATTTCTCCTCATACTGCTTTTCACTAACTCTTAAATTTTCCATAATGTTCACATATTACCTTTATTAATACAAAAAATAAAATAATTTAAATATATATGTTATAGACGGAATTGTGTTCCCCAAAAATGTGTGTCAATTGGCCAGGCCATGATTCCCGGTAGTGTGTAGTAGTCCTTCATTTTGTGATCTGGTGTATTTATCCTACATGTTATAAATCCTAACTTCTATGATGTGAATGAGGCAGGATTAGAGGCAGTTATGTTAATGAGGCAAGACACAATCTACAGAATTAGGTTGTTCCTTGAGTCAATCTCTTTTGAGATATAAAAAAGTGAGCAGAGAGGAGGGGACCTCCTAATACCAAGAAAGAAGAGCCAGGAGCAAAGCATGTCCTTTGGACTTGGGGTCCCTGCGCTGAGAACCTCCTAGACCAAGGGAAGATTAATAACAAGTACCTTCCCCCCGAGCCAACAAAGAGAGAAAACCTTTCCCTAGAGCTGGCACCCTGAATTTGGACTTCTAGCCTCCTAGGCTGTGAGAGAATAAATTTCTTTTCATTAAAGCCATCCACTTGTGGCATTTCTGTTATTGCAGCACCAGATAAATAAGACAGTATATTAAGTATTTGTTAATAATCTATTATGTATAATTAAAGCATAAACAAGTAAATAAATAAAATTAATCATAAAATCAAGATATGCTAACTTCTTTCATGAACAGCCCCAACATCTCAACATAGTAAAAGTCTTTTCTTGCTCCCTTAAAATCCCACACAAGTAAAATCCAACACAAGGAGTCTCTCTGTTCCATGCAGTCACTGGGGAACCAGGCTGTCTCAGCTCATGGCTCATCCATTCACTAAATGAGGAAAGAACAGGAGGATCACATGCGGGAGGGCTCTATGGTCCAGATCTGGAAGTGGCACGCTTCACTCCTGGCTAGAACACTCAGCATGTCGCCACATCTAGTGCAAAGAAGACTGGGACATGATTATGTAGCTGTGAGTCTGGGAAGAAGCAGCAACAGCCTCAGTGAACTTTTAGTCAGTCTCTGATACGGTGATCAAAAAGGCCCATGGTAAGGAGAGTTTTTAACCATTTCCTAAAAGGTAAGAATGGCACATTGGAAAAAAAAGGGAAGAGGGCATTCTAGCAGGGTAACGGCGGGACAGGGGCAGGCAATGACCATCTGGTAAGTCATGTTCCAGGGGGAATGTGAGCAATTAGAAGGCTAGCCTCTACATTTTGTCCTTCCATCAATTAGGAAGTTGGCTTTAGAATCTAACAGGGCTATATTCCACTTTTAACACTGCCTCTCCATCTCTGTGTTGTCTTGGATAAATTATGACTTAAAACCCCAGTGTTCTCTGTGTAAAATGAAGGCAATAATGTCTAACTCACAATAGCATTGGGTAGTATCAGTGAAACACACATTCAATAAATGAGAGCTATTTATGACCAGTGGGTATTGTCATCAATTCTGACTTAAATGTTCTAAGGTTTTAGGATATTCTACTCCTTATTCATCATCCTCTACTCCTTTCCCTAAAAAAAAAAGAAAAGAACCAGAACAGGGGAAATTAAATAATTATTTTTCTACGTTAGTAATCAAAAAGGTGAATTACTGAGCACATAAAATTAATGTGTTGTGACTTATGAATTTAAAGAATGTCTTAATCAGACAGTAATTATAAATTTATTGATTGTCATTACTATTAAATGATTTTACACAAATACAGTTACCACTTATTTAACTAAAGGAATTTGGTATTTCTAAGTTTTGATGATTTATAAACACAGCATTAAGACCACCATTGTAATAAGACAGAAGATTCTTGCATGTTGTTAACAGCTTTCACAACGTCAAAAGACACAGGAAACATTAGAAATAGAGGTGGAAAAGCACAACACTTTTAGCGAATTTTGGCCATTTAAGCTTGTATCATCAATTTTACTTTGTGACTTTTTATTATCAAATGTCTCTGTCTTTTCTGATGCTTTATTTTGACCACTCTCAAAGACTTTTAAGACCCGAAGTTTCTGAAGCCTAGTTGGATGACAGTGACTACGCCTACCCTCATTGTGATTGCTATGTTCATTTATTACGTGCTTCGGCATCTACCCTGGTACTCTGGTATACCCTGGGGAGCAAAGATGAGTAACTCCTGTTTTCTGTCCTCTAAGAGCTTCCCGAGAGGTGGAGGACTCAGGAAATTATGAAATGTTGGTGACAGATTAATGTATGCAATCAAAAGTTCACCTAATGCAGCCTGAAGGAAGTAGGGAACATTCTCTTTTATTTCTTATAAGTACAGTATTTACGAATATAAAGGAATCTCTTGTTTTTGCCTTAGAAGATGGAGAAATGTAAAATAAGGGAAAACACCAGGAAACGGGAGTTGTGCATCGCCTTGACATTATTTTGTATTAGATATCTGTTTCTTGGAAATGCCCTTAACACTGGCCAATGTCTGAACTTCTTGAAATCCCTTTCCAGCCCCCAACATCTAAATTAATCCCTTTTCACACTCCCCTGTTTATCCTCTAGGTACAAGAAAAAAAAAATCATGTTACCAGTCCAAGTTGTAGATAAAAATAATCTTTTACACAATTGTATTGCGTGCAGGCCTACTAATGATTGAAAAGCCTTACTATTATTCAAGCAGTGGCATAGCATGGTACCCCAAAGGCTGTAAGCAAACCTATGTACGTAAACACAAAGGAAATGGAAATTGTGGCTGACACTTTCTTGGAAGCACAGCAAGTACCTGGAAACATGGAAGCTTTAGACTCATGGTGATTTTTTTTTCCCCACATCATGAAATTCAAACTTTTACAACTGCGGTGATGTGAAAAACCATGCTAAGCCTTCACCACATGTCAAGACTTGAACATTGATTTTTAAGACTGAGCTAGTGAAGCAAGTCCTTTAAACACCTCAAATCTATTTCCAGAGCTAGAAATACTCAGAAAAGAGGACGCCCTGTTACAAATGACTACAAAGGTGTGATGCTGAGGTGGTAAAAACTACCAGAAAGACAGGGATAGACGGTATCACATGGAAGGAATGGTAAGAAAGACGTGGAAAATACACCCTGAGGTAAGAACAAAGTGAAAACTAAACAAGAAATCACATTTATGCGTTGAAATGATGGCCAACATTTACTTAGCTCTTAGCTGTGAGTCAGACATTGCTCTAGGTGGTTTGTATGTATTAATTCAATTTATTCTTACAGGCCTAATGAAGGAGATATTCATTATCTCCTTCAGAAATCTGAGCAAGGAAGGGGAAGCAACTGACCCATGACGACAGAGCCCGTGCAGCCAGTAGGAGTTGTAAAAACTGAAGGCTAGACAGCCTAGTTCCAGTCTGCATTTTTTACCATTATATTAACTATTCATCCCTCAAAGAGTAGGAATTCACTTACAAGATTTATTTGCTAATACTCATGGTTGTATGCTACTTGGTTTATTCAGAATTGACCAAGGAAATATATAAATTTTAGTGGGAAACTTGAAGTAATGTCTAAAACACACACACACACACATAAATGAAGTCATGTTTACACTTTTATGAATCAACTGTATTCATTTGTTTGGATTGAAAACCCCTACAATTCTTTTTATCTCTTAATAACTAGGTGCTTAGTTACTATTTACTAAGCTCTATTTTTTTTATTCTAAGCACTAGGAAACCCTGATGGCACAGGGGTTAAGAGGTCAGCAGTTTGAATCTACCAGCAGCTCCTTGGAAACCCTATGGGGCAGTTCTACTCTGTCCTATCAGGTCACTATGAGTTGGAGTTGATTCGAATAGCAACAAGTTTATTCTATGCACTATACATATATGAACTTACTTCTTCCTCAGAATAGCCCTGTGAAGTAGTGTATTAGCTAAGATGATAATGTAACAAGCAAATCCAAAAAGATATCATAACTCAAACACCTCAGAAGTTCCCTTCTTGCTCACATATAACCTTATCTGGCGTTTCTGTTCTTGTTTATCCTCCAAGCAGTAATTCAGGCCCAGGCCCCTTCCACCTTGTGGCTCTGCCATCTTCAAAATGTGACTTCCAAGTCACTGTTCTTGTCTGCATCAAGTGAGTGGGGAAGGAATTAACATGCAGGACCCCAGGAGTGGCGCACCCCACTTCTATCCAGTTTTCATTAAGCATTACTCAAGCACATGGCCACACCTAACTAATAGGGAGACTAGGAAATGTGGTCACCCAGCGGGGATATCTCGTTAAGGATGTGTGTGAGCAAGAAGTGAACTTCAGTTGTATTTCAGTCATTATCTTTTGGGTTTATTTACTACAGCATTATCTTAACTAATACACTACATCATAGGGTTATTCAGAGAGTGAATGAGTTAATATATGTACAAAAAAAAAATATATGTACAGTACTTAAAAATTAGAGCTTAGCAAATAGCATATAAATACCTAGCAAGTGTTTGCTATTAAGAGATATGAAGAGTCATAGGGTTCGCAGTCCAAAAAGATGAATACAGTGGATTAGAGCATGTGTAAACATGGCCTCATTTATGTGTGTGTTGTGTGTGTGTGTGTGTGTGTGTGTGTGTGTGTTAGATATGGCTTCAAGTTTCCTGCTAAGGAAATTACAGGTCAAGGACATCACGTATCATACATTCCACAACCAGCAAAACTTGACTAAGCACTAACTGTCAAACCCTGGAGTTCATGGACAATAGAACCCTGCCATTTGAAGTGTGGTTCTCGGACAAGTAGCCTCAGAATCACCAGGGAGCTTATCACAAAATGCAGAAGGTCAGGACTCATATTAGACCACTTAGTCAGAATATGCATTGTAACAAGAACCACTGGTAACTTGATGCACACTGAAGTCTGAGAGGCTCTATAGTAAAAGGACCAATAAGCAACATCATGATCCAAACCAAAAAAAAAAAAAAAATCATGATAGACAGAGAAAATACTGAAGTTGTAAAGGATTTCATTTTACTTGGATCTACAATCAACACCCGTGGGAGCAGCAGTCAAGAAATCAAATGATGCATTTCATTGGACAAATGTGCTGCAAAAGATCTCTTTAAAGTGTTAAAAAGCAAATATGTCACTTTAAGGACTAAGGTGCTTCTGACGCAAGCCACGGTATTTTCAGTTGCCTGAAATGCATGTGAAAGCTGGACAATAAATAATGAAAACTGAAGAAGAATCCATGCATTTGAATTATGGTGTTGGCGAAGAGTATTGAATATACCATGAACTGCCAGAAGGACGAGCAAATCTGCCTTGAAAGAGGTACAGCCAGAATGCTCATTAGAAGCGAGGATGGCGAGACTTTGTCTCACATACTTTGGACACATTATCAGGAAGGACCTGTCCCTGGAGAAGAACATCATGCTTGGTAAAACCGAGGGTCAGTGAAAATGAGGAAGACCCTCAATGAGATGGATTGATGAATTGACACAGTGGCTGTAACAATGGGCTCAAGCATAACAACAATTGTGAGGGTGGCACAGGACTGGGCAGTATTTCGTTCTGTTGTACGTGGGGTTACTATGAGTCAGACCGGACTGGACGGAACCTAACAACAGCATAGTAAAAGGATACAATCCCTGCCTTTAAGGAGCTCTCTATCCATTGAAAGAAAGGGGAAGGAGGTGATAATTAACTCTTACAGGGAAAACCAGAAAAGACTTTATAAATGAGGTTTTTTTAAACCTTCATCTAGAGGAATAAGTAGTTGTTTACCAGGTGCAAAACAGGTGCCGACCTTTCCGGTAGAGGGACTAGAGTGTGCAAAAGCAGAGCTGTGAAGGAGCATGACCATGTTCTGTGTGGCTGGGAAGGTAGTTTGTGGGCTTACTACAAGGTCAGAAGTAGGAAAAGTTTTAAATTAAAGTTCTCAACAAAGTTGGATCAAGATTCTTAAAATCAGAGCATTGCACAATGTGCTCTCTTACACACTAGACCCTGAGCTTGGAGCAGGAACCATACTCTGTTCATAAATCCTGAACAAGTGCCTAACTGCAGGAGGCACCATTCACAGGGACTTAGAGAGAAACATGCCCCCAGAGATGTGCAATCCTTTATCCCTGTTCCCATCTCTGAGTCCCCCAGACCAGAGAAAGAGACTGATTCCTGTGAACCCTTAGTACAGAGGAAGAGTTTGTCTCAGCCAGGGCAGGGGCTGGTCCAAAACATAGTGAGCTCAGCCTGTGAGTCAGGTAGAACCTGCACCCGTCTGGGAGGGCTGAGAGATAGTGGGCAAGAGTGGGTTCTCGTAGCTACTCAAGGTAAAGCAGGCATCATCTACCTAAGGCAAAGACAGATGAATGTATAACATTTGTTGTCCTCTTCTTCTCATATAAAAATCATTTAGTGTGCTAATAGTATACCACTGTACTCTGTAAATGTTTAAAAGTAAAGCCATCTTCAGGGCTCTAGGGCATCTCTAAAGGACACAAACACTTTCACTGTAAACATGGCACCTCTCCTTAACTCTGCTCATCTTCTGCCAATCCTACAAAGTCCTGCTACCCTCACCCCTAGTTCCTAGGTGAGGAAACAAACCTGAAGAACATAACCTGGGTTTAAATCCTGGACCCATCGTTTATTATCTGATATCAAAGACCTCTGTGCCATGTTTTCTCTACAAAATATACCCTTCCATTCCTGAGCCTCCCAGTTTTTAACCCCAAGAACACCCATGATTTATAAGTTTAAAATTGATAACACATACTCCACGAGTTTGTACTTTTTTGTGTCGTCCATCCTCTTAAATATGTACACTATGGAAGCGGATTGTCCTGTACACCCTAGTCTGCTTAATTACATGCCAGGAGAGTTAAACCATACACTTTGCCTTATTGGAAGTTTTGTATGGCTTCCAGTTAAATTTAGCTAGCTAAATTTTTTAAATAAGTAAGCATCATATTGAGCTGCCACTGAAGGTGACAACAGGCTTCCCCTTTCCTCCGTGTGTCTATATATAGGCTAATCTCCTAATGAAAGGATTTGTGATTTAAAATTTCATTTTGCCTTTGCCTACAATATACTACTTCCACGAGAGTGTGGGGAATACAAAACCGAAAAGCAAGAACCCTCTGGATAATTCTCTCTCCAGCCAGCGAAGCTCTCTCTGGGAAGACTATACCCTCCAGCACTCATCAAAAGTAATTACCCTGGAGAGGGAACGCAGCTTGGGAAAGTGAGACCATTTCTATTATTACTTTCTTGTATTAAATAATAAATATTTAATACGATAAAGTTGGAGTATACAAAATGACAAATGACAAAAAAGAGGAACAAGGAAAAGAAAAACTACCTGCTCTCCAGAGAGCTGTTTCTAATCAAAATAAACCATAAAATAATTTTGTTTTTCCTTTAGTTTTCTTTTAGCTTCAGTTGAGAATTAAATCCTCCCTGAGGGTTTAACCTTCAGCCTAATCTAACACTGACTCTTAGATGTTTAGCTTCAAACATACCACAAACTTATGAAGGAAAGCCAAGCTTTACAAAGCAATGTGTGTAACCTAAAATTGTTTACGAGCTTTGATGAGCAATTTCGGACGCTAATTCTTCTTAACACCCCAATTTTCTCTGCCATAAAGGGGATTTATATTGTGGTGAGCAGGCGTGCTGCATAGAGAAGTTAAAAACACAACACAAGTTAGAACAGTAATATAGTTCCTAGCGGGCGGTGTCAGGGAAAAATGATGCTAATCAAATGGGAAATGCTGTACTGGTTTTTAAAACGACTTCCTTAAAACTTCTAAAATATTTCAGTGATTATTGTAATGAAGTTAGTGCCAACTCATCTTTATTTCCAGGAATACAAAATAAATCTGGAGCCTAAATTTGCGCAGGAAGCTTACGACTAAAGCCTGCTTTCTGAATAGGTGAGTGGGTAGCTGCCCTCAAGAGATGATCTGAAGGGCTTAGATTTTGTTTCCCAAAATAAATCTTCCAAGTTTGTTGCCTGAAATCCCACTGTGAAGTATTTTTTGGTCTCATAGGGGAGTAGCTTGAAGATTTTTAGGTCATTTAAGGGGAAAGGAATGGAGAGTTTTTAATTTTAGAACACTTCCTTTGTCCCACCATTATGCTAGACAATCAGTTAACTTAATCTTCCCAATAGTTCAATAAGAAAGACCACCTTAACCTCATTTCCAACTAAGAAACCAGTCTCAAAGGAAGATAAAAGAAACTGTCCAAGGTCCCATGGTTCAAAGAGTGAGTTAATACTGGTAACAGTCTTTCTCCAGAGTCCATGGACTTGCATTATACCTTACTGCATGTAACCCAGGAATCCCTTGGTGGTACAAATGATTAATATGCTTGGGTGCTTACTAAAAGATTGGAGGGGAAGTCCACCCAGAGGCACCTGGTAAGAAGAGCCTGGCGATCTACTGCTGAAAAATCAGCTGTTAAAAACCCTATAAAACACAATTCTACTCTGACACACATGGGGTCACCATGAGTCAGAGTCATCTCGGTGGCTAACTGGTTAACTGGTGTGCAACCCATAAGGAATACCATCTTAAGACTGATGGGCCGACCCTCAGCAGTGATTAGTTTACGTCTGTGTCAGGTAGCTGAGTAGAGCATCATGTCAGCCTAACATGTTTGGATTAGAACTAGAACAACTGCCTGGTTCCCTCAACACTCAAATTTCAGACAAAGCTCCCTTACCCTTTGCTAACTAAAAAATCTTTTGGGGGGGACCTCCACACTAAAGGGCTGTTTGCAGGCTTTAACTGAGTAGTGAGATAATTTATTTTTTTTTATAGATTCTGGTTGGGTTTTAAGGGTCTTCATAAAACATCTGCGAAATTAGTGAAAAGTTGATGTTTAGTACAGTCAGTGAAAACCTAAGACTTCTATTTGAACAGATAAATGGCTCTATATGAGTAAGGTTTAGGGAGAAAAGAATGTAGCCACTCCCACAGGCAAATTATTCCAGTGTTTCTGGGGAAAGTGCTGATCAGTTGTAAATCTCTGCATTGTGTCACTAGTGGCTACTAAGGAGAGCTTTTTAACACAGATTGGGAAAGCTGGGAAATACCAGGTTCTCTCTTGAGTTCTTCAACAACTCTAAAGGGTCTCTGTTAGCTGCATAACTAAATGTCTGAAATTAAGACCATTCCCATTGCAAGACAATTTCTATCAAAGCAATGTTACAAAACTTTAAAGTTTCAGATGTAATTTTTTTAGAGAAACAAATTATGTTTATTATCTACTCTGTGTTGGTGGCTATACTTGGTATTTAAGGTTTACGTTTCCATGGAAAAAGCCTGTGGGACAATGCATAGTTGGTAGAAAGATTTCCTTTAATATCCCCCATCCCAAAATATCTGCAACCAACGCAAGTGTTTAAATTACCAAATTTTACCATTAGGTTAATATTTTTAAAAGCACCTCGCCCTCCGTAGGCTAAATGGAAAAAATTCATGAAGAGACAATAAAGATTCTTAATTCATCCATCCAATAGTATTGAATGTACGCCAGGTGTTTTTCTTCTATTATGTTAACGAGGTCATATTGGAGTAGCATGAGTCCTAAACCTAGTCCCTCCAAATGGTGTTCTGTAAAGGAGAAAACAGACACAGAGAAATAGACATGCAGGGGCGATGCCAGGTGATGGCAGAGACAGGCTCATCTGTTAGCAGCAAAGGAAGCCCAAGGAATGACAGCAGCCACCAGAAACATAGACACAACCAACATGACCAAGACCTGATTTGGACATTTAGCCTCCAAAACTGTGAGAAAATAAATTTCTGCTTTTTAAAGCCATCCACTTGTAGTATTTTCCCTAGCAAACTAAGCTGCCACCCATCTGTGAGTTTGTTGTACTATGGTGGTTTGTGTGTTGCTATGACTCTGGAAGCTTTGCATCAGTATTTCAAATGCCAGCAAGGTCACCCATGGTGGACAGGTTTCACTGAAGCTTGCAGACTAAGATAGACTAGGAAGAGTCTGATGATGTACTTCCAAAAATTAGCTGCTGAAAACATTATGCATCACAACAGAACATTGCCTGACTTACTTGTTTGGACACATCATTACTAGCAATCAAATGGTAGAGAAGGACATCATGTTTGATAAAGTAGAAGTCCAGTGAGGGCAAGGGAGGTCCTCAGTGCGATGGTTTGGGACAACAGACAGACACAAGGATGTACTCAGACATGCCAGTGATCCTGAGTGTGACGCAAGATTGAGCAATGGTTCATTCTGTTGCACAAGAGGTTGCCATGAGTCCAAGTCAACTTGACGGCAACCATCCATTCGTCCGTCCGTCCGTCCTCCGTCCACCCATCTATCATCCATCCATCTATCCATCTATCCATCCATCCATCATCTATCTAATCTATCATCTATCATCTATCATCTATCTATCATCTATGTATCATCTATCTATCTATCTATCTATCTATCATCTATCTAGCAATCTAAGACATTGAGTTTCTTCATTAAAATATTTTAAATATCTTTCTAATATTGAAGAATCAGTAATAAACACATTTAAGACTAGCAGTTAAGGAAATTTTGAATACTGTGAATTATTAATAGCATAAAATTTTTAAGCAATAAGACATTCACTTTTTAACCTAATTATTTCTATTGACTAGATACTGAAAACCTGGAATATTAACATATATGATTAAGAAAAGTTCATGAGCTAGTGTCCAAAGTATTTCTGACATTCAGTAAAATTCTAACAATGTTTTGGCAGAAAAGAAAGGTTTTTCAGTCTCTGAAGAATAAATGACTATTCATATAATCTCACTCATTGCCTAAATCAGATCATGTAAATTAAATAAAGTTAAATTTTCTATCCAAACATGTCTTCAAGACTCATTCTTCTAGGATTTTAATAATAAGTCAGAGGATATCACTCATAAAAAAATTCTGCTAGGGACTAAAGACTCACAGTGACCCTACAGGATAGAGTAGAACTGTCTCCATAGTGTTTCCAAGGAGTGGCTGGTGGATTCGAACTGCTGACCTTTTGGTTAGCAGCCATACGAGTCAGTACTGGCTCCACAGCAGTGAGTTAACAGTTTGAGTTAGGGACTGAAGAGTGCATCACCATACTCAGAAACATGAAAAGGAGACGTGTGCACCAGAAAAAGTATATCTATTCTTGTTTATATACCTCCATCTTTGTATTTTCACCTGAAAACAAATAAAAAATATGACAGGTATGAAGTCATTTGATACATGATACAACACTCTTTGTTTTAAACAAATTCAAGTTCTTTTTGTTTGTGTATGACTATGATAGAAAGACTGACAGAAAGTGAAATTTCAGAAATCTTTTAATGGTAGGCTCCAGGTTTGCTTTCCTTTCCACTTTGAGATTCTGACTTGTCAGGACAGACAGACCAGGCAGCTGCTGGACCTCCAGTTTTAGCACAAACGCTGGTAAGAGTTTCGCCACCACTGGTGACCTGATTTGAAGGAATTAGGGAACGGGTCAAGCTCTGGTGGAGTAAGGGAATGAGTGCCGAATCTTTCTTCCTTTCTACATGCACACAGAAGAAAGAAGCTCAGTGCTTATTTAATTAAATTCTTTGTCCATCATGACCAGGGCAAAGCGCAATGCTTCATATTAAGAAATTTTTGTCTATAGAAAGTACTGTACCTCCTGCTGTAAAATCAATGGATGTTTGCATAAGAAGAAGTGATGTCTGTTTCAAAGCAGGAAAAAGCCATGTGCCTTTACACACCTGTGAGCACTTGCAGACATCTGAGAGTATGGGAAGGGAAGGGAACAAAAAGTATTCCGACCAAACACATTTCTGGATTTGCTCTGCAAATATGTGGGAATGAGACCATGTAGCGTACCTGTCAGTGGCTGAAAAGGAAGGCAATCACTCCAGTCTGTATTAATAGCTCATGAGCCACAGAGGTAGGAAGTTCTTTACAACTAACAAAGCAAGCCTTCAGGGTATTTTCACTCTGGCTCTGTCAAAATGTTGTAATTGCTATTTAAGCTCTCATCTCACATAACCTTTGTTTATTTCCACTGTTTTTTTTTATAGGATCATATAGCCACCAATTCTCCTACTAAAGGTCTTGGTCATTTCTTAAAATTTTCTTTATTTTTTAATAATATTTTATTGTCTTTTTGGTGAACGTTTACAAAGCAAGTTAAGTTCCCATCTGACGATTTCCACAGAAATTGATCTATGACATTAGTTACATTTTTCATATTGTGTCATCCTTCTCTTTAATTGTGCTCTAGTTGTTCCATTTCCAGTACTCTAATTTTCCCTGCCCCATATTATCACCTTTGCTTTGGATTAAATGTCAACCTTTTGTACTCGTATGGATTTTTTTTTTTTTAGTAGAATACTGATTTAACGGGTAATACCCTTTATTTTGTGTGTCACTGCTTTTCTGCTAAAAGGTGATCTCTGGAGATAGTTTTGGCTTAAGGTTTAAAGAGTGTCTCCGGGTGATAGTCTCAGGAAGTCCTCTAGTGTCAGGTGGTTCAATTTGTCTGTCCTTTTTTTAAGAATTTGAATTTTGTTATTCAATTTTCTTTCTTTCTAATTGGTCTCATCTTTGTATTCCCGGTCAGATCTACCAGTGGAGGTAACTGGGCACCATCTAGTTCTGGTCTCAGGCTAGTTGAGGTCATGACTCATGTAGGCTACCAGCCTTGTAGGCTTGTTTCTTCTCTGTGATTTTGGTTACCTTCTTACTCTTTTGCTCCTGATGAATACAGACCAATACTTGTATCTTAGATGGTAACTCTCAAATTTTTAACACCTCAGATACTACTCACTTCACTAGGATGCAGAACGTAAACTTTGTGAACTATATTATGCCAAGTGATTGAGTTGTCCCATGAGACTATGGCCCTAAGCTTTCAAACCTAGAAAGCCAATCTCAGAAGGTGTTTGGTTATGTCTGAGGAGTATCTGTAGTTGTGTTTTCAATGAATATATGTGCCTGCCCACACATATCTGCACTTACACCTACATATAGATACTTCTTTATGTGGAAATATCTTTTTTCAAGTGTTCTTTTTTCAACTTAAAGAAAATAAAAGTCTTCAAAAAAGGACCAATAAGTAACATCATGATAAACAGAAAATATTGAAGTTGTCAAGGATTTCATTTTACTTGGATCCACAATCAACGCCCATGGAAGTGGCAGTCAAGAAATCAAACGATGTATTGCACTGGGCAAATATGCTGCAATCCTTCAAGTGTTAAAAAGCAAAGATGTCACTTTGAGGACTAAGGTGTGCCTGACCCAAGCCATGGTATTTTCAGTTGTCTCACATGCATGTGAAAGCTGAACAATGAATAAAGAAGAATTCATGCCTTTGAATTATGGTGTGGGCAAAGAAAACTGAATATACCATGAACTGCCAGAAGAACGAACAAACCTGTCTTGAGAGAAATACAACCAGAAAGCTCCTTAGAAGTAAGGATGGTAAGACTTCATCTCATGTACTTTGGACATGTTATCAGGAGGGACCAGTCCCTAGAGAAGGACATCATGGTTATTAAAGTAAAGGGTCAGCAAAAAAGAGTAAGACCCTCAATGAGAGGGATTGACAAAGTGGCTGCAACAATGGGCTCAAACATAGCAATGATTGTGAGAACGGTGTGGGACCGGGCAGTGTTTCGCTCTGTTGTACATAGGGCAATGTACACCTATGTACCAACTTGACAGCACCTAAAAGCAACACAGATACTTCAAGGATCCCTGGTGGCACAATCTTTAAGCACTCAGCTGCTAACCAAAAGGCCAGTAGTTTTAGCCCACCAGTGTCTCTGTGGGAGAAAGACCAGGAAATCTGCTCCCATAAAGATTAAAGCCTAGAAAACCCTGTTGAGAAGCTCTATTCTGTCACATGGGGTTTCTGTGAGTCAAAACTGACTCAACAACCCCTAACACAGATACTTATATCTACTTAAAATTTTGTTTCTTACTCCTCTACCCTCATCCTTAGGAACAGCAACTTAATTTACTCCACAAATACCCGACAGGTGCTCAGAAAAACTGAGGGTCAGCGGAAGTGAGAGGAACCTTCAATGAGATGCATTGACACAACAGCCACAACAGTGGACTTAAGCATACCAATGGTCAGGACGACGGCACAGGGCCGGGAAATATTTTCTTCTGTTACACAGCAGGCCACCTTGAATTGAAGCCACCTCATGAGCAACAAACAGTAACAAGTCCCGTGATAGCTACAGTGGCATAACCAAGTTTCTTCCTTTTTTCACCCTACTCCTTTCTGCCCCTAACCCTTTAAGATGGCCGTATTTGGGTTCTCCTATTTTTTTTACCCAGGGTAACTGTGCTGCTAGCTCCAGAACTCACCGCCCATCACATTTCAAGCTCAATTTAAGCCACTAAACTAGACCAGTGGTCCTCAAGTGTGTCTAGGGAACCCTTGGAACTCAAGGAAAGTCAAGGATCTATAAGGAAAAACCCATTTTCATAAAAATGCTAAGATGTTATTTGTCTTTTTCACTTCTAATCTCTCACAAGTATATACTGAAGTTTCCAGAGGCTACCTGGCATGTGATATTACAAATGTTATAATGCAGAAGCAGATAAGAAAACCCAGCTTACTTCCATTAAGCCAGACATTTAAGAGGCTTGCAAAAATGTAAAACAACCCAGTCTTACTAACTTTTTTTTTATGGGGGAATACAGTTATTTTCATAAAAATGTATTGTGATGGTAACATGTAATAGAGTTGTTATTGTTATTTTTAATGATATTAAATAAGTGTTTTTAAATTTCTCAGTCTTATATTTCAACATTATAAATAACAAAAGACAACCCACATAAATAAAAGCTCTTTAGGGACCTCAATAATTTTTAAGAGCGTGAAGGTATCTTAAGACCAAAACGTATAAGAAGTGCTGCACTGAAATACACTACAGCCTCCTACCACACTAAATTCAACACTGTATTCCATTGTCTTCAATAGAGTTTCCTTTTCTTCACCAACAAATGAGATGTGCCAAGCTCACCATGTAGACATGGAAAGTCCAATGACTTCTATACCCAAACCACTGAACGACTGGAGCGAGGTCAGATGCTGGGCTGATTCATGCCAATTTTATCATTCAAGTTTGACTGAAGAAGCAGAAACGCTAGGAGAGATACGTAATAAAGGGTCTGATACGGAGATTGGAAGTCAGGCAACTGTGGGAGCTAGTTAAACAGTCTGTGTGAGACTGTTGCCTCTTTGTCTGGTGCTGGGGCTTAAAGTCATCAGGGAAGTCCAGCAACAATTAAAAATAGACATGGAGTGGGGGTGAGGACAAACTAGGACCTGAAAGATGAGTAAGAACTCACTACAATGGGCTGAAACCTGCTTCAGTCTCTCAACGCCTCCAACCTCAGACGTGAATGATGTTAGTGGGCTGCAGTAGAGGCTGGCACCCTTCATCAAGGAGATAAACTTGCCCTGGAGCAGGAGCCAAAGAACGTGAAGGAGGAAATCTGTAGGACCTGGAATTGCTTTGGGTTCACCTGCTGACCCACACCAACAAGGTGAGTCACAGATAAGCAACAACATGACTAAGATGGAACAGAACCTCTTGTCCTTCGTGGATGTTCCTGCATAAAACAAATAAGAGTAATACTTCACTTTAACCTTCCAAATCTCATGTAAAATGTCTCTTGTGATTCAACCTAACCTGGAATTATACAGGGAATGAAATTCTGAGAAACTTAGTTCCACCTTAGCTATGTGGACACAATAAAAATTTACCTCACTACACCTAACTGGCATTGATGTCCTTCAACTCAGCATCCAAATTATGAGCCCTTCAGAAATACTTCAGGAATACTAACAATTAGTCAAAAATCCATCTTAGACTCTTTGTCACTTTCAATGCCTTTTCATGCTTTCAATACCTCTCCCTGCAATATATCTCATGATAGCTCATGTCACTACTGATCTTTTTTAAGAAAACTAAAGCCATCCCATATGAGCATCCCCATAATACCGGTATAAACTTCCAAACCCACTCTTCATCCTACCTACCTATTGTCTGGCATATAGTAGAATCTCAATAAATATTATTGAATTAGTTAAAAAAAAAAAAATCAATGACAGTATGGTCATCTGGATTCTCATGGCACCAATCTCCCTACCCGTATCAGTTGTCCCTCTTAACTTCACTCAATCATTTAACTTCATTTTATTTATTTAAACATATTAGACATAATCATTTATATTGTTTTTAACAACTGCATTATCTGAAGTTTTGTGGGTCTGATTCTGCCGCCTGTTGTTTCTGTTATCACTCATAGTGAGCTGTTACTTCTATATTTTCTTTTTATTGTAAGCCCATATTCCTTAGAAAATTACCTTTGGGAATGCATTGAGGCAAGAGTTGAAGTTGGGTTCTCTAAAGATATTTTGAATTTGCTTCTGCCAGGCACTTGGAAGCGTATCAACCTAGGGGAAATCCAAGAGTAATTTGAGGTGTAGTGGACCACTGATGTAGCATGACTTGGGGATTGTATAAACATGTGAGAGGCTGTTAGTAACTATAAATTCATCATAGGAGAACTTTTTACTTCCACTGAATTCCAGAATTTGAGACAAGCAATGTTCTTGCTCACCCTTACACTAAGGGTGGAGCCTCTTTTTAGACTCCTTACCTTGGGTTAGCTATGGGCTTTGGTTTCTGTTCTAGGTTCCATGTCACTCCCGTCCATAAAATACAAAGATCAGTCATCTAGATTTGGCAAGTGCTCCTAGGGTAAAGATTGGTTTCACTTCTCTAATGATCTCTCTGAATTATCATTTTTCTTTTTTTTTTCCTTCCTCTTTCTTCTTCCTTTTTATTTATTTATTGAATTTTATTGTGTTTTTGATGAACATTCACAGTGCAAATTAGTTTCCCATTCAAAAATTTATACACAAACTGTTTTATGACATTGGTTGCTATCCCCACAATGTGCCAGCACTCTCCCCCTTTCCCTATACAGTCCAGGTTCCCCATGTTCATCTGTCCAGGTTTCCTGTCCCTTCTTGCCTTCTTCTCTTTGCTTTTGGGCAGGTATTGCCCATTTTGTCTCATATATTTGATTAAACTAAGAAGCACATTCCTCAAATGTGTTGTTTCTTTAATAGGCCTGTCTAATCTCTGGCTGAAAGGTGAACTTTGGGAGTGGCTTCAGGTCTGAGTTAGGGTGTTCAGGGGCCATAGTCTAGGGGTTTCCTCCAGTCTCTGTCACACCAGTAAGTCTGGTCTTTTTTTGTAATTTTGAATTTTGTTCTACATTTTTCTCCCACTTTATCAGGAACCCTTTATTGTGATCCCTGTCAAAGAGGTCGTTGGTGGTAGCCAGGCACTGTCTAGTTCTTCTGGGCTCGGGCTGGCAGAAGCTACGGTTCATGTGATCCATTAGTCCTTTGGACTGATATTTTCCTTGTGTCTTTGGCTTTCTTCATTCTCCTTTGCTCCAAACATCATGGAACCAATAGATGTATTTTAGATGGCTGCTCCCAAGCTTTTAAGACCCCAGACGGTACTCACCAAAAAAAAAAAAAAAAAAAAAAAAACTCACCAAAGAGGGATGTAAAACATTTTCTTTATGAGCTATGTTATGCCAGTTGACCTAGATATCCCCTGAGACTATGGTCCCAAGCCCTCAGCACCAGTAACTCGGTCTCTCAAGGTGTTTGGATTTGTTTAGGAAGCTTGTGGAGCCCTGGTGGTAAAGAGGTTAAGAGCTTAGGTTGCTAACCAAAAGGTCTGCAGTTAGAATCCACCAGCCACTCCTTGGAAACCCTGTGGGGCTGTTCTATTCTGTCCTATAGGGTCACTATGAGTCAGAATCTACTCAACAGCACACAACAACAACAACAGGAAACTTCTATGGCTTTGCCTGGATCAAGTTGTGCTGGCTTCCCCTACATTGTGTGTCATCTTTCTTTTTTACCAAAGTTAACACTTGTCTACTATCTAGTTAGTGACATCCAGATTTTCTTATTTTCCTGCTAGAACACAATATTTTTTTCCTATTTTATCCAGGATTTTTAGTTGTTTTGAGTGGCAGAGTCAGTTATCTAATGATCAATACTGCCAGAAATAGAAGTTTCATTCATTCATTCCTTCAGTACTTTTAAATACCTATTATATGCAAAGCAATTATATGTGCTGACATAGAAACATAAATACATTATCTACCCCCAAGGAATTTAGAGAAGATTGAGAGGGATAAAAATAGATCAACAATAAAACACCATATAATTGGTGCTATCTGGAAATGTGCATGGAGGACTAACAAAGTGCAAAGGACAGCATCTCATTCATTTGGTTGGGAAATGAATGAAAGAGGGAAAGTATATCCGTCAGCAATTTCCAAATACTGCAGTGATATAAAACCGTAAGCATGTATTTCTCGCTCAAACCGTGGCGGCTAGGCTGGGATTCAGTTCTACTTAGCTAGGTTTAATGGTTTTGGGCTGGAGGTTCTGTTTAGGTTTTATCCACGCGTCTCTCATTCTTCTGAAACTAGCAGGCTGCACGTCCTTCTTATAGCGATGTTCAAACCTCTGAGAGACTAAGTGCAAACAACCCATGGCCCTTGAGCCTAGGCTCCAAACTCACACACTGCTTACTTCTACTCACATTCTACTGGCCAAAGCAAGTCACGTGGCCTTCCTTGGCATCCACAGGGTGATGAAGGACACTCCTTTCAGGGAGTGAATATTTGTTGAAGAACAGTCTAACACAGACAGGTTCAAGGACTGATATTTAAATTTAGTCTTAAAAGGAAAGTAGGAATTCAGAAGATGGGCATTCCAGGAATAAGGAAGAGCACATATAATAACAGTCATAAGCAGTATTAATAAAGTCAAAGAAGGTAAGTAATCCAGCATCCCAAACCATTCATATGGGGATAAAGGAAACAGTATCTGAGAAGTAGAGAGGAGTCAGCAAAAAGTCTTGTGTGTCTTAATAAGCTTTATCCTCTATGTAGCAAGGAGTCATTGAAAGGTTTTAAGCCAGAATGATATAATCAGGTTTGCATTTGTTGAGATCATGCTGACATTTCATTAGATAAGCTGATACTGCAGGCAGGGAGGCTGGTTAAGGATGTGATGAAATGATAACAGAAAAATACGATGAGAGAATGAACGGGGTCTACGGCAGTAAGATTAATAAAGCAAAGCTGTATTCAAGAGGTATTTATGGGGCAGATCAATAAGCTAATAGAAGTAAAGTGCTTAGCAGTGTCCGCTACACAATAACCCCCAGTAAACATGAGAAGCTGCTATTAATAGTAAGAACAGAAGAACCAGACCAGTCGCTGTCCAGTCAATGCTGACTCACAGCAATCCAATAGCACTTACTAATTAACTGTGTAAGGAGTGGAGATGGAAAGGTGAGGACAAGGTAGAAATGTAAGATGCCCTTCAAGTATCTTGATCAGTTATTCAAGATATCAGATACCAATACCTAGCCACTCTAGAATTCTATACCCAGAAAAATTTTACTCCAAAAACGCAAGTGAAATAAGAGCCAGGAAACAGGTATAATTATGTTAATACCTGCATTGTTCAAATAGCCCCAAACCATAACAACCAAAATAGTTATGAACAATTGAATGAATAATTAAATTGTGGTATATTCATATATTAGAATATTATAAATCTCTGTTTCTCAAAGTGTGGTGTCCATAAAAACAGTATCGGTATCACCTGGGGACTTGTTAGACGTACAAATTCTCGGACCCCATTCCAAACCTATTAAATCAAAAACTTTCTAGGTGGGGCCTGGCAACTGGTGATTTAACAAGTCCACCAGATGACTCTGATGCACTCTGAAATTTGAGGACCCCTGCTCTAAGGCAATGGAAATAGACAAACTGCGAGAATATGTAACAACATGACTGAATACTGAAGGAAATGTTGAAAGACATAAACCAGAATCATAAGAATTCACGCTATATATTCCATTTATATGAAGTAAAAAAAAGACTAAATGCACTCAATTGTTTAGACATTCAAAATTGAGTGTAAAGCTTTGAAGAAAAAGAAGTGTTTAACATGAAAGTCGAGTAGTGATTATCTCTGGGAGAGAGAACAAAGTGTCATGATTAGGAAGGAACGTTTAAGAGGCTTCTGGGTGTTGACAAAACACTATTTCTTGACTTGGGTGGTAGTTATGTAACTTCACAATATACACATGTATAATTACAATAATTTTATCTATATTACACATAATATGTTTAATATATATATTCTATGCACTTCTCACCATGTTTTATACTTCACAATCAAAACAGTTTTAAAAATAAAAAAAGAGCTAATAGAAATATTGATGACAATTAGGATCGCCCCTACTGCACCCCTAGTCTAGAACGTTGCTTGGTACATGATAGGCTCTAAATACATATTTGTTGAATTAATAACTAAAAACAGGAAAACAAGTCTTGGATAGCTGGCAGGAAATGAAGCAGAGGTCTTTGCTAGAAAATAAAGACAGAAGGCATTTGGAGGAGAGTGAAAAAACCCAGATACCAAATGCATCTTGGGGAGAAAGTGTCAAGGTAGCAAACTGGTAGGAGCTGTGCCATCAGTAATGACAGAGACACTGCAAACGAGACCATTAGCCCTCCAGCACGCAGGCACAGAGAATCAGAAGCGCATTTCATACCCTCCAGCAAAGCTGTGAGAGCTCTGAGAACCTCTGTTGCTCCTGGTGTGGCAGTACATCTTACAAGCAAGCAGGCTGTGTGCTCACTGTGAACGGCAGGGAAGGGCGGTGACTAGGACCAATAGAAAGAATATGTAGAATGAGCTCACAGAATGACTTAAGATGAAATTCAGGAAAACTCCATTATTTAAGAAGTGGATGGGAAAAGTTGAGCATGAAAAAACCTTATCCTTATATTCTATCAATGCATGTTATCTCTTCACTTTCCACTGGTCCCATGCTTTCAGTAGTCAACATGACCACATCACTCCCAACATGGACTCACTTATAACATCTAGCCGTAGTCCAACCTCCTTTCTTTCATATCCTGACTCTGAGAACTTCCTAACAACCTATTACTTTCTCTTCGATTTCCTGTATTCTTTGGGGGAACATACCGAATAGAATTTCCAAAGATCCTTGTTCTATCAAATCTCAAGAACACTTTCCTTGCACAATGTCTTTGACATGTCAGCCACTTTTTATTTTCTTGGATTTGACCGGCTTATTCAGAGTATATAACATACCTCATCCTTCTCTGACTGACATCAAAAACTGACGTAGCATTGTTAAATCATTTTGTTCAAGCAGCATAAGACCCTATGATTTTGCCTTTTGTTCTGTTATTCTAACTCACCTGGTGTCATGAATTGAATTGTGTCCCTGAAAATATGTGTCAACTTGGTTAGGGCACAATTTCCAGCATTGTGCAGTTGTCCTCCATTTTGTGATTGATATAATTTTCCTATGTGTTCTAAACCCTAATCTCTGCCTGTGGTTAATAAGGCAAACTTAGGTTACGTTAAAGAGGATTAAGGTGGGATGTAACACCCTTACTCAGGTCACATCCCTGATTCAATGTAAAGGAAGCTTCCCTGGGGTATGGCCTGCACCACCTTTTATCTTACAAGACATAAAGGAAAGGGAAGTGAGCAGAGAGTTGGGGACCTCATACCACTAAGAGAGCAATGCCAGGAGCAGAGCTTGTCCTTTGGACCTGAGGTTCCTGTGTGAAGAAGCTCCTAGACCAAGGGAAGATTGATGACAAGGACCTTCCTCCAAAGCTGACACAGAGAGAAAGCCTTCCCCTAGATCTGGCACTCTGAATTTGGACTTCCAGCCTCCTAGACTGTGAGAGAAGAAATTTCTGTTTGTTAAAGTCATCCACTTGAGCAGTACCAGATAACCGAGACATCTAGTGACACCCAAAGTACCCCAGTTCTCCTACTTGAGTAGGTGACAAACAAATCTACATGCGTACTCCAGAGTTCACTTCTTCTCTGCAGCATTCTGCACGTAAATTGTCTTGAGCTGAACTCAACTCAAAATGAACATAGAAAAGATGGGGCTTATCAGTTTCTTTTCCAGTCCTCTTCCACATGCAGTGTGGCCCACTAGAATCAGTAAGGACTCTAGGGGTAGTTACACTTTTGCCTAAAGTAGCTGCGTGACCTCAGTCTAAAGTGGATATATCTGGCCCCATTACAATGTCTCATTATGAGAAAATAAGAGAGAGTAGCTTCCTAGAATTCTCAATTTTGAAAGATCTCCTGCTTTACAAGACTCTACTGTAATTATGACTTATAGTTCACCTTCTTTTGGAGTTTTAGTTAGTTGGATACACTTCTCCAGACAGGCTGGAATGTTGGTATATGAGCCAATAGACGGAACTTTTGTGTTCATTAGTGGTGTTTAAAACAGGAGAGAAGAAATACTAATCCCAAATACTCCCATGCAACGCCCCATGGCAGGGAGACATACAGAGCTTCAAGCCTCGTTTGAGGGTTGCTTTAAAGCTTGTGTAGTGTTTTACTCCAGTCATCAAGTCATCTATTTACCTCCATTGGGTATGTCCCAGATTGTTAACTCATTCAGGGTTCAGGCATAAGTGTTTTGTGATTCGTTGTTACTCAGCTAAGCACTGAGACAAATACTTCTGTTGCTGTTCTCGTTGTTATTAAATGTCATCGAGTTGGTTCCAACTTGTAGTGACCCTACGTACAACAGAACGAAACACTTCCCAGTCCTGCCCCATCCTCACAATCATTGTAATGCTTAGGTCCAATGTTGCAGCCACTGTGTCAATCCATCTCATTGACAGTCTTCCTCTTTTTTGCTGACCCTCTACTTTACAAAGCATGATGTCCTTCTCCAGGGACTGATGCCTCCTGACAACGCATCCAAAATTTGTGAGATGAAGTCTCACCATCCTTGCTTCTAAGAAGCATTCTGGTTGTACTTCTTCCAAGGCAGATTTGTTTGTTCTTTGGCAGTCCATGGTATATTCAATATTCTTCTCCAAAGCCACAACTCAAAGGCGTCAATTCTTTATTCATTGTCCAGCTTTCACATGCATATGAGGCAACTGAAAACACCATGGCTTGGGTCAGGTGCACCTTCTGAGGAGGGTGGAAAAGAGGTAAAGGAGAGGAAGAAGAGGGAGAGGAGACCATTCTGTCACCAGTATCATAAGAAGTCTATGTCTTACCAAGACTCAGCCCTCAACTCCTTTTCCTATCTCTCCCCAGCCCTCCTCCTGCCCATCTTTCTTTCCCAGTTTATAAATTCTGTAAGCATCTTGAGTAATAGTCTAGGATTCTCAGCATGCTTTGGCTGGGGAGAGCATGGGCTACAGGCAAAAAAGGAAAAAAAAAAAAGACAAACAAAAATAACAAAAAGTATTCAGCAGGCTTTCTGGTTCCAATCTACAATCCTGTCACCAGATATAAATCAGACCCCCAGCAGCAAGCTTTTGTCTATGTTTCCCAAGAGGTTCATGTGAAAATTCTGCAGAAGCTACCTAAATACACTCACGTTTTAACTTACATGCTCATATTTTGAAGGCTACGCACATAACACTCCCTTTGTCACTAGTGGACTCTTATGAGGTCACTTTGTTCCTCATATCTTTCCATGCCCAGGGGAACTGTTCCAAGTTTAACAAAGGCATTTGAAGTCTAAAGAAAACTGAAATTGCCCGAACTGTTTCTATCTTGACTTGCCTGAGCAAAGAAAATCTTTAACTTTTCTGTGATAATAACCTCCAGTGGTGTTATATCCCTAAGCCATGACACTACAAACACCATTCAAGTGTTCTGGGAGACCTGCTATGGCAGCTAAGGATAACTTATCAAGTGGGAGAAGCAGAAACAGGAAAGAGTGTCAGCATGATTTCAGGAGGCAAACACCAGGAATCTCATGCCAACTAAAGTCTCTTAGTGAATTCCTCTAATTGCAAGGTATTATCCTTGCCTGCCCAGCTCAGTAGTATCTCAGCCTGCAAACAAAGCCTTGCTGAAATAACTACAACATTTTTATGTGTTTTATTGAGCTATGGAATTTCCCAGCGGATCATTTACTGGTGTTCATCGTTTTATATTTTAACAGTCTTTCTACAAATTGGGAATCAGGAACCAAACGTATTCACTCTGTGGTAATTTGCTTATTGCCTGTGAATGGCACTTAAACAAGAGCAACAATGCACTTTCCATTGAAAAGCACTTGGTTTCAGCATTTTGGCAAGAGCTTTGGAAAACCCTCCTGCTTCATTCCCAAAGCATACATCTCAATCCTGCAGCTCTGTGTTTCAATCAAAAGAGAAGGGAAGAGGGAAGGAGCTGAGCTCCGTTAACAGGTTGCTTTTGGAAGGATGCTTCTGTTGCATCTTTTCATCCTCGCATTTTCACTCAGTTCAAGTTGGCAACCAGAAGGAAAATTGTTCTGGAATGCAAACAGAGGTGCCTGATAGAAGGAACAAAGGAAACTTGTTCTGGAATGCAAACGGAGGTGCCTGATAGAAGGAACAAAGGAAACTTGTTCTGGAATGTAAATGGAGGTGCCTGATAGAAGGAACGGAGGAAAATTGTTCTGGAATGCAGACAGAGGTGCCTGACAGAAGGAACAGCTGTGGGGAAAACCCCTACCAGAGATGCTACCTTTGCTTAAGCACTCAGAGCAATCACAGTTTTTCAGCAGAGCCACAATTCACATCCCAGTGTTATATCATTGTTCCTTTGAAAGATTCAGGACACACAGAACCAGTATATCTTTTTAGAATAACAGCTTCTGCTCCATGAAACCATTTGGCTTTAAATTCACAGTGACTTTTAAGCAGGACTGGATGGTCCCAAATGGAGTTGCTTAACACAATAAGGTATATAATAAACAAGTAAACCAGGCAATGTTCCCATCGGCCGGACACTGAGTTTCTTTGGGAGAGCATTTCTTTAGAGTTGAGATTCCCATAAAGCACATAAAGTTGCCCAGCAGTTACTCCACAATCGTTTAAAAATTCTATCGGTATTCTTTGGGGGCAACCTGAAGCTAGGAAACAGCTATTTGGGTCAAGACTCTGCAACATGATTTGATGGGATGTGCTCCTCTGTCGCCTTCATTCCCTTCTCTCTTCACTCTTCTTTTCCTCCTTTGCTTCAGTTTGTCCACTATTGGTAAAAATAAAATCACCAAAGATGTGCTGCAATGGCCATGTCCTTTTCTCTCCCTATGGAATTTCTACTTACACAGTAAAAAAATTAAAAGTGGTTCCCTTTGGAGTGCAGGACCAAGGGTGGGAAAATGGAGAATATTAATTAATTATAAATCCTTCTACAACTTAAATTTTTTAAATTATCTGCATGTATGACTTTTTTTTTTTAACTGCAAAATTATTGGAATTATGAAGTGCTTTTTTTTTTTAGAAGCATGAATCAGGGAGTACCTGACTTTGCCTTGATGGTCAGGGAAACCTTCATAAAGGAGATAATAATAGACTGAGTCTTGGGGGAAAGTACTTTCCCAAGGCAGACAAGGTAGCATGCCAGGAAGAGGTTAGTATATTATGCACTGTAGTATGCCAAGGACATCCAGAATACAGAGGGAAATGTGTCTGGAAAGACAAAGATAAGTTTTTTGTTTTTTTAAGCAGGGATAGCTGGCACATAACAAAAACCGAAGGCAGCAGGCTACATGAAGAAATGAGTGGTAGAGGCCGCATCTGAAGAGGACAGCTGCCCCTCAGTTCCAGACCATTGCTGTTCACAGGAATGAAGGCTTGGAGCTGCCAGTTATCTAATTTTTCAAGAATACTAAGGGATCTGAATTTTTATATGAATGTCCCCATTTTTAAGTGTTAGCAACTCATCTTTTTTTTTTTCTTATACAGCGACACTGTCGAACCAACCATGTCTGCTGGCCCGATTTGACCACGGCCTCCAGTTTGCAGCCTCTTGAAGCACATATGTCTAAGGCGGAAGTTCAGATCCCTTTTGTGAGCAGTGGGGAGTCACTGAGGCAGACTTCAGAATCATGACTGATAATGCTGAAATGGGATGGGAAAATCTATCCAGAGGTCCGGGCAGGAAATAACAAGGATGTGAAACAAGACAGTTTTAGATGGAATAGAGAATGGAGGTAGAACTGACAAAATGAGGAGGATTAAATGTTCGGGTATACGTGGTATCTGAGAAGGAAGTGGCCCAAGTTCCTAACTTGGGCAAATGAGTAGTACACTGTACTATGATTCTCTGAGAAAAGGAAGACCATTGAGTAGTTGGTAGGAGAAATTAGTTTTATTGTATTCAAATTTATTTGGTCTAATGGAATTTTACTGTCAATGCTCAGAAGAATGAGGCTGTAAGTCATTTTTTAAATTAAAAATAACAATATAGAGATGCAAAAGCAACTTTTGTCTCGAAAGGCTGAAGAAGACCTTCTTGATAAGAGGCGTCTTCTCTGACTTTAGACAGAGCTCTCTCTCTTTTTTTTTTTTCTCCCTCTAGCAAATGAGAATCAGGAGAAAGCAGAATTGAGAGTCCCGTGGCAGAATTCTGCTTTAGAAATCCATGTTATATAATCATTTCTTTCTCCATCAGTTTCCTTCACTCTGGCTGTTAAAGGTGCCAGGTTGTCTTCAAGTAACGCAGTCTACTTTCTTAAACTAAACAGAATTAAAAAAGAAAAGGCCCTGTGGCGCATTCCAAAACTCAAACTAGCTGCTCTGAACTCACTCATTTGCCCGCAGAGGCAGCCATTCTTTGTCTTGCCCTTTAAGTGTTTCAGAAGGTGACTCCTGAAAACATCCTCTCCCTCTGTTTCTCTCAGCTTGTAACTTTCCAGACTTGTTCTTTGGTTCTGTGTGTGTGTGCGCGCACTTTTCCTCAGGGATCTGAGTTAGGACAACTCTCATGCTGTGGTGCCCAGGAAAATGGACAGGAGTGGTGCTCACTTTAGCGGGGCCACCGCCAGCTATACCTGCATGAATTTGCAGGTGGTTTTCCAACAGTTAATATACATAGAAGAAATTCCCTTAAATTGCCCAGCATAGAATTTATGGTGTGACGTCCCACTTGTCATTAAACGTGGGAGGGGACAATGGGTAGGTTTGCTTTAGCAGTTCTAACATCGGACCCGTCAGGACAAACCCCCAGCTCCTCTACCTGTCAGTTGTTTAAACTTGGGCACTTAACTTCTCTACATTTATTTTCTCACCTGAGAAATGGAGATAATAATTAAACCTACCCCATTTTTGTTGGGGACTAAATGAGATGGTATGTGTAAAGAGCTGTGATTGGCACATAATACATGCTGTGTTAACAATAGTAGTTTTTACCTAAATTCATGCATCACAAGCTGAGTCAAAATGAGTCTCTCCAAGCCAATTTCTAGAAAATCAGTTGATCACACCAATGCTATGGTATGCATTTGAATTTATTTCAAAGATTGACTCGTGCTATTTGAAAAGTCAGAACCTGAATCCAAAAGCTTGAAGTAGGAGTAGGTGCCCCATAGAGTTTCCAAGAAGCACCTAGTAGATTTGAACTGCTGACCTTTTGGTTAGCAGCCATAGCACTTAACCACTATACCACCAGGGTATCCAAGTAGGAGAGACTTAAACTTACTGAGTATTCTGAGCTGATATAACTCTCCTAAATCCTTGATCTCTGAGGAGCCAACAGGAAGCACACAGCATTCATGCTACTTCTTCTATCTCCTGTCTGAATTCTGTAGAGCTGAGACCAGAACGGGAAATGGAGGACAGGAAAGTAAACCAGGGGTGTGTACAATTGGCCTGGCAAATAGGAGCAACCATGCTGGAGTTCTGAGCATTTCACTTCCCTGAACTTTGAGTTCTTCATCTATAAAACTATCTTGAAAGACTCTCATTTTAGCATTCTATCATATGAAGACAGGACATCATGGCTAGTAAAATAGGGGGTCAGCAAAAAAGAGGAAGACCCTCAACAGGATTGATTAACACAGTGGCTGCAACAAGGGGCTCAAACACAGCAACAATTGTGAGGATGGCCCAGGACCAGGCAGTGCTTCGTCTTGTTGTGCATGGGGTCACTATGAGTCAGAATTGACTCAAGGACACCTAACAACACAACATCATCTCAAGAAGACAGGCTAAACTACAAGCAGTAGGTAGTGTTTCTCAAACTTTTGTTGGCTAACTCATCTAAAGTATTTATTCATTTAAATGCAAATTCCTGGACCTTATCCTCAGAAATTGATCATGGCGGTCCACGGTAGTTTTCAGAAACCAGTGTGGACTCTCTAAATGCTTTCTTACTGATTCCCTCTGCTTATCCATCATGTCTATACGTCATGTTGGTACTGCTGCCTCAAATTCTCCACTTGCTTTTGCAATTGCCTAGACATGGGCTTTTCTTTTTTTGCACTTAGCTAAAATAACAAGCTACAAAATTAGAAATAGGTGTGTTACTTTAACGAGTAATTATTTTCCTGAAAATGAAAGCTAGTGGGTCTATTTTAAGAGTATTAGCTGACAGGGAACTAAATTCACCCTACAGTGCATTTCAACATGCATTTCAGAAAAGTAACAGGTAATAGAACTCCAAGCTACAGAGAATTTGTGAAAGCTGAGGGAAGAGACTGGCAACCTTCTCACATGGGCTATCAGAATTCATTGCAGAGTCGAGCTGATTTTTCTCAAGGAGAATAATAATTTTAAAAGATTCCCTTTCATCTAATGACTATGTTAAATTATTTCTTTCTCATTTCCACAGCGCAAGCGGGAGGTTAACCACGGAGTGACAGGCTCAAGGCTGCCCGGATGCGGCAGAATTCACACAACTTAATGAGGTGGCTTGAAGCTGTCCTTTCCAGTGAAGAGTTTAGGGAGATGATCCCTGCACTGCAGTCTGGCAAAAGTCAAGGTCCTGACATGCCATCTTATTAGACACTGTCTCTTGGTTTTTCCCTCACGAATGATATCCAGACAGTTCTCCGGGTCCGTGGCTGAAGTCTTTACTATCCCTGCCTATTGTAGCGGGGGCTGATAAATTAGAGACACTCACATTTCCTTCATCTTTTTTGTTTTTAAATAAACAGGACCTTTATCACTTATGCTGAGGCATTACAGAACTGGGTTCAGGGCACAACATCCCCACCAGGAGATTCCAGACAAACAAACTGCGTCAGCAATTGCTTCAGCTCAAGGACCAGCATCAACCTTGTCTTTATATAAACCTCTAACAGGGCACGTTTCCTGAAGGCGTCTGCAGTAATTTTATCGACAAGCACCCAATTGTTACTTGCCCCACCATAATGGTTGAGCTTCCAGGGTAAAAAGTAAATTAATTAACAATCACATATCTGATAGCCTCTCTCGTATCTGTGATCCTGCTCTGGTCTTCTGGTGGTATTTAGCAAACTATAAATTTGGGCCATGGATGTTATTTCACTTTTTTTTTAGAAGCATCTCTTTTGGCCCTTTTTAATTTTTTTTTTAATTAAACTTCAACATAATTCTAAAAGTATCCCTATCTGTGTCCCTAAATGAAAGGAAGCTCTCAAGGGTCAGGCGCTTGGTCCATTTGCATAGACAGTCGTTCCTCAAGGACAGAGTAGAGCTGAATCTGAGAGGCCCGAGCTCCCCCAACACCAGCCTAGGCCTGCTCTGGCCAAAGACAAAAATGGTCAATATTCTGTGTACAACAGCCAAACACTAGTCACTTTCCCACTCTGGGCCTCAGCTTCCCCTTCTGTGAAATTGGACAATTTCTACTAAAAGTGTGAACCATGGGCTGCAGCATCAGCTCTGACAGCCCGTATTCAAGTTCCTGCTCCACTATTTGGACAAGGTGATTATTCTCTCTAAGCTCCAGTTTCCTCATTTGTAAAACGGGAATGTTGTGTGCCATCAAGTCGATTCTAACTCACAGTGACCCTACATGACAGAGTGTAACTGCCCCAGAGGATTTTCTAGGCTGTCTTTACGGGAGCAGATAGCCAGATCTTTTCTCCCACGGAGTGGCTGCTGGGTTTGAACTAGAAATCTTTTGGTTAGTGGCTGAGATCTTAACCATTGTGCCAGCAGGGTTCCTAAAATGGGAATAATGATACCACTTCTTTGAGTTGGGGTTAAAATTAATGAGATAACATATGTTACTTGCCCTGGTAATGAGTTTTAAATGCTCAGTGAATGAGACCAAGTATACTAATCCAAAAATTTTAGCTTTATAGTTCGGCTTTTATAGTATGTTGGAAACCCTGGTGGCATCGTGGTTAAGTGCTACGGCTGCTAACCAAAAGGGTGGACGTTCAAATCCACCAGGCATCCTTGGAAATCCTATGAGGCAGTTTTACTCTGTCCTATAGGGTCGCTTTGAGTCAGGATTGACTCAACGGCAATTTTTTTTTTTTTTTTAGTAGTATGTTTTTTTTTTTTTATGTTAAGAACTGCATCAGAAAATTGAATTTAGTGTTGCAAATTTATGTAACCCTTTTCTTCTGTCCTTTTAAGAGTCTGGTTAGAGTTAGGGTCAGAGTCTGGTTAGAGTTTAAAAGAAAAAAAAAAAAGTTGCCACTGAGTCAATTCCAACTCATAGCGACTGGATAGGATGGAGAGGGTTTCCAAGGAGCGGCTGGTGGACTTGAACTGCTGACGTTTTGGTTAGCAGCCAAGCTTTTTACCACTGTGCCAGCACTGCTCCTGGTTGGAGTTAGGGTCTCTTTAATTAATGTAAGTTTAAGAAACTGGAGCAAGTTGAAAAAAAAAGTTCTCTTTTTTTAAGTGAATTGTACTAAGAAAAACCCACTGCTGTCTTCCTCCTTTCCCGGCCTGTTGCTGACACAGTGGTAGCTGACTCAATGGGGTTTCACCCTAGAACAACAGTGACCACTGATACGTAAGTTTCCCTTTTATAAAGCTGCTCCCAGGGGTAACAGCACCCAGTAGATGCTCCTAGGTACTTCAGAGCAGCTGCATTACGATGACGACAGTGTCTGCTGCCCCTGGAAAAGTCCCTGGGTTCCTGAAAGCCTCTCTCTCTCAGCACTAACTTCTAGGAGAGCGGCTCAGAACAACGGCCTACCTGAGCCCCCTAGTGCCAGCTGCGGTGCACAACTCTGAAGGGTGTTCCTGCAAAGCCCTCTGCGGAGGCATTAGCAAAGCCAGTCCAGGAATGTCAAGTGATCTTACACCCCTGACTGCCCCTCAGCAACTCTCTGAAAGGTTGGCCACCTAAGGCAAGTCAGTCTTCCCCGAGTTAGGGACAGGTTCGCTGACTCACCCCAAAGCTCACTAAGCTGTACCCTTCAGCCTACGTCTGCACCCAGGTATCCCGAGGACTTGGCCAAAGGCTGTCTCAGTCATCCAGTGCTGCTATAACAGAAATACCACAAATGGGGCGTCTTTAACAAACATAAACTCATTTTCTCACAGTTTAGGAGGCCAGAAGTCCAAATTTAGGGTGCCGGCTCTAGGGGAAGGCTCTCTCTCTCTGTCGGTTCTGGAGGAAGGTCATCTTTGGAGCTTCTACTCCTGGGAAGTTTTCATGCAGCTTGGAGTATTCCTTCCCCTTTCTCTGCTTGCTGTTGTTGCTGTTAGGGGTCTTAGAGCAGGTTCCGATTCATAGCAACTCTGTGTACAAAAGTACAAAACACTGCCCAGTCCTGCGCCATCCTCACAGTCATTGCTATGTTTGATCCCATTGTTGCAGCCACTGTGTGAACCCATCTCGTTGAGAATCTTCCTCTTTTTTGCTGACCCTCTACTTTACCAGGCATGATGTCCTTCTCCAGGGACTGGTCCCTCCTGATAACACATCCAAAGTATGTGAGACGAAATTTTGCCATCCTCGCTTCTAGACTTCCGGCTGTACTTTTTCCAAGACAGACTTGTTGGTTCTGGCAGTCCACGGTATATTCAATATTCTTCATTAACACTATAATTCAAAGGCATTAATTCTTCTTCTTGGTAGCTTGCATTCAATCTCTTTATATCTCAAAAGAGATTGACTCAAGATATACTCCACAATAATCCTGCTTCATTAACGTGTCAAAGACAACCCACTCTCAAATGGGATTATAAACACAGGCATAGGGGTTAGGGTTTAGAACACATATTGGGGGGAACACAATTCAATCCATAACAAGCCCCAAACTCACTTTTCTATACTTAGAATATCACTTGTATCCTTAGAAAACAATGTAGAAAAGAGGAAAAGCGTTGACTTTGGAGTCAGAAATACTAAGAATCCAGGCCTGCCTGGACTCTTTTGGAGCCTGGCTGGTGCAGTGGTTAAGAGCTCAGGCTGCTAACCAAAAAGTCAGCAGTTCAAATCCACTAGCCACTCCCTGGAAACCCTATGGGGCAGTCCTACTCTGTCCTACGGGGTTGCTATGAGCCTGAATCAACTTGACAGCAATGGGTTTGGATTTTTTTGTTTGTTTGTTTGTTTCTGGACTACTTGCTAGTTGAATATTCTTAAACAAGTTACTTAATCACTCAGTGCCTCTATTAACTCAATTTAGAAATAGGGATGATAAGGCTTACTCCACAGGGTTACTTAAATCACTAAATGAGAAGATAGGTAGGTAGGTAGGTAGGCAGGCAGATAGGTAGGTAGATAGGTTAGATAGATGATAGACAAACTGACAGATAGATTAGACAGACAGATTAGACAGATGATAGATAGATAGATAGATAGATAGATAGATAGATAGATAGATAGATAGATAGATAGATAGATAGATAGATAGATAGATAGATAGATAGATAGATAGATAGATAGATAGATAGATAGATAGAAAGAGAGAGAGAGATAGATAGATAGATAGATAGATGATAGATAGATGATAGATAATGTACATATATGCAAAATTTTATATATGTATGTACATGAACTGTAATAGCTATAAACTAGAATATATATCTATAAATAAGAACATGTTACTGTTGTCAGCTGCAGTCTAGTTGACCCCCGACTCATGGCAACCCCATGCACAACAGGATCGCATCCATAGGGTTTTCACTGGCTGATTTTTTGAACGTAGATCTCCAGGACTTTCTTCCTAATCTGTCTTAGTCTGGAAGCTCTGCTGAAACCTGTTCAGCATCCTAGCAACACGCAAGCCTCTACAGAGAGATGGCTGTACATGAGGTGTACTGGCTGGAAATCAAACCCAACTCCAGCATGGAAGGCGAGAATTTTAGAAAAGAGAGAAAATCACAAAAGAGCAGCATATGAGCTTTCCAGGGATGCTGTAATAAAATACCTCAAACTGCATGGTTTATATGAACAGAAACTTATTGTCTCACAGCTCTGGAGGCTGCAAGTCCAAGATCAGGAGATGGGTGCTGCTGGCTGCCTCTGAGGCTTTGAGGGAGCATCTGTCCCCTGCCTCCTTCCTAGCTGCTGGTCGCTCCAGGCGTTCCTTGACTTGCAGCTACGTGGCATCCTTCCTCTGTCTTCCTGCCTCTGCTTATCTTCACTTCTTTCATAAGGACTGCAGTCATACAGAATTAGGACCTATTCCACTCAGTGTGACCCCATGTTAATCTGTTAACATCTTTAAAGACCCTACTCCCAAAAAGGGTCACGTTCACAGGTGCAGAGGTTAGGACTTCAACATATCTTTTAGGGGGACACAATTCAGTCCACAACAAGTAGTTTAAATATTTGGGTGATGGGAAAGGAGCCATCCTACTTATTTTACCATGGTAACCTAATTCTGCTTCGAGGAATGGGTATCAGGTTTTCAACACCAGAAGTGCACAAACTCAGGACATTTTTATTAGAAGCTCGCAGACCTCTCTCCTAGCCCTCCCGTCCTGCTTCCTGAGTCACTGTCCAGACGAGGTTCAGTTTAAAGTCTCTGAACCAGCACGCATTAAGGGGGCTCCTTGGCAGTCTGCAGAGTGTGTACAAGGTAGAGATGCTCACGGGCTGTTCTTAAAGTCTACTCTCTGGCTGTGCCAGGGAATTCCACCATCAAGCACCTATCATTCTAACCCATCCAACCAGAATCAACTAATATTTTTAACTGAAGGAAATACTAGATGACAAACCCAGCTTCAACTGATATTATTTCTAAAATGCCTTATAATAATAAAGGTATTAATTTAATTCATTAAAAAATTATTAAGCAGATACTAAACTATGGAGTGGACAAAATCCAGTCCTCAAAAAGATCACAATTTATTGGGAAAAAGAAACATACTTACTCATTATAGTCATCAGTAGAGCAAAATAAATGTGTATTTAGGAGCAAAACTATGTCATGGAAAAAATGAAAAAGGAAAGATTCACTCAACTTGCATACTGGTGAGCCTACTACATGCCAAGTTCTGTGCTTTACCACAGGAAAAGAAACACGAGTCATATTTTATTTCCACTTATGATAAATTTTTAATCTCTCTGGGAATAAAGATGTTCAATCAACAAATTATAAACCAATGTGATTAAAGAAATAGCAAAGGGCTACAGAAAGCAAGGAAAGGGGGATTCTTAATATCTATAGGTATCAGGGAGAAAGTTATTCTGGAAAAAGTAGCCTCAAAGGTGGAAAGAAAATTTACTGACAAGCCCCTAACCTTTGAGCATTATCATAAACCCAAATTATGATGTATAGATCCTAGTCTTATTGGTTACAGCATCCATTCTAGTTGGAAGTTTCCAATAATTCAGAAATTAACTTTCTTGAAGTCTTTCTTTAACATCCTAGATATTTAGTTTTGGCTATCTCAGCTGGTTTTATCCTCTGTTGGCAAATAATTACAAAGCCTAATATTATTCCCTCTTATTCTCACTCTGTTTTCAGAAGAAATACCTGGTATGTACCTTTTTCAAGTCAAGTCCACAAAATTTATGCAGAGGCCATTGTTTTATTCACTGTTGCAAGACGGTCATCCTTTGAGTACATTTATCTAATGAAGATGAAAACCGTAAATGGACAGAGCCAAGCACCCCCATTCTTGTCTTGCCAAAACTAGAAGATTGGAGTTGAATAAACTGGATTTAAGTATCATTCATCACGTGGCTAGCTGGTGGAAGCTGCCACGATATGACAGATACAATGCAGAGCACTCTGAATCAGCAGATTAGATAAAGCAGAAATAGTTCTAGTTAACAGGACTTTCTTTATGAACGTTGATAGTAAATCTGGAGGTAATTCTTTAAAAGTTTACATATAAAAAAAAAATAAGTAGAAGACATTCCCCTATACTGAAGTTACTAAATGCTGTGCTGTGTATAAAGTTTTACTACTTTGTTATTTTTTTTTTTTTTTTTTTTTCTACTTTGTTATTTTATCTTGCCAATTTTTACATTTACTTCAACGAATGTCCAGTATTGCTGATCAATGTCCAAGTAAAATTCCTCATTTGAAAAACCTATATATATATATATATATATATATATATATATTTTTTATTGATACTTCTTTTCTCAATTTAACATAGAAAGTAATGTTCAACACTGGAACGACACTGTCAACAGAATTGATTCATTTTGGTTTTGGGGAGTTTTGTTTTTAATATGCTAAATGTTTCTTTTTATTATTATATTCCCCATTTGAATACTAATACTAATACTGTTCAGTGAAGTACTATACATATTTTTAATTGCAAAAGTATTACATGTTCACTGTAAAATATCATTCTTTATATGCACACACACACACACAAAATCAGGACTGCATGAAACGGCTAACTTCAGGGCTGGGGCAAGAAAGGTACACGATGAGCTTTGGATAATTTGTTGCCCCAAAAAGTAAGGAAGTGTTAAAAAAAATTATGAGGATATGCCAAAATTATACAGAAACCACCTTGAAGGCCTAATCTGGGGCAATTTGGCAAATAAATAATGAATAGGGATCTAAGTCCACGCTAATGTTCAGAAATAAAGCTCTTTTTACTAGTCTCCCAACATTTCAGAAAGTGAGATCATTTCAAAAGACAAAAAAAGACAGATGATAAGACTCAGAACAAAATAAAAAGTGGCAAAGCCAATGAGGGTAATTAAAGAGAAAAATATCTTTTTTTTTTTTTACAAATTTGAAAGCGATATTTGATACCGAATGTAGAATTGATGCTGCTGAAAATTAAACCAACAAAGTTAAGACGAGAAGATTCACAGAGAAAGCAGTGAGAAGACCAAACAGATAAAGCAAATTGTGAGGAAAAAAGTACCAAGGAGTATAGATAATGGAAACCCAGTGTGTTCAGAACTATTTCTATGGAAATAATCCACAAAGGTAATAAGTATTTAGAGCTATAATACGAGGAAGATGTCCAGAAATAAAGGACACATGAATCTGCAGACAAAAAATTTCCACTAAAACTACTAGGAAAAACCATCGCGTAATTCAGGCTTCCTGACAGACGAACAAATCAGCGGCGCTCGGACAGAATCTCCACCTTTGGCATCTCAGCAGAATGGGATGCTATGAGAGAAGGAAAACGTGCTTACACAGTGGTCAGAAAAACATGGTTTGCAAGTATGCTATGTCCATTTTATAAGTTGTCATTTATTTGTTTTTAAAAAAAAGTATTCTTATATACTCAAGCACTGATAATATGCAACCTTTTTATAAGTTTCGTATGGAATACATATTTGAAGACTGGCAGAGTCTGCTTGCTGCCTGCCCTAATATAAAATTCTCCCCTTCTTCCTTAGTGTTGTTGTTAGGTGCCGTCCCGTCGGTTCTGACTCATAGCAACCCTACGCACAACAGAACGAAAACACTGCCCAGTCCTGCACCATCCTCACAATTGTTGTTATGCTTGAGCCCATTGTTGCAGCCACCGTGTCAATCCATCTTGTTGAGGGTCTTCCTCTTTTCTGCTGACCCAGCACTTTACCAAGCATTATGTCTTTCTCCAGGACTGATGCCTCCTGTAAGATGCAGTCTCGCCATCCTTGCTTCTAAGGAGCATTCTGATTGTACTTCTTCCAGGACAGATTTGTTTGTTCTTTTGGCAGTCCATGCTATATTCAATATTCTTCACTAACACCACAATTCCAAGGTGTCAATTCTTCTTTGGTCTTCCTTATTCATTGTCCAGCTTCTTAGTGTTAGGATCCCTAATTTTTAACTCAATACATAGCCCTTCAGATTAAAAATTACACTTTCCGACTTCCCTTCCATCCAGCTGTGGCCAGCTTGATCAACTTCTGTCCAATGGAACATAAGTGTGGTAAGCTGCTTCCAGGAAATGCCATTAGGGAGACAGGCACGCCCTTCTTCCCTTTCCTTTATCAGCTAAGTGTGAGTGCAGACAGGGCCTGGAGCTCCGAAGTCTTCGTGAAGCTACACACTCAGCCCTGGCCTGCACTTCTTGACTGCTTTAGTTAGGGAAAACAAAACTTCTGTCTTGGTTAAGCCTATTATTTTCTTATTTCAAACGCCTGCAACAAATCTGCTCCAAGTTGATGCCATCATACACAAAAGCCAAATAAAAGATTAAATCACAAATGAGGAAATCATCTGTATGAAAAAAAAAAATTTATAATGATCGTTAAATCCAATTAAACAGAATAGTCAAAACAGTTGGGGTAAATAGGGTTAAAATACTATTATATGCTGTTATAATTTTGAAATAAATGATAAATAATGAATTAATTAATTGATGATTTGTGGATTGTGGATGTAGCAACTAGATGGATGGAGATTAGAGAGAAAAGGATCAATAAAATGTGCTGATTCATCTTTCAGGGAACAAATGTATTTGGATTAACTGATAAAATTGATGAATTGAGAATATTACTTAATATGTTCATTAGGATTGCCCAGTAGTTAAAGAAAGCCAAATTAATAATGAGTTAACAAATTCAGAGATTTATTTAACTTCCAAATACCATGAAGCCAGGTGTAGGCAGTCCAGAGATGTTGTGGTTACTTCAATTTGGCATAAGAAATAGCAGCTAATCTGGCTTTGTTTTTTCATCTTTGGTTTTTTCAGTCATCTGACATATGCTCATGAGATGGCCACTGGAGCTCCAGCCATCATATCTGCTTCCAGGGAGAAAAAAAGGGAGGAGAAAATTCTTATATAAATTCAGTCTCATTTCATATTGGCCTCCCATAGATTCAAGGGAAACTGAAAAACATAGTAGATGTAGTAAAAGCCAAGCATGTTTCCCCTCAATAGGAAGAGGGTTCCATTAGTAGGAAACAAAACTGATACTGAGGAGGCAACTAGCAGGCTCTGCCTTAGAAGTAAATATACCAACTTATGTAACGACTGCGTATCCACCATATTAATAAAAGAGAAAACTGAAACTCAGAAAACTATTTAACAGTTAGTACACATTACTTCTAATCACTTCACAACGTTAAGAAAAAAACGGATTGTTGGGGATAACTGCTTTTTCTTTTGCAAATTTATGTACTGTTTGACTATTTTTAAAAAGATTATCCTTTATTAACAGAATAAACAGTAAATATTTTTGTATAAATAAATCAGGTAGTTTATGATTTTTTTGTTTGTTTTGCAACAATTTACACATTATAGAAATTATTAGTCTAAAATTTTTTAACAAATTTTATAATAAAGCTTCCTGGACCTGAAACTTTATAGAGAGGTAAACTTTTAGCAGTTTTTTTCAAGGTTTTTTGTTTGTTTTTTAGGATGTTAGGTCAATTCTTGTTTTCAATTTTTGGCAAATTGTGATAACTTCTACCTTCCAAGGAAAAAAATTTTTTTTTAATGGAAAGATGGTAGTAATGATGACAGCCTAGTTCTTTGATCTTCCCAAATCCACACTAAAAACTGACACAGCAAAATCAAAACCCATGGTCAACATTTACAACAAAATTAGGTTATATGCTATCTCCACAAAACTAAAATACAGATGGGTGGGGAAAAGTCAGCTACAGCCACGAGATATGCATATTACTGGCTAGTGGTTAAACTAAATATATAGTTATTTGTAGAGATAAGGTTAAATGAGAATCAAAAGGGAGATATTATAGTATGTAATGGCTATACGATCTGACAATATAGATAAGATAAACGTGTCGAAAATAGTGGAAGATGAGAACTGTTGTTAGTTGCTGTCAAGTTGATTCCACCTCATGGAGACCCCATGTGTATACAGTAGGACTGCACCACAAGCTTTTCAAGGCTGTGAGCTTTTGGAAGCAGGTCATCAGGCCTCTCTTCCGAGGCACCCCTGGGTGAATTTGAACCTCCAACCTTTCGCTAGTAGTCAAATGCTTTACTGTTGGTGCCATGCAGGGACTCCAGAATGAGGATAGCAGACGTACATGTTTTTAACTGTTCTCAGGAAATCATAATTCATGGTGCCAGTATTAGTACTGGTATTCTGAGACTGTAGTGTGTAAAGGTTAATAATGAAAACTATTATGGAATATTCGAATTATTTTCCTCCTGTATCAGAAGGCAGAAAACTACTGGACATGGGCCATTGCTGGTGAGGATGCAAAATGGTACTGTCATTGTGGAAAGCAGCCTGGTGGTTCCTCAGAAGACTAGAGGTAGAGCTGCCACAAGTCCCAGCAATTCCACTCTAGGTATATACCCCAGTGATCTAACAGAAGTTACACAGACAGACATACGCACACCTATGTTCACTGCAGCATTAATCACAACAGCAAAAAGATGGAAACAGCCTAAGTGCCCATCAACAGATGAATGGATAAGTACAATGTGGTACATACAATGCAATACTACTCAGAGATAAAGGAAAACGAATTCCCGGAACATTTTACAACGTGGATGAAGCTGGAAGACATTAAAGACTCGATGCCGTCAAGTCGATTCCGACTCACAGCAACCCTACAGAACAGAGTAGAACTGCCCCACAGAGTTTCCAAAGAACACCTACTGGATTCGAACTGACAACCTTTTGGTTAGCAGCTGTAGCACTTAACCATTACACCATCAGGGTTTCTATTTATGTTGAGTGAAATAAGTCAATCACAAAAAAAACAAAAAACAAATACTGTATGTTCTCACTTTTATGAAACGACAGAAATAGATAAATATACAAAAATTAGTGTTCATTAGTGGTTATGGGGGTGGGGGAGTACTCCCTAGGTAGCAGTCACTTTTAGTTTATAGAAATGGGAAAAGTGGCACCAAATACGAAGTTTACACAGCACGGCCAACGTAACTGACGCCAATGAGCTGTACACAGGGAAAAGAGATGAATGGGCAAATGCTAGGGTGTGTTGGCTTTGCAACAATAACAACAACAAAAGGAGAGGGGCTACAGATGCTGATACTAATTAGACATAACCACTCACCTCATGGGATTATTTCTCTTGACTTGGGGGCTTAGAGTTGTGGTCTTGTGGGACAATCCCATCAACTGGCACAATATAGTTCTTAAAGTTTACGTTCTATCTCCCAGAGTAGTGTCTGGGGTCTTAAAAGCTTACGAGTGGCTACCTAAGACACAATTATTAGTCTTTATTTGTCTGGAACAAGAGAAAGAAGGAAACCCAAGAATCAAAGAAGGAACTGGACTACAGGACTAATTTTCTCCAGGAACTACCGCCTTCTTCACCTAGATAGTGCCCAGCTACCAATACTTAATGTTCTGATCAGAAACACAACTGATAAATCTTGACAAAAAGGGAGGAAAAATGTGGAACATAACTTCAAATTCTTAAAGAATCCAGACTTACTGGATCTATTGAGGCTGGAGGTGTCCCCAAGACTATGGCCCTGAGTTGCTCTTCAAACCTGGAATTGAAACTATCCCTAGAAGTCACCTTTAAACTAAGTAACAGTTTAGCCCGAAGAATAAAGATTGTCACCCTTGAGTACTGCATGTTTTGGTTTTTAATTATCTATACAAGACCAAGGAAACCCTGGTGGCATAGTGGTTAAGAGCTATGGTTGCTAACCTAAAGGCCAGCAGTTTGAATACACCAGGTGTTCTTTGGAAACTCTATGGGGCAATTCTATTCAGTCCCATAGGGTTGTTATGAGTTGGGATCAACTCGATGGTTTTTTTTAATAAGACCAAAGAGTCAACAGCTATTTTAAAGCATAGATGCAAATGTTGGAGGGCACAGAAATTAAGTAAATGGAAGTAAAGCAACTAGAACAGAAATAACGAGAATAGTGACACAATGTGAATGACGTAACCGATGTCACTGATCATTATGTCTAGAAACTGTGGAATGGGAGCACGTTTTGCTGGATATATTTACACTAAAAAAATAAAAGAATGAAATGAGCCTGTCAGTTCGAGAAAAACAATGATAACATTTGAGTTTTAAGTGAAAATTAGAATATTGAACTTTCTGGCTTTACAATATTTAAAGAGCTTATGATAAGATAGGTAACGGCATTAACAGATGTACTCCTTTGAAATTCTATAATGAAACATTTGGAAGGCCTGCGTAATTCAGCAAACCAATATTTTCTAAATGGCCAATGTATGAGATTATAAAATCACGCACGGGTAAAAGATAAAGTACAATGTAGGCCAGTGGGATTTAAAGTAATGAATATGAAAAGTTTATTGATGTGGTTTCAGGTTTCACATTGTAACTAACCTTTAAGCAACTACCACTTGCTGAGTTTTGGTGTAGTATCAAAGAAGGATACCCATGATTATTTGAAGTCTATTAAAATATTCCTCCTTTTTCCAACTACATTATCTGTATAGGCCCCAGCTTTCTTCATATTCTTCAAACAAAATAATATATTGTAAGAGATTGGATGCAGGAGATGATATTCTATGCAGGAGCTGTCTTCTATTACACTAGACCTTAAAAAGATTTGGAGAAATATAAAAAAATTTCATTGTTCTCTGTTGTTGTTTTGGAAAATATATTTACCTGTCATAAAAACGCACTATTTGTATAAATACATAATGGGTTTATCATTTGTTATTTTTAAATGGATTCAGAATAAATATTTTTAAAAATTTCTCAGTTTTAGTTTTAAATGAAGTAAATATTACACCAAATATTATAAAAGAGACGGGTCCCTTGAGATTAAAACATTTGAGAAACTCTCCGCTACACACACTTAAGGATGACAAAAATGAAATACAATGAAAAAATAAAATCCCTTCAGAGAACTCAGTAATTTTTAAGTGTTCAGATAAAGAATGATTCCTGAAAACAGAAGTTATCAGTTATCTGAATACATTGTCTAGGAGTTTATTATAGGTATATTGTTGAGTTGAAGCCAGGAAGTTGGAACATTACCAACTAGCATTATACAATAGACCCTTGACATTCACAAAGGACATGAATTCAACTACAGAATGTTGTGTAACATTTCTATTTTTGTTTTTTCTGGGAACACTTTATTTTTCAGTGACATTTCCCACAAAGAAGTATTTTTTAAATCGCTTTATCAGATACAATAAGAAATAAAGAAATGCTAGCTGGTTAGATGTGCTTCTTCATGAGTGAAAGACTTCACCCTGAATGTCAGCTAAGTCGTGCTTGTGACTTAAATTTGAATTGCAAAAAATAATAATAATAAATTACTGTGTTTCATGGGTCTTCATAGTCCTTTGCTGGGATCCAAAACTATAAATGTAATATCTGCGAATATCAAGGACCTATCTTAGGAAGGAAAGTATGACAATATCGCTATTCTCAAAAATTTAACAAGAGAGAAACTATGAAAGACCAGTAAATGTAATCTTTACAAAGGTGCCATGCTGGTTCAAAATTGGGAGGCTTCCTAAAACTCTTCATGGAAAAAGTTAAACCAGAGGCAGACTTAGAAAAGTGAGTAGAACTTAACAAGCAGGCAGGAGAAGAAAGAAGACCATTTTGTTCTACATGATGAGGACAAAGACTTGAAAGAATAAAGCTTTATTAGAGCAGGTCTTAAAGACTGGAAAACATTTCTTCATCTAAGAAAAAAAAATACCACTGAAATACCAACTACAATTTGAATTATTTTTGAGTGGACCTCATTAAATACAAACCTTATTGCATTTAAATTATTAGGTTATCCACAAACAACTGCCTCCTTTGCCATGAGGCCAGAAGAAGTGGATGGTGCCCAGCTACCATTACTAAACATTTTGATCAAAGATTCTACAGAAGAACAGAATTTCAAATTCTCAGGGACTCCAGGCTTTCTGGAGAAAAGGGAGCTGCGTGAATCCCTGAAACTATTGCCCTGAGATATTCTTTAAAACTTAAACCAAAAATATCCCCTGGAGTCCTCTTAAAATCAAACAATAGTTTAACTAGAGAATACAATTATAAAAACTCATGAAAAGTTTTACACACTGAAACAATCTTTGATGGTTACGAGGAGGGGAAGCATGGGGAGGGAAAAACACTACACAATAGGTAAGTGGTTAACTTTGGTGAAGGGTAAGACAGTACACAATACTGGGGAAGTCAGCACAACTTGACCAAGGCAAAGTCATAGATGCTTCATAGACACATCTAAACTCCCCGAGGGACTGAATTACTGGGCTGAGGCCTGGGGACCATGGTCTCGGGGGACATCCAACTCAATTAGCATAATATCGTTTATAAAGAAAATGTTCTACATCCTACTTCAGTGAGTAGCGTCTGGAGTCTTTAAGTCCTCTGAGCAGCCGTCTAAGATACTTCACTGGTCCCACACCATCTGGGACAAAGGAGAATGAAGAAAACCAAAAACACAGGGAAAGATTAACCCAAAGAACTCATGGACAACAACTACCACAGCCTCCACCAGACTGAGTTTAACATAACTACATGGTGCCCGGCTACCACTATCGAATACTCTGACTGGGATCACAACAGAGGGTCCCAGACAGAGATAGAGAAAAAATGTACAACAAAATTTAAATTCACAAAAAAGGACCAGACTTACTGGTCTCACAAAGACTGGAGAAAAGTTCCGAGAGAAGGCAGGAAGGGACAAGAAAGCTGGATGAACGGAAATGGGGAACCCAAGGTCAAGAAGGGCAGAATGTTGACACGTAGCCGGGTTGGCAACCAATATCACAAACTAATGTCTGTTAATTGTTTAATGAGAAACTAATTTGCTCTGTAAACCTTCATCTAAAGCACAATTAAAAAAAAAGAAAGAAATACAAACAGCTGTATGTAAAAAGGAGTATGTCATTTAACATTTAAGTTAAATATAAAATATAGCTTTATTGGCTAGTTTAAAAAAAAGTCTGCCTTGATTATTACGTTTTTTTAAGAACTATCTATATGGGATCAAAGTGACAATAGCAACTTAAAAGATTAGACAGGAACTTTAGGGAGCAGTGAGTTTATGCTAATAGGGAAGGAGCGAATCAGAAAAGAAGGGTAAGAACAGTGGCCCAACTCAAAGAATGTAATCAATGTCACTGAACTGTACATGTAGAAATGGTGAAACTGGTGTGTTTTGCTGTGTATACTCTCAACAACAACAACCAAATTTAAAAAAAAAGAAAACAATTATTAGGTTAACAGCATTTTTTGTTTTTTTGTATTACTGCTTTAAGACTGGAGTTCACTTGAAAATACATGCAATAATATTTGTGAACATTTCTTTCATTTATGTTTTTTTTAGCAGGAGATAAAATACCTGCTCAGAGAGTTATTTTTAACAGCTTCTAAGTGAATCAGTTTAAACAGGCAAAATGTCTTTTTCACTTCTTTTTTTTTTTTTTTTTTTCTTCTCCAAAAAAACCCTAGTAATGTATCAGGAAAAAAAATAGGTAATTTTAAGTATATACAATAATGCTGTGATTTTTTAAACATTTTTATTTAGACTTTATTTTATGGCAGTGTTTCTTTCCTTGGCTGTCTAAAACACAACAATACTGCTTCATAAAAAAAAAAAAAATTTTTTAGATTGGATTTACTCAGCAATGCCTTCCCCCGTGGAAAAGCTTTTGTTTTTTTAAATAAATACTGGAATTAAAACAGTGATTAGCAAACATCTAGTTTAATCCCTGACACTCAGACACACAGCCTTCCCAGGGTTGCCCAGCAAGTCAGTGGCAGAGAGAGAATCAGCTGCCTTGAAGCCCTGTCTTATAAACTAGTCTCAAAAATGTCTAGGAAATAATACAAATAGATGACATACAACTGTCCATTGTTCTGAGTTACTGCCTTTTTATTTTTGAATATAGTTACTTGTTTTCCATTATTACTATACAATATCATCTTTTTTTTTTGTAAACTAGTTTCTGGAGTAGGGGCATTTTCCCTATCAGAAGAGAAAAATACTAGTTCTCTCCAACATGAAAGTGTTAACGCGAACTGTGTCTTTAACGCTTATGTTCTATGTGTTCTGGCTCTCTTTTTATGTACACCAATAATCCATAAATTGGAATACTTCTCTGGTTGTTCATATTATAATTTTTCATTGTTTAAGCTTTGTTTATGTTTTTTAAGAGAAAATCTCAAAGCTTTTGAGTCCTCAGGATGATGTCCTTTCCTGTGTTATTTATTTTTTCTTTTGGATCTCAGGTTTACAGAACTGAATTAATCATAACCCTTGGCTAATAACATATTTCCCACCATTAGTCTATGAAAGACTCACTTTCATGTCTGTATATAATTGATTAGTTATTTTTAATAGCATATCAATCATTTATAAACCCACCACCTCAAATAAAAGCTGGGACATTGGTAAAAAACCTCATCCTACCATACAGTTCCCACCACTATCCCATTCCCTCCTCCTCCCACCCAAGGTAGCCATCATCCTGAATCCTGTTTCTATCATTCTCTTTCCTTTTTCTACATTTTTATTGCATCTTCATGCATTCTGTTGTTATTTTTTAAGGTTTTCACCCCCTCTATTCTCATCTTCCCAGTAAAAAAGACAGTGGAAAGGCAACATGTAGTGGACAGTCCCTGATTCTAAAGCATCACAAGACAGAAATCTGCAGCAGCTTGTAAATAGGATAGTTCTGTCTCAACTACTGAACTGACTCAGAATGACTACCGCCCCCCAAACACACACGCAGACACAGGCGCAGACACACACACACACACACACACACACACACACAGAGACACAGACACACACACAGATACACACAGACGCACACACAGACACAAAAACACACACAGACATAGACACACAGGCACACACACACAGACACACAGACACAGAAACACACACACAGACACACAGAGACACAGACACACACACAGACACAGATGCACACACACAGACACAGAGACACCCACACACGCACACACACACACACCATACTTGGTCCACTACTGCACACACAGGCAATGATTAATATTATAAATTATTGAGGAATTTTATACTGGCCACCTAACTGGGACGTCTCCTCTATACTGGAATTTAACTCTAGTGCCATATAAGTATTTAAGAACATGCAAGTATTTTTCCTACAACCCAGTAAACCCTCATCGACTGATAATTAATGCAGAAATCTTAAGAAAAGGAATCACATATTTGTGAAGCCCTTACATCTTTTTTTTTTTTTATATCTGAAATTCTTTAGGGCAGGAATATTTGTGTAATTTTAGTATTTTTGATAAAGATAAGCCTTATACTTCTAACTACATGTCATTGATATTACATTTTTGTGACTGCAAATATTAGAAAATGAACATATCAGAAAAAAACATGTATGCTCATCAATGGTCCCAGCTATAGTTCAGAAACTACTCTGACATGAAGTATACCTTTAGGTCTTCTCAATGCCTTATACTCAGCAGGCCCTGGGTGAGGATTTAGGGTCTGACTAATCGATTGTGCTAGAAAGCACTAATTTTAAGTGGCTTTAAAGCATTCCAGTATTTTCCTGGGCTTAGTTCAAGCTCACTGAGTTATTACAGTTTACGTTTCTGCAATCTCCTCCAAAGGACACGGTAATCGTGCGTTTTACTCTGGAATTTCAGGGAGGCGTCTGTTGAAATGTTCTGCTGTCAGCTAGAACACCTGCGGCTGCTCTCCTCCCGGGGTGCAGCGACCAGCTATAAATACAGCTGTGATAGGTTCCCTGAGGACTGGTTTTAGTGCCCTCGTACTTCACGATAGAGTAGATGGTTCAGACGGTTACTACCCAGGCAAAAGGAAACTACTTCTGGAGTGTGGTCATTTTCCCTATCAGGGAAAGGGCCTGACTCTCATGAGACTGACTTTTGTTGTGCGTACACGTTACTGCAGAAATAGGAATCAAGAAGCAAAATGAAGTAGCTCTTCTTTAAGAACCCAAGTTCCTTGTTCTAATGGTGGCTGTGATTTTCCATTTAAAGCCATCTGAAGTAAATTCAGTGGCCACATTTTAAATAATGGCTTCCACTCTGTTCCTAAAACGTTGCTTACCTACAGAAGAATTGCTTGGTTAAAATTTTATGTGATTCCTTCTCAGTTTTTTTCCATTCAGCTCACACATATTATTCCCTTACGCTTGGCATCCCGTGATGCTAACATTAATAGGAATATGTTTTTATCATTTGTTTGTTTCAGAAACTAACGGCCCAGCTTCCCAACGCAGCGTAGCAGGCAGTGGATACGTGGTGTTCTGAAGGCACACGAGTGAAACCCCTCATCCACACTCTACTGCCTATGTGGGCATCAGAAACGTTACCACTACAGCAGGATTCTTTTGCAAGCGTGGGATTACTGCTTTAAAATGGAAAAGTCTGCTTTTAAAAATGCAAGTAACCTCAGGTAGCACTGCATTACAGGGTTACGTTTCACTCCGGTCACACCAAGTACCTGCCACTTCCACACGCATGCCCTGCATCTTCTTGCTCCTTCGGCCTGTTTTCCCAGACTTCCCTCCTCCACAATCTGGCAGCAAATCCCTTTCATCTTTCAAGAACCAGCTCATATGTGACCTCTTCTGCAAAGCGTCTCCTGACTTCTGGCTGAATTAACCCTATCATTGTTTTCACACTGAATACGTGTTACAGCTATTAGGGTCCCACGTTAGGTTATACCAGGATAGGCCGTGATAACAGGACACGTGCCCTCCTCCCATACTCCTTGGTGACACCCTCAGGGCTTCAGCTTTGCCCCGACTCCTACCAGGACAGGCCATGATAACAGGACAAGTGCCCTCCTCCCTTACTCCTTGATGACACCCTCAGGGCTTCAGCTTTGCCCCGACTCCTACCAGGACAGGCCATGATAACAGGACAAGTGCCCTCCTCCCTTACTCCTTAATGACACCCTCAGGGCTTCAGCTTTGCCCCGACTCCTACCAGGACAGGCCATGATAACAGGACAAGTGCCCTCCTCCCTTACTCCTTGATGACACCCTCAGGGCTTCAGCTTTGCCCCGACTCCTACCAGGACAGGCCATGATAACAGGACAAGTGCCCTCCTCCCTTACTCCTTAATGACACCCTCAGGGCTTCAGCTTTGCCCCGACTCCTACCAGGACAGGCCATGATAACAGGACAAGTGCCCTCCTCCCTTACTGCTTGATGACACCCTCAGGGCTTCAGCTTTGCCCCGACTCCTACCAGGACAGGCCATGATAACAGGACAAGTGCCCTCCTCCCTTACTCCTTAGACACACTCAGGGCTTCAGCTTTGCCCCGACTCCTGCCAGGACAGGCCATGATAACAGAACAAGTGCCCTCCTCCCTTACTCCTTGATGACACCCTCAGGGCTTCAGCTTTGCCCCGACTCCTACCAGGACAGGCCATGATAACAGGACAAATGCCCTCCTCCCTTACTCCTTGATGACACCCTCAGGGCTTCAGGTTTGCCCCGACTTCTACCAGGACAGGCCATGATAACAGGACAAGTGCCCTCCTCCCTTACTCCTTGATGACACCCTCAGGGCTTCAGCTTTGCCTCAACTCCTACCAGGACAGGCCATGATAACAGAACAAGTGCCCTCCTCCCTTACTCCTTGATGACACCCTCAGGGCTTCAGCTTTGCCTCAACTCCTACCAGGACAGGCCATGATAACAGAACAAGTGCCCTCCTCCCTTACTCCTTAATGACACCCTCAGGGCTTCAGCTTTGCCCCGACTCCTACCAGGACAGGCCATGATAACAGAACAAGTGCCCTCCTCCCTTACTCCTTGATGACACCCTCAGGGCTTCAGCTTTGCCTCAACTCCTACCAGGACAGGCCATGATAACAGAACAAGTGCCCTCCTCCCTTACTCCTTGATGACACCCTCAGGGCTTCAGCTTTGCCTCAACTCCTACCAGGACAGGCCATGATAACAGAACAAGTGCCCTCCTCCCTTACTCCTTGATGACACCCTCAGGGCTTCAGCTTTGCCTCAACTCCTACCAGGACAGGCCATGATAACAGAACAAGTGCCCTCCTCCCTTACTCCTTGATGACACCCTCAGGGCTTCAGCTTTGCCTCAACTCCTACCAGGACAGGCCATGATAACAGAACAAGTGCCCTCCTCCTTACTCCTTGATGACACCCTCAGGGCTTCAGCTTTGCCTCAACTCCTACCAGGACAGGCCATGATAACAGAACAAGTACCCTCCTCCCTTACTCCTTAATGACACCCTCAGGGCTTCAGCTTTGCCTCAACTCCTACCAGGACAGGCCATGATAACAGAACAAGTGCCCTCCTCCCTTACTCCTTGATGACACCCTCAGGGCTTCAGCTTTGCCCCGACTCCTACCAGGACAGGCCATGATAACAGGACAAGTGCCCTCCTCCCTTACTCCTTGATGACACCCTCAGGGCTTCAGCTTTCCCCCGACTCCTACCAGGACAGGCCATGATAACAGGACAAGTGCCCTCCTCCCTTACTCCTTAATGACACCCTCAGGGCTTCAGCTTTGCCCGGACTCCTACCAGGACAGGCCATGATAACAGGACAAGTGCCCTCCTCCCTTACTCCTTAATGACACCCTCAGGGCTTCAGCTTTGCCCCGACTCCTACCAGGACAGGCCATGATAACAGAACAAGTGCCCTCCTCCCTTACTCCTTGATGACACCCTCAGGGCTTCAGCTTTGCCCCAACTCCTACCAGGACAGGCCATGATAACAGGACAAGTGCCCTCCTCCCTTACTCCTTGATGACACCCTCAGGGCTTCAGCTTTGCCTCAACTCCTACCAGGACAGGCCATGATAACAGAACAAGTGCCCTCCTCCCTTACTCCTTGATGACACCCTCAGGGCTTCAGCTTTGCCTCAACTCCTACCAGGACAGGCCATGATAACAGAACAAGTGCCCTCCTCCCTTACTCCTTGATGACACCCTCAGGGCTTCAGCTTTGCCTCAACTCCTACCAGGACAGGCCATGATAACAGAACAAGTGCCCTCCTCCCTTACTCCTTAATGACACCCTCAGGGCTTCAGCTTTGCCTCAACTCCTACCAGGACAGGCCATGATAACAGGACAAGTGCCCTCCTCCCTTACTCCTTAATGACACCCTCAGGGCTTCAGCTTTGCCTCAACTCCTACCAGGACAGGCCATGATAACAGAACAAGTGCCCTCCTCCCTTACTCCTTGATGACACCCTCAGGGCTTCAGCTTTGCCTCAACTCCTACCAGGACAGGCCATGATAACAGAACAAGTGCCCTCCTCCCTTACTCCTTGATGACACCCTCAGGGCTTCAGCTTTGCCTCAACTCCTACCAGGACAGGCCATGATAACAGAACAAGTGCCCTCCTCCCTTACTCCTTGATGACACCCTCAGGGCTTCAGCTTTGCCTCAACTCCTACCAGGACAGGCCATGATAACAGAACAAGTGCCCTCCTCCCTTACTCCTTAATGACACCCTCAGGGCTTCAGCTTTGCCTCAACTCCTACCAGGACAGGCCATGATAACAGGACAAGTGCCCTCCTCCCTAACTCCTTAATGACACCCTCAGGGCTTCAGCTTTGCCCCGACTCCTACCAGGACAGGCCATGATAACAGAACAAGTGCCCTCCTCCCTTACTCCTTGATGACACCCTCAGGGCTTCAGCTTTGCCCCGACTCCTACCAGGACAGGCCATGATAACAGAACAAGTGCCCTCCTCCCTTACTCCTTAATGACACCCTCAGGGCTTCAGCTTTGCCCCGACTCCTACCAGGACAGGCCATGATAACAGAACAAGTGCCCTCCTCCCTTACTCCTTGATGACACCCTCAGGGCTTCAGCTTTGCCTCAACTCCTACCAGGACAGGCCATGATAACAGAACAAGTGCCCTCCTCCCTTACTCCTTGATGACACCCTCAGGGCTTCAGCTTTGCCTCAACTCCTACCAGGACAGGCCATGATAACAGGACAAGTGCCCTCCTCCCTTACTCCTTGATGACACCCTCAGGGCTTCAGCTTTGCCCCGACTCCTACCAGGACAGGCCATGATAACAGAACAAGTGCCCTCCTCCCTTACTCCTTAATGACACCCTCAGGGCTTCAGCTTTGCCCCGACTCCTACCAGGACAGGCAATGATAACAGAACAAGTGCCCTCCTCCCTTACTCCTTGATGACACCCTCAGGGCTTCAGCTTTGCCTCAACTCCTACCAGGACAGGCCATGATAACAGAACAAGTGCCCTCCTCCCTTACTCCTTGATGACACCCTCAGGGCTTCAGCTTTGCCTCAACTCCTACCAGGACAGGCCATGATAACAGGACAAGTGCCCTCCTCCCTTACTCCTTGATGACACCCTCAGGGCTTCAGCTTTGCCCCGACTCCCACCAGGACAGGCCATGATAACAGAACAAGTGCCCTCCTCCCTTACTCCTTGATGACACCCTCAGGGCTTCAGCTTTGCCTCAACTCCTACCAGGACAGGCCATGATAACAGAACAAGTGCCCTCCTCCCTTACTCCTTGATGACACCCTCAGGGCTTCAGCTTTGCCTCAACTCCTACCAGGACAGGCCATGATAACAGAACAAGTGCCCTCCTCCCTTACTCCTTGATGACACCCTCAGGGCTTCAGCTTTGCCTCAACTCCTACCAGGACAGGCCATGATAACAGGACAAGTGCCCTCCTCCCTTACTCCTTGATGACACCCTCAGGGCTTCAGCTTTGCCTCAACTCCTACCAGGACAGGCCATGATAACAGAACAAGTGCCCTCCTCCCTTACTCCTTAATGACACCCTCAGGGCTTCAGCTTTGCCTCAACGCCTACCAGGACAGGCCATGATAACAGAACAAGTGCCCTCCTCCCTTACTCCTTGATGACACCCTCAGGGCTTCAGCTTTGCCTCAACTCCTACCAGGACAGGCCATGATAACAGAACAAGTGCCCTCCTCCCTTACTCCTTAATGACACCCTCAGGGCTTCAGCTTTGCCTCAACTCCTACCAGGACAGGCCATGATAACAGAACAAGTGCCCTCCTCCCTTACTCCTTGATGACACCCTCAGGGCTTCAGCTTTCCCTCAACTCCTACCAGGACAGGCCATGATAACAGAACAAGTGCACTCCTCCCTTACTCCTTGATGACACCCTCAGGGCTTCAGCTTTGCCTCAACTCCTACCAGGACAGGCCATGATAACAGGACAAGTGCCCTCCTCCCTTACTCCTTAATGACACCCTCAGGGCTTCAGCTTTGCCCCGACTCCTACCAGGACAGGCCATGATAACAGGACAAGTGCCCTCCTCCCTTACTCCTTGATGACACCCTCAGGGCTTCAGCTTTGCCCCGACTCCTACCAGGACAGGCCATGATCACAGAACAAGTGCCCTCCTCCCTTACTCCTTAATGACACCCTCAGGGCTTCAGCTTTGCCCCGACTCCTACCAGGAGAGGCCATGATAACAGAACAAGTGCCCTCCTCCCTTACTCCTTAATGACACCCTCAGGGCTTCAGCTTTGCCTCAACTCCTACCAGGACAGGCCATGATAACAGAACAAGTGCCCTCCTCCCTTACTCCTTGATGACACCCTCAGGGCTTCAGCTTTGCCTCAACTCCTACCAGGACAGGCCATGATAACAGAACAAGTGCCCTCCTCCCTTACTCCTTAATGACACCCTCAGGGCTTCAGCTTTGCCTCAACTCCTACCAGGACAGGCCATGATAACAGGACAAGTGCCCTCCTCCCTTACTCCTTGATGACACCCTCAGGGCTTCAGCTTTGCCTCAACTCCTACCAGGACAGGCCATGATAACAGAACAAGTGCCCTCCTCCCTTACTCCTTAATGACACCCTCAGGGCTTCAGCTTTGCCTCAACTCCTACCAGGACAGGCCATGATAACAGGACAAGTGCCCTCCTCCCTTACTCCTTGATGACACCCTCAGGGCTTCAGCTTTGCCCCGACTCCCACCAGGACAGGCCATGATAACAGAACAAGTGCCCTCCTCCCTTACTCCTTGATGACACCCTCAGGGCTTCAGCTTTGCCTCAACTCCTACCAGGACAGGCCATGATAACAGAACAAGTGCCCTCCTCCCTTACTCCTTAATGACACCCTCAGGGCTTCAGCTTTGCCTCAACTCCTACCAGGACAGGCCATGATAACAGAACAAGTGCACTCCTCCCTTACTCCTTGATGACACCCTCAGGGCTTCAGCTTTGCCCCGACTCCTACCAGGACAGGCCATGATAACAGGACAAGTGCCCTCCTCCCTTACTGCTTGATGACACCCTCAGGGCTTCAGCTTTGCCCCGACTCCTACCAGGACAGGCCATGATAACAGGACAAGTGCCCTCCTCCCTTACTCCTTAGACACACTCAGGGCTTCAGCTTTGCCCCGACTCCTGCCAGGACAGGCCATGATAACAGAACAAGTGCCCTCCTCCCTTACTCCTTGATGACACCCTCAGGGCTTCAGCTTTGCCCCGACTCCTACCAGGACAGGCCATGATAACAGGACAAATGCCCTCCTCCCTTACTCCTTGATGACACCCTCAGGGCTTCAGGTTTGCCCCGACTTCTACCAGGACAGGCCATGATAACAGGACAAGTGCCCTCCTCCCTTACTCCTTGATGACACCCTCAGGGCTTCAGCTTTGCCTCAACTCCTACCAGGACAGGCCATGATAACAGAACAAGTGCCCTCCTCCCTTACTCCTTGATGACACCCTCAGGGCTTCAGCTTTGCCTCAACTCCTACCGGGACAGGCCATGATAACAGAACAAGTGCCCTCCTCCCTTACTCCTTAATGACACCCTCAGGGCTTCAGCTTTGCCCCGACTCCTACCAGGACAGGCCATGATAACAGAACAAGTGCCCTCCTCCCTTACTCCTTGATGACACCCTCAGGGCTTCAGCTTTGCCTCAACTCCTACCAGGACAGGCCATGATAACAGAACAAGTGCCCTCCTCCCTTACTCCTTGATGACACCCTCAGGGCTTCAGCTTTGCCTCAACTCCTACCAGGACAGGCCATGATAACAGAACAAGTGCCCTCCTCCCTTACTCCTTGATGACACCCTCAGGGCTTCAGCTTTGCCTCAACTCCTACCAGGACAGGCCATGATAACAGAACAAGTGCCCTCCTCCCTTACTCCTTGATGACACCCTCAGGGCTTCAGCTTTGCCTCAACTCCTACCAGGACAGGCCATGATAACAGAACAAGTGCCCTCCTCCTTACTCCTTGATGACACCCTCAGGGCTTCAGCTTTGCCTCAACTCCTACCAGGACAGGCCATGATAACAGAACAAGTACCCTCCTCCCTTACTCCTTAATGACACCCTCAGGGCTTCAGCTTTGCCTCAACTCCTACCAGGACAGGCCATGATAACAGAACAAGTGCCCTCCTCCCTTACTCCTTGATGACACCCTCAGGGCTTCAGCTTTGCCCCGACTCCTACCAGGACAGGCCATGATAACAGGACAAGTGCCCTCCTCCCTTACTCCTTGATGACACCCTCAGGGCTTCAGCTTTCCCCCGACTCCTACCAGGACAGGCCATGATAACAGGACAAGTGCCCTCCTCCCTTACTCCTTAATGACACCCTCAGGGCTTCAGCTTTGCCCGGACTCCTACCAGGACAGGCGATGATAACAGGACAAGTGCCCTCCTCCCTTACTCCTTAATGACACCCTCAGGGCTTCAGCTTTGCCCCGACTCCTACCAGGACAGGCCATGATAACAGAACAAGTGCCCTCCTCCCTTACTCCTTGATGACACCCTCAGGGCTTCAGCTTTGCCCCAACTCCTACCAGGACAGGCCATGATAACAGGACAAGTGCCCTCCTCCCTTACTCCTTGATGACACCCTCAGGGCTTCAGCTTTGCCTCAACTCCTACCAGGACAGGCCATGATAACAGAACAAGTGCCCTCCTCCCTTACTCCTTGATGACACCCTCAGGGCTTCAGCTTTGCCTCAACTCCTACCAGGACAGGCCATGATAACAGAACAAGTGCCCTCCTCCCTTACTCCTTGATGACACCCTCAGGGCTTCAGCTTTGCCTCAACTCCTACCAGGACAGGCCATGATAACAGAACAAGTGCCCTCCTCCCTTACTCCTTAATGACACCCTCAGGGCTTCAGCTTTGCCTCAACTCCTACCAGGACAGGCCATGATAACAGGACAAGTGCCCTCCTCCCTTACTCCTTAATGACACCCTCAGGGCTTCAGCTTTGCCTCAACTCCTACCAGGACAGGCCATGATAACAGAACAAGTGCCCTCCTCCCTTACTCCTTGATGACACCCTCAGGGCTTCAGCTTTGCCTCAACTCCTACCAGGACAGGCCATGATAACAGAACAAGTGCCCTCCTCCCTTACTCCTTGATGACACCCTCAGGGCTTCAGCTTTGCCTCAACTCCTACCAGGACAGGCCATGATAACAGAACAAGTGCCCTCCTCCCTTACTCCTTGATGACACCCTCAGGGCTTCAGCTTTGCCTCAACTCCTACCAGGACAGGCCATGATAACAGAACAAGTGCCCTCCTCCCTTACTCCTTAATGACACCCTCAGGGCTTCAGCTTTGCCTCAACTCCTACCAGGACAGGCCATGATAACAGGACAAGTGCCCTCCTCCCTAACTCCTTAATGACACCCTCAGGGCTTCAGCTTTGCCCCGACTCCTACCAGGACAGGCCATGATAACAGAACAAGTGCCCTCCTCCCTTACTCCTTGATGACACCCTCAGGGCTTCAGCTTTGCCCCGACTCCTACCAGGACAGGCCATGATAACAGAACAAGTGCCCTCCTCCCTTACTCCTTGATGACACCCTCAGGGCTTCAGCTTTGCCTCAACTCCTACCAGGACAGGCCATGATAACAGAACAAGTGCCCTCCTCCCTTACTCCTTGATGACACCCTCAGGGCTTCAGCTTTGCCTCAACTCCTACCAGGACAGGCCATGATAACAGAACAAGTGCCCTCCTCCCTTACTCCTTGATGACACCCTCAGGGCTTCAGCTTTGCCTCAACTCCTACCAGGACAGGCCATGATAACAGAACAAGTGCCCTCCTCCCTTACTCCTTGATGACACCCTCAGGGCTTCAGCTTTGCCCCGACTCCTACCAGGACAGGCCATGATAACAGAACAAGTGCCCTCCTCCCTTACTCCTTGATGACACCCTCAGGGCTTCAGCTTTGCCTCAACTCCTACCAGGACAGGCCATGATAACAGAACAAGTGCCCTCCTCCCTTACTCCTTAATGACACCCTCAGGGCTTCAGCTTTGCCTCAACTCCTACCAGGACAGGCCATGATAACAGAACAAGTGCACTCCTCCCTTACTCCTTGATGACACCCTCAGGGCTTCAGCTTTGCCCCGACTCCTACCAGGACAGGCCATGATAACAGGACAAGTGCCCTCCTCCCTTACTGCTTGATGACACCCTCAGGGCTTCAGCTTTGCCCCGACTCCTACCAGGACAGGCCATGATAACAGGACAAGTGCCCTCCTCCCTTACTCCTTAGACACACTCAGGGCTTCAGCTTTGCCCCGACTCCTGCCAGGACAGGCCATGATAACAGAACAAGTGCCCTCCTCCCTTACTCCTTGATGACACCCTCAGGGCTTCAGCTTTGCCCCGACTCCTACCAGGACAGGCCATGATAACAGGACAAATGCCCTCCTCCCTTACTCCTTGATGACACCCTCAGGGCTTCAGGTTTGCCCCGACTTCTACCAGGACAGGCCATGATAACAGGACAAGTGCCCTCCTCCCTTACTCCTTGATGACACCCTCAGGGCTTCAGCTTTGCCTCAACTCCTACCAGGACAGGCCATGATAACAGAACAAGTGCCCTCCTCCCTTACTCCTTGATGACACCCTCAGGGCTTCAGCTTTGCCTCAACTCCTACCGGGACAGGCCATGATAACAGAACAAGTGCCCTCCTCCCTTACTCCTTAATGACACCCTCAGGGCTTCAGCTTTGCCCCGACTCCTACCAGGACAGGCCATGATAACAGAACAAGTGCCCTCCTCCCTTACTCCTTGATGACACCCTCAGGGCTTCAGCTTTGCCTCAACTCCTACCAGGACAGGCCATGATAACAGAACAAGTGCCCTCCTCCCTTACTCCTTGATGACACCCTCAGGGCTTCAGCTTTGCCTCAACTCCTACCAGGACAGGCCATGATAACAGAACAAGTGCCCTCCTCCCTTACTCCTTGATGACACCCTCAGGGCTTCAGCTTTGCCTCAACTCCTACCAGGACAGGCCATGATAACAGAACAAGTGCCCTCCTCCCTTACTCCTTGATGACACCCTCAGGGCTTCAGCTTTGCCTCAACTCCTACCAGGACAGGCCATGATAACAGAACAAGTGCCCTCCTCCTTACTCCTTGATGACACCCTCAGGGCTTCAGCTTTGCCTCAACTCCTACCAGGACAGGCCATGATAACAGAACAAGTACCCTCCTCCCTTACTCCTTAATGACACCCTCAGGGCTTCAGCTTTGCCTCAACTCCTACCAGGACAGGCCATGATAACAGAACAAGTGCCCTCCTCCCTTACTCCTTGATGACACCCTCAGGGCTTCAGCTTTGCCCCGACTCCTACCAGGACAGGCCATGATAACAGGACAAGTGCCCTCCTCCCTTACTCCTTGATGACACCCTCAGGGCTTCAGCTTTCCCCCGACTCCTACCAGGACAGGCCATGATAACAGGACAAGTGCCCTCCTCCCTTACTCCTTAATGACACCCTCAGGGCTTCAGCTTTGCCCGGACTCCTACCAGGACAGGCGATGATAACAGGACAAGTGCCCTCCTCCCTTACTCCTTAATGACACCCTCAGGGCTTCAGCTTTGCCCCGACTCCTACCAGGACAGGCCATGATAACAGAACAAGTGCCCTCCTCCCTTACTCCTTGATGACACCCTCAGGGCTTCAGCTTTGCCCCAACTCCTACCAGGACAGGCCATGATAACAGGACAAGTGCCCTCCTCCCTTACTCCTTGATGACACCCTCAGGGCTTCAGCTTTGCCTCAACTCCTACCAGGACAGGCCATGATAACAGAACAAGTGCCCTCCTCCCTTACTCCTTGATGACACCCTCAGGGCTTCAGCTTTGCCTCAACTCCTACCAGGACAGGCCATGATAACAGAACAAGTGCCCTCCTCCCTTACTCCTTGATGACACCCTCAGGGCTTCAGCTTTGCCTCAACTCCTACCAGGACAGGCCATGATAACAGAACAAGTGCCCTCCTCCCTTACTCCTTAATGACACCCTCAGGGCTTCAGCTTTGCCTCAACTCCTACCAGGACAGGCCATGATAACAGGACAAGTGCCCTCCTCCCTTACTCCTTAATGACACCCTCAGGGCTTCAGCTTTGCCTCAACTCCTACCAGGACAGGCCATGATAACAGAACAAGTGCCCTCCTCCCTTACTCCTTGATGACACCCTCAGGGCTTCAGCTTTGCCTCAACTCCTACCAGGACAGGCCATGATAACAGAACAAGTGCCCTCCTCCCTTACTCCTTGATGACACCCTCAGGGCTTCAGCTTTGCCTCAACTCCTACCAGGACAGGCCATGATAACAGAACAAGTGCCCTCCTCCCTTACTCCTTGATGACACCCTCAGGGCTTCAGCTTTGCCTCAACTCCTACCAGGACAGGCCATGATAACAGAACAAGTGCCCTCCTCCCTTACTCCTTAATGACACCCTCAGGGCTTCAGCTTTGCCTCAACTCCTACCAGGACAGGCCATGATAACAGGACAAGTGCCCTCCTCCCTAACTCCTTAATGACACCCTCAGGGCTTCAGCTTTGCCCCGACTCCTACCAGGACAGGCCATGATAACAGAACAAGTGCCCTCCTCCCTTACTCCTTGATGACACCCTCAGGGCTTCAGCTTTGCCCCGACTCCTACCAGGACAGGCCATGATAACAGAACAAGTGCCCTCCTCCCTTACTCCTTGATGACACCCTCAGGGCTTCAGCTTTGCCTCAACTCCTACCAGGACAGGCCATGATAACAGAACAAGTGCCCTCCTCCCTTACTCCTTGATGACACCCTCAGGGCTTCAGCTTTGCCTCAACTCCTACCAGGACAGGCCATGATAACAGAACAAGTGCCCTCCTCCCTTACTCCTTGATGACACCCTCAGGGCTTCAGCTTTGCCTCAACTCCTACCAGGACAGGCCATGATAACAGAACAAGTGCCCTCCTCCCTTACTCCTTGATGACACCCTCAGGGCTTCAGCTTTGCCCCGACTCCTACCAGGACAGGCCATGATAACAGAACAAGTGCCCTCCTCCCTTACTCCTTGATGACACCCTCAGGGCTTCAGCTTTGCCTCAACTCCTACCAGGACAGGCCATGATAACAGAACAAGTGCCCTCCTCCCTTACTCCTTGATGACACCCTCAGGGCTTCAGCTTTGCCCCAACTCCTACCAGGACAGGCCATGATAACAGAACAAGTGCCCTCCTCCCTTACTCCTTAATGACACCCTCAGGGCTTCAGCTTTGCCTCAACTCCTACCAGGACAGGCCATGATAACAGAACAAGTGCCCTCCTCCCTTACTCCTTGATGACACCCTCAGGGCTTCAGCTTTGCCTCAACTCCTACCAGGACAGGCCATGATAACAGAACAAGTGCCCTCCTCCCTTACTCCTTAATGACACCCTCAGGGCTTCAGCTTTGCCTCAACGCCTACCAGGACAGGCCATGATAACAAAACAAGTGCCCTCCTCCCTTACCCCTTGATGACACCCTCAGGGCTTCAGCTTTGCCCCCCTGGCTACTGGGCTGGCATCATGACGCTCTCTGAATGTGTCACTCTGCCTCTTACAGTCAGGCCCTGGTGCATGACTCCCACTGCTCGAAACACCCTCCTTCAATTTTTCTACCTGGTAAAACACTGTTTCTCTTTTACAATTGAGAAAGTGCTACCTCCTCCTAGATTCCCTCCCCCAACGCCCACTCCCCACTTCCAGGGCTGATTTAAGTTCTCTGAGGTATAGGTTCCCTCCCTACAACTCCCTAAAACTGATATCAGTAATCTTCCATGTGTTTCTCCCACTGGACTGTGAGTCACCCACTAACGAGATCTCAATTAATAGTTATCAAATGACAAAAAATAAATGAATTGATGACTTCAGCATCAAAAACCAAACCAAACTGGCTACCATCGAGCTGATTCTGACTCAGCGACCCTAAAGGACAGAATAGAACTGCCCCCACAGGGTTTCCAAGGCTGTATATCTTTATAGAAGCAGACTGACACATCTTTCTCCCCAAGAGCTGCTGGTGGTTAGCAGCTTGTCCACTCCCATCCTTAGCAAGTTACGTAAGCTAAATGAGATTCAGCGTCTTCATCTCTAAAAACAGATCAAACAATACTTGCTCTTGAAGGATTTTGTGAAAAATAAACATAACTGTGTATAAACTATTTTAACGTAGTGGACAATTCCTCCTTGCTAGTTTTCTTTCTGTCTGAAAAAAATATTTTATCAATGAAGCTATTGTTCACAACATGTTATTGTTGATTCCGACTCATAGCAGCCCTATTTGACACAGCAGAATTGCCCTATAGGGCTTCGTTGGCTGTAGTCTTTACGGAACCTGATTGCCACATCTTTCTCCCATGGAGCAGCTGCAGATTCAAAATAGCTGGTGGGTTCAAAACAGACACTTCAGTTAGCAGCCAGGTGCTTACCCATTGTGCCACCAACATAACCGGTGATAAGTGGCAGCCATTTGAGCAATGCAATATAACGATGTCTAAAAAAGAGGCACTGGGGCAGAGGTGAAGGCAGGTTTTATATAAAACGAGTGTAATAAATGGTATATAAAATGAGTGTAATAAAGCCAAGAGGCAGAGCAGGGGGGAGGGTGATTAAACCCTCCTTCGTAATGTTACGGCAGTTTTAGTTGAGCCTGTTCTTTTCCAGGAAAAATATCTTCATTCCATATGCAAACATGAATCATCAGTATTGCAACTGGCTTCATTTTTATTGTCCTTAGCAAGTGATGTATAAACAACATGATGAATACTTAATACTGCTTAGCACAAAAGTGATTTTTTTTTTTAATCGTATTGAAAGGTTTGGCTATATAAATGCAGTTACTGGCCTAAATATGGTGTCAATGGTCCTTTGTCTAGAAAGCCTCATCTGAAAAATGAATTTTGCAAAGCCAACAAGCCAGGGGTTTATTTCTCTCTATGATTTCACTCATGACGCCCAGAAGAGAAGGGCAGCATTCATCCTCTGGGCCCAGAGCATGAGCATGAGGAGGTAATTAACCTGATATTGATAAAACAAGGGAGCAAGTATGAACTGTATTGTAGGGAAAGTGTAATTAAGCAAGTAAAACTCACTCGATAGCTTCAAACACTGATTAGGAATCCATCAGCAATAGGAAGCATGAAGTGTCTCTGAGCCAGTGAGAAAACTCCAGCTCAAAGGGATCAATTAATTCAATAAACATCAATTACAGTGGGAGGGGGGACCCAAGAGACATTAATTTAGAAAACACTCTACTTCACAGCGGCATCAAATAAGTTCTATAAAAGTTATATTGTCAATTGGTCTCAACCTACCTGGAGCAAAGGAGAATGAAGAACACAAAAGACATATGGTAAAGATGAGGCCAAGAGACAAAAAAGGGCCACATAAACCAGAGACTCCATCAGCCTGAGACCGGAAGAACTAGACGGTGCCCGGCTACCACTGATCACTGCCCTGAGAGGGAACACAACAGAGAGTCCATGATGGAGCGGGAGAACAGTGGGATGCGGATCACAAATTCTCATAAAAAGACCAGGCTTAATGGTCTGACTGAGACTAGAGGGACCCCAGCTGACATGGTCCCCAGACCCTTTGTTAGCCCAAGATTGGAACCATTCCTAAAGCCAACTCTACAGACAGGATTGGCCTGGACTATAAGATAGACAATGATACTGGTGAGGAATGAGCTTCTCGGCTCAAGTGGACACTTGAGTCTATGTGGGCAACTCCTGTCTGGTGGTGAGATGAAAAGGAAGAAGGGGACAGGAGCTGGGTGAATGGACATGGGGAATACAGGGTGGAGAGGAGGAGAGTGCTGTCTCATTAGGAGGAGAGCAGCTGGGAGTTCATAGCAAGGTGTGTATAAGTTTTTGCATGAGAGACTTACTTGATTTGTAAACTTTCACCTAAAGCACAATAAATTAATTAATTAATTTTAAAAAAAGTTACATTGTTGTCATTATCAGTTGCCTCTGAGTCGACTTCGACTCATTGTAAACTTTGTACAATAGAACAAAACGTTGCTTGGTCCTGCATCACCATTGCCAACGTTTCGAGTCCATCATTGCAACTATTGTGCCAATCCATCTCACTAAGGGTCTCACTTGCTTTCCCTGGCCCCGCACTTCACCAAACATGATGCCCTCCTCCAGCGACGGATCCCTCCTGATGACGTGTAAAAAGCAAGCCAGACGATGCTCTCTTGTGAGCCGTAAGATTTTCATTGGCTACTTTTCGGAAGTAGATCTCCAGGCCTTTCTTTATAGTCTGTCTTAATCTGGAAGCTCCACTGAAACCCATCTACCATAGGTGACCCTGCCGGCATCTGAATACTGGTGGCATTGCTTCCAGCATCAGAGCAACATGCAAGCCACCACAGCGCAACAAACTGACAGACAGGTTGTGGATTAGCGTAGTACAGCACGGCATTGTATGCTAAGGTATATCATACTATATCATACTACATCGTATATCATATATATCAAAGGATATCCTAGTAGATCATATATATCACATACATCATATATATCATTAAAAACCCACTGCCGTTGAGTCAATTCTGACTCATAGCTACCCTACAGGACAGAGTAGAACTGCCCCATAGGGTTTCCAAGCAGTGCCTTGTGGATTTGAACTGCCGACCTTTTGGTTAGCAGCCTAACCCTTAACCACTTTTCCACCAGGGTTTCCACATATACATCATAGTATATCATATATAAAAACCAGACCAAATGCACTGCCATTCAGTCAATTCTGACTCATAGCTACCCTATAGGACAGAGCAGAACTGCCCCCACAGGGTTTCCAAGGAGCACCTGGTGGATTCAAACTGCCGACCCTTGGGTTAGCAACCGTAGCACTTAACCACTATGCCACCAGGGTTTCCATATCATATACATATTACTGTAATTTTGCTTGACTAACTCCTCCTCAGGTATTCACTCCAGGATCCTTCCCTGACACCCAAGACTGATTTGGATGCTGACAACTCTGTGCTCTGATAATGTCCTATAAAATCCTGTTGCTGTCAAGTTGATTCTGACTCATCGTGACCCTATAGGACAGGGTAGAACTACTCCACAGGGTTTCTAAGGAGCACCTAGTGTAGTTGAACAACCAACATTTTGGTTAGCAGCCAAACTTTCAACCACTACACCACCAGGATTTCCAATAATATCCTGTGAGTCCCCCTAAATAAGCAATCTCCTTATTGGATTTATTTGTCGGTCTTCCCATCTTTTCTGTGAGGTCTTCAGTGCAGAGATATGCTGCCTTGTACATGGGATGGGTCAATAAAAATTTGTTGAATAAATAAGTTAATGACTCTAATTACAGGGCACACAGGTCTGATTTTGATTGGAGAGACTGGGAAATACTTCACAAAGAATGTTGCATTTAAGCAGAAACAGCACTGCTTGAAACCTGGAAGGCTCCCAGATAAGGCCCATGACCCAGTCTCAGGCCCCCCTCTCTGCTTGAGTCATTGACCTACTTGCCACTCTTCACAGATTCCTTGCTTTATCCTGCTTCCTGTTATTTGCAAAACTATTCTACCTCCTGGAAAAATCACCCAGTCACCTCCGATCCCAAGGCTAGCTGACTTCTCACCCTTCATCCAGTAACACCACTTGCTCCAGGAAGGCTCCCCTTGCCCACCTCCCACACTCATTCCACCCCTGTCCCCCAAGCCTCACTTAGGCGCCTTCGCCCATGTCTGCACAGAAAACTGTGCTACTCATTAACACAGCATCTGTCACCTGTATTCAGAAACCCCTCTGCCAACAAACAGTTAAATTAAATTCTCAGAAATTATTCCTTAAAGATACGTGTTTGTAAGTTAAAATTGCTTAGGGGGTTTAAGTTTAGAGACCTCAAATGTATATCCACTAATTACAGAATGAGTCAACCATTCAAAACTCTGAAACCTGCCCTCTCATCTCTTCCTTGTGTCTCTCTCAATATCTCCTACCAGGCATCTTTTTACAAATGAAGCCAGTTCTGGCTATGTTGAAAGCAGCTGGGACAGGTCAAGCCCACCACACCATCTCCAAAATGATAGTGGGAACTACTTGGCAATTCCAGTGTCATCACTAGAGGCCGGGGCCCCTTTTACTTTTGGCCAGTTTGAGACAGGGCTTGAAGGTAGAGGTCCAACCAAAGATTCCGCAGTAGTACTGTTTTCTGTCCTTAGCTTTTAAATTCTCATCCTCCTTGCCTTCTCCTGAACTAACATTAGAATACAAGGTACCTGAGGTTGATATCCACTTTCCAGCCACATAACACAAAAGATACATTTTTGTTTTGCTTTGTTAGCATTTTGTCAATGGCTTTAACTCCGCTCTTGTTGGAACACAGCACACTTCGTGGCTTACCTGGCTCCTTCTTTGACTCTCAGAGTCATTCCAAGTACTAAACCATTCACATCACTCACAATCACAACATTCGTTATTTTCTAAAATCTTTCAAAACAATTTATCTCTACATTTTTCTCTTGCATAACCCCATGCTTATTACCAGAAATCTCAACACCTGATTTTTCACTCATTAGTCATAATAAGATTAAGAATGTTAACCCAAAACAGCTCATAACTAAGTGCAAAGACGACAAATAAGCCATAGATCCAAACAGCAGGTTAGTGGAGATAAAAACGCTTAAACACACCACGAGCACCAGTTGCTGATAACACGTTGTGCTGACGTACTTTGGCTCTGCTGCACAGCTTGGTTAGGATCTGGGAAGGTTCACTGGGTTGAAATTTCATTTCCAGCAGCAACTAAAAGTTTGGTACCTGAAATCAGACGATGTGAATTCAGATCCTAGCTTTTCCACTTGCTAGTTTTGGGATCTTTGACAGGTTATCTAATCTCTCTGTGCCAGAATTTCCTCATCTGTAATGTACTGATAAATGAGTTTCTGCTTATAAAACATTTGGAATAGTTTTTGGCACATAGTAAACGCACAACAAATGTTCACCAATACCACCACTTCTACACCTATGCTGATGCAATTAGGGAAGCTTTGTATTAATTCTCTGTAAACATCCTAATGGGAGAACATTTCTCCTATTTTCCCAACACATAACACAGCACGTTGTCCCTACTTGGCATTTCACTGAGGTTTTGAGGGGGTGGATGGATGAACAGATGGATAGGTCAGGTGGACAGATGGATCAGTAGATGAAGCACAAGACATTTTAAGAGCAATGAATGAAGCTATTCTGCACAACACTGTAATGGTGGATATTTGGCATTATGCATTTATCAAAACCTATAGAACCGTACAACACAAAGAGTGAACCCCAACGTAAACTATGGACTTTAGCTAATAAGAATATATCGGTATTGGCTCATCAATTACTACAAATGTACCACCCAAATGCAAGATGTTAATAGTAGAAGAAACTGTGTACACAGAGGAGATGGGATATATGGTAACACCCTGTATTCTGCACAGTTTTACTGTAAATCTAAAACTGCTCTAAGAAATAAAGTATATATTTTTTAAAAAGATGAGAGCATAGTAAAAACAATAGTACATTTCTACAGATGTTAAAATAATTTGGATGGTTAAATTAGGATTTACAAAGTTGGAGAGAATGGAAGAAAAGTCTAGATATGTTCAAAAGGGTTGTCCGCAGAAACAGGAGACGAGATAAAGATTTAAGGGAAAATGAAGGCAACTGTTCAGTGGAGGTTGAGCCCAAACAGAGACTTGCCACTTGGCTGTCAGAGTCCAGTCCTGAGTTTGCTTCCACCAGTGGAGAAGGATGCACTCTGTGTTTTTCGGTGGTAAAGGAGTTTGCTCGGAACGTACAGACTAGAACAGACACAGACACTGAGATCTAGGGAAAGAAAAAACA